>NC_081827.1:207946338-208302109 GCF_030867095.1 Alligator mississippiensis | reverse complement strand
TACACAAACCTCCCACACAATACAATAATAATGTCCATAGTTCTTCTATGCATGTGAGATTATCCAGCTGCTCTTTGCTTACATTCAGTGTTCTCTTTTCCTTCCAGATTGGCATCCCCAAAATATTCTTCAAACAAGCCAGTCAGGCCAAAAGTCTTCTCTGGTTTTACATGATAAATCTGAACTTCTTTAAGCCAGATTTTCAGAGGTACTTAAAACTCACACCTCCATTTATTTCAATTATGCTGAGATCCTACCACTATATTTACAAGGCTGAATACAGAATTGTGTCTGTTACAGATATTTACCAAAAAAGTTCTCACCACCCTGAACTGGTGGGAGCTGAAGTATTGCCAAAACTCTGTGGCAATGGCAGGGAGCTGCAAGGGAGCAGGGAATGTGAGGGGGCCTGTGGCACCCCGCAATGGTAGTATTTTACCATCATTTTAATTAAACCAGTAACAACAGTTAATCACATTAGACTATGCTACATTTTCCAATTGTTTAACTAAACCATTTTTCTCTGTCTCTATTTAAAAACCTCTTCATGTAGACAAGAGCTCAGTCTCAAATCAATGCACTAAAACTGACGCACAAAATTAATGACCACTACTAAAGTCTGTGTCCAAGTTCCTTAGAGTTGTTTCCTCTTTCCTCCTCCACTTCCTGTCACATTTGTCTATTTTTTTAGAAACAGTCTTGTTCTGATTTTGACATCAGCCCTTCAACACTCTCTACCAAATTCTTCATTCAAACCAGAGATGCAAGACCTCATTGTCAAGGGACTGACATGAGATGGCCCCTTTTCATTGAATCAAAAAAACTCATTTATTTAGTGAATGTCATACACAGCTGGCAGATAGATTGTCAGTCTTCTTCATCAGTCCTTCTCTCTGTGGAAGTGAACTAGTGGGAAGATATTAGATAAAGCTATTCATTTGGCAAGTAAAATTCATCAGTGTTACAAGTAATTTGTTCAGTTCCTGGGTAAATTTTTCAAGGCAATGAAGAGTATGACAACTGCACCTTAGATTGTTAAGGAAGCTTTGCTGGAGGGTGGGGATTAAAGAACCAATAAGGATTCCTCAACATAGATGCTCTAATATTAGTCAAGGCATTTTAACACTATTACTGGTCTTATCCTTGTCTTCATTGTTAACTACTGGTACATACTACAGCTTTACTCACTGTGTTGGAAAGGGTACTCTTTTTCTGCACTTCCATCATGATGTTTAAAAGTCAGTGACATGTTGAGCACATATGGACATTTTACAAAGCTACAGGTGATATCCCTCACCATTACAATATTATCAAGGCAGGCCATGGGTATTCAGAGGAAGACTGTCACAAGCAGTCTTGTAATTTTCCTTTATCTTGTTTTTGAAATGTCAGTTAAAGCATATTGACACTTGCTTCAAACCATATTGACACCCCTTCCTTCACTGAACCTTTTCAACCATCAGGTGCTATTTAGTATCTGGAACAAAAAATAACCAGTTTTGTCACCTTCAACAAAGGTAAAAATTGTACTCTGCTCCTAAAATGACACCAGCACCAAAGGAAACATTTCTTCTAGGAACAATGCAGGTGGCAATACTGTCACTCTCTTGTAGGGTTTCTACCAGAGGGATGCAACTTGCCTGGTTCTATTCCATCCTGGGCAACTCACTATGTTCGCTTTTGAAATTATATTTGTTACCCGACCCTTAATGAAGCAAAAGTCACAAGCAGCCTGCACTAGTTTGTCTCTCATCCAAAACATGGGCTTACAATATCTAATGGCCCCTACCTTGGGGACTGCTGGCTTCTGGAACTATTATATTATATGGAAAAAGACATCAGAATTTTCCATTTAAAAAAACCTGAGTATTAGGTTTGGCTACCTTGTAAAATGTGACAATCCTTAAAAGACCTAAACACCCAAAGGGTCTTCAGGAGAAGAAGACAGTGGCTTTGCACTCCAGGTGGGGGAAAGAGCATGAGGGATGATGCGAACAAAAGGATATATATATAGCGGGAGGCAGAGGTGTCAAACGAATTAAAAACAGAACTAAAAAGACCTCAAATGTGTTGTTGTGAACTAGGTAGATTTTAAGGAATTCACAGGGGAGTTGATACGATCAGAGTACACCAGACAAATAACCTTAGCAGCAACATTTTGCAATGAAGTCATGGGATAAGGTGGGTGTCAGAAACAAGGCCAGAGGTGAGATGGTTGCAGTAGTGAAGGTACACAGAAAGAAAGATGATCTGTACAGACAGAGGAAAAAGTAGTGGCATTGAATTGACAGAGATAGGTCAAAAGTGGGAAAGCAGATTTGTGAAGTATTGGTGTAAGTTTGTTATTTGACACTGTGTGATTATATGTTCTCAACAGAAAAGGGATATGTTACTTTACACCTGAGAAACACGTAGTAAAGCCTTTCTAAAGAGCTGATTGCTATATATATATATATATATATATATAATATATATATATATATAGGTGTTTGTATGTGAACAGCTTGTATCACCAAGATCAGAATGAACCTAAAAGCTGAACCTAATATTTGAAATGAAAGCTCTTCCCACTTGACCCTTTTTCTTTGAGAAAAAGAAAGGGCATTTTTACACATTCTCCAGAAGGGGAAGAAGGGGTTTTTAATCAGAGAAGCTCCCAAAGAACTCCTCAGGAGCCACTCCAGTTAAAACGCCTATGGTGTCTTGTGTATTCAGCATCCCACACTTCAAATTGGTGGCAGGGGCACTTTAACTAAAGCTTATTTGACCAGCTTTAGTTAAAGTGCCCCCACTGCCATTTTGAAACATGGAGACACCGAATACATGCAGTACCACAGCTGTTGGAGCATTTCAATTAGAATGTGTTGGAGCAACCACTGGGCACGTGTATAGGTACCCAAAAAGTTAAACACAAAAATGGAGCACAAATCAGTTTATTTTCAGTTATTCACTCTACCCGTTCAATTACTGCGGCTTTCAAAAAGTAGTAAACTGACTGAGAGTCACTTCCTCCAGTTCAGGGGTTTAAAAATGTGGACCACAGACTGGATCTGGGCCAGAGCCCCACAATCTGGCTCCTGGTGCTCCCCTGGGTCTGAGCAGGCAGGCAGGGCCTGGGATGTGCACCACATGTGGCTCCTACCCTGACCACTCTGGGACTGTACCACTTGGTGGGTACACATGGCATGGTGGTGTACACATGAGTACACACAGAGCATCTAAAATGGGCGCTGTACGTGGCGCAGCCTGGCCAGGGGCCTATAACATGAATCCCAGACTGGCCAGAGTGGGTGCTGCCCCTACATGTGGTACCTGCCCTGGATGGACTGTGCACCATGCAGCGCCTGCTCTGGGATGTGCACCATACACGATGCCTGCTCCGGCAGCCCCAGGACTGTGCTGCACGTGGCCCCTGTTCCAGACACTCTATGACCTGCACTGGATCCCAGATCAACTGGAGCAGGCACCATATGCAGCACAGCTACCAGTGGGTATCACGTGAGGCCATGGCATGCAGCAGAGTGCCCGATCTGGCTAGACTGAGATCTGTGCACACCCCCAACTGGACTCCACTGCAGGCAGCACCTGTTTTGGCTGCTCCAGGATCCACCCAGGACCTAGCACAGGTCTCAGACTGGCTGGAACAGGTGCCAGATCTGGCATGTTGTGGCAGGAAGGAGGGTAGGGTGTTCATGGGCTCTATCTGGCCCACGGATTGGCCCTGTGCCACTCATCCAGCCCACAGATGCTGAATGAGTTTGACACCCCTGATCTACTTCTAGATTGTTTAGATACTTGGCATATCCTTTCATGCACTTGAAGAGACTAGTTTTGCAGAGAGAGAGATTACCGTGATCTATATACAACAGAGGTAGATAAAAAAAGTTGGCAAAAAAACAGCCAAAAGACCAATTTTTACTACTGAAAACTGATGTGTATTAACAGAGACCATAAGCTTCCAACCTCTCTTTCATCCTTTGTGGTCTAGAGCAGTATTTCCTGGCTTAAACGTTTCAGAAAGCACTCTGAAAGGGTAAGTCCAACAACAAAGCAGCCCCAGGGAAATAACTCATTGCGCAATAGCTCGGTTTGTTCCTGGCTTAGATCACTAAGGATCTCACGCTACAGGGCGGAAAGGGCCTTTCTAGGGAAACCGTGACGGCCAACTGTCAAGTTTTACTGGCAGCAAAGAAAACCTACACTAAAATAATTCACCCAAATAAGGGATAAGAAATTAAAAACCTCTCTGAAGTCTCGCAGTGCCAGTTGTGTATTTTGCTCAGAGTGAATACCACAGGCTCCTGGAGGCCATTCCTTAAGGAAGTGACTCTCAACAAGGTTGCCACAGCACCTTTGGGTGCCTTGAGGTCCCTTCACGGTTGCCACACAACATTAGCACTGTTGGGTGTGCAAACGTGATTCACAAGGTATACCCAGAGATTTCAAATAGGAATCCACAAGGTCAATAGTTTTCAGGCCTGTTGCAGCCTTGCTGAGTTCTCTGCAACAGAAGAATAGCTCTGCCATGTTTCTGTCACCAAAACACAAGGGAAAAGTAAGAACTACCACTTTCCGAAAGAAGGACACCTCGAGTCTGGCAAGGTGGTGCCGCAAGTCTAAAAGGATGAGAACAGCTGCCCTAGGAGGGGCCTGGTAGTCTCTCTGACACAGCTGAGCTATTCAGAAAACTTCAGCCATTCACAGAACACAGCCAGGCTTTCCAAGCCCTGGCAGCATCTGGGAAAGCTTCTCCAGCGCGTGCTGAAGGTGGAAGGAGGCCACAGTAAAAAGCAAATCTCAAAGTATGTATTTGAACACCACAGCAGAGGGGTAAAAGGTCAGTGCTATAAAGTCCCTATCGCAGCCACCCCTGGGCAGCGCTTCCCAAGTGGGGGTCACACACGGCTCCCCTCCACCCCTTGGCAATCTCCTGACTGACCAGGAAGACCCAGTACCCAAGGAGGGCCAGGGGCCCGCGAGAAATGTTCAGGGCTCCCCCGGTCCATGGCCCCACCCTGCCCCAGGCCTGTCCCTGCGTCCCGGCTTCACAAGCGCAGGCGCCCCCAGCCCCGCCGCACCCTGGGGCTGTCCGGACCCCGGGGGCGGCGGCGGCGTCGGGCTCCGCGGGGGTTGGGCCGCTCCCGGCGCTGCCGTGACTCAGCACTTTCCCGGCGGGGCGGAGCCAAGGGGCCCCGCCCCGGCCCCCGCAGACCCCGTGACCGGGCGCTGGCCCCGCCCCACCCAGCCCGCCCGGCTGCTCCCCGTCCCCGGGGGCTGTGCGGGGGGCGTCTCGGTCCCGCCCCGTCCCGTCCCGTCCCCGGGCCCCGCTGTCACCTGCGGCACCTCGACCTCCATGACGCTGCTGCGGCTTGTGCGCTGCCGGCCGCTGCTGCTGCTCGCTCGGGCGCTGCGCTGGGCACGGGGGCGGCAGTGCCGGGACTAGGAGCCGCCTCCCTGTCCCGCCCCAGCCCGGCCCGGCTCAGCCACTCACGGGCCGCGGGGGGAGGTGCCCGCCCCGGCAGCCGCAGCCTCGTGGAGCTGCCCCGGCGCGGCGAGGAGAGGAGAGGAGGTGCCGGGCGGCCGCGCTCCCGCCGGCCCCGGGGGCTGCCCCGCGCTCCCCTCCCGCCGCAGTCCGTGGGTCACGCGCCGTTGCTGAAGAGCCTCCCCCGGCGGGGAGCGGGCGCGGTGCCCCCGGCCCGGACAGTGCCAGGACACCCTGCGGGCGGCTCTCTGCCACTTGTGACCGCTGAGCAGGAGCGGAGCCGGGCGGCACTTGTGCCCCAGCCTCCCCTTGCATCGTCGCTCCGCCCAGCGTTTAAAACCCAGGGGCCTGGCAGTGGCAGCCGCCTTTCTAGCCAGGCAGCGCTGAAGGAGGCAATTAGCTTCACAGCTTATTATAATCACCCCGATTCCTTGCAGACTCCTCATTGCGCGGGGGTGAAGGGCCCTCTCCTCCGGAGGCTCTCGCTGCTCCACCGATCCAGCCGGCCCTTGTTCCGCTGAGTGCAGCTCCTATGTGGCAGCCCTGCAGACCGTCTTTAACTCACTTCAGCGCAGTGACATTTGTTTTTGCTTCCAGCTTCGACGGGATAATACAGCCCCAGGCCCCTCGCCTACTAATAAAGCTAGCTTCTCCTTTATTTTTAATGGGAGACAAATAGGTGCTGTTTCCCATGTGATGATGCATCCCCCCATCTGCACCCCCGCTTCAAAAGTCTAGACCTGCCCTTGTCCTTAAGGTCCCTGACTGCTGTTCATTGAAGGGCAGATGGGATCTGATCTTTCATCCCAGCAGCTCACGCCTCCTGCCCAGGGTCTGAATTGCACATTGAGACTTGGGGTCTCTGCAAAAAAAATTAAACTGGTTCATTGGAAAGAGCAATTCCATCAAAGACCCCCAGGTTATGATTTTCATATCTTACAGGGGGGCTCTCATCTCTTATGGGGGGGGCTCAGCCCCCCAAGCTCCCCTGTAATTAATTCACACCCTGTTTCTGCCGCGCTACACATGCATGTCAGGAGGCAGGATTATGGGATCAGGGATTGGATCCCAATTGTACCCTATTGCCAATGCAGGGGTGAGCCTGGGATCAAACCCAGGATCAAGCTGAATGCCCATTGCGCTCCCACAGCTGGAAGTGCCAGTCAGCTGATGAGTACTCCCAGTCTTGAGAGCTCACCAGAGCCTTGAAGGCCTTTGGTGCACTCCTGGGGCTGGGAGCGCCAGTCAATTCTCCAGTGTGCTCCCAAGGCTGGAAGCACGGATCACCTCATTGTCCTCCCAGCCCTGGGAGCACGCAAGCTACACATTCAATTTCAGGCATGGTGGGAACTTTTATATAATAATTTTGTGGCTCATTCCATTTTATCGCACCATTCATTGCATGAGCATGTGGACGAGTTACTACTTAAGACATGATTAACTGTTTAATCAATCTTAACTGTAATGTCTGTCAGGGGCCTAAATATCCCACAGCACTTTTCAAAAGGATAGTGGCATTCATCCTAGTTTTCTAGATAATTTCCAACTGACCCAGTCACAAACTCCCTACTTTACTTCCCACTTAAATTTATTCCAGTAAGTAGTCTTCATTTTTTGTTCTGTAGTATTCTCTATTGTTTCAAACAGTGTGGCTAAAGAAGTTGGTGCAGTTTGATGGTGGGTTGGTAAGTTTCTGATCTTTTGGCATGAAAGTCACTGTAAGAATGCAAGCTGTTTTGTATTAGGTTATAAAAGGTCAAGATTTCTTTCTACAATGCACATGCCTATCCTAATTGATCTAGCCATATTTCAGTTTAAAAAGCTGTTTGCTATCCAAATGTTTCCTGGAGAGAAAGCATGGAAGTAAAGCCATGTGCTCCTGCTCCTGCCAGTCTACAAAGCATTGTCCTAGCTCAGGGATGTCAAACTCATCTGGCCCAATGGGCTGGATAAGGGGTGTGGAGCTCGTCTATGGGCCAGAATGGGCCCACAAATCAGCCCCATGTGCCAGGTACCCACATGCCAGACCTGTGGGTCTGATCTGGAGTGACCCTGAATCCAGTGTGTGGGGCCAGTCAGGATCAAGTGCTGCATGCAATTCATGACCCAGACTGACCCTGTGTGCTGCATGCACACCAGCTCCAGCCCCCAAGCCATGTGCAGCCCATGCCAGATGGGTTCTACATGCCACAGGCAGCACTGCAAGCTGGATGATAGGGGTCTGTGGGCTGCATCCAGCTCATGGGCTGTATCTTTGACACCCCTGTCCTAGTTCATGGTGCTGTTCCATGTTGCTAGTTCCTGGGTTCTGGAAACAAAGCATAAGTTTTGGATCAGTTTGGGGAGCATAGATAAATTCTTTTTTATAGTCAATCTTCCAAGCAACACATTTCTAATTTTATAAATGTTTTAGCTCTGAAAAGTATTGCATAGCGCATGCCTACATGTACCAGGAAAAAGAGAAACCACCTTTCACTTCACATACCTTGTACTAGTTCCAAATGGAAAGTGGAAACACATAAGTGGAGAGATACGGGAAGTGGATTAAATAAACTACCTGTTGCAGCTGGTGATTCCTTGTTTTTTCACCTTTATTGGCCTGATTGATTACAGACAGCTCCAAGTATTCAAAAAGAATAAAACAATCCTCAAAATTGTAAAATTGACTTATGAATTTTTTTTTAAATAAAAAGCAATTTGTTTGTCTTTGCCTTTTGATTTTCATGCTTTTACAGTTCTCCTTTGCAAGCCTTAATCACAGGGGTCAATAACTTGATTGTTTAAATAAAAGGTGAGATTTTCATTTACTCACAAGACTCCAGAAGCTGGGTTTAAGAAAAAACTAAATGTGAAATGTGGCTTCATTGAAAGTCAAACAAAACTTTCATTGACTTAAAGGGGGCCAGAATTTTGTGAAACATAATAAAAGTCGCACAAGCTGTCCATAATTATTTTTCAGAGGTGTTGAATCCTTATGGCTTTCATTGACTTTCTACTGGGAGCTGAGTACCTCAGGATTGGTCAACAAAGCAGCTCTATCAGGGTTGTGTGATGGCTGAACTACTAATATACAGGTTTAGTCTTGCAGTCCTATACCAACATCCCTGGAAGCTGTGTGTGAAGTGATGGCAAGAATAATTTGTATTTATGAATGTTTATGACATTTCTGACCATAACATGAATATAAGCCACCATTGTGATGCTACAGTTAGTAGATTAAACAATACTCTGGCATGCATCAAACAGTGCATCTCAAGCAAAACTAAGGAAGTTATTGTGCTCTGCTCGGCATTGGTGAGGCTGTAGCTGGAGTACTGGGCACCACGCTTCAAGAAGGATGTGGAGAAGCTTGAGAGAGTCCAGAGAAGAGCCACTTGTATGATTGGAGGCCTGAAGAGCAAGCCATACAAGGAAAGGCTGGCAGATATGGGACTGTTCAGCCTAGAAAAGAGAAGACTTTGAGGGGATTTGGTGGCAGCTTACAAATATATCAGGGGAGAGCATCAGGAGCTAGGCAAACAACTATTCACCAAAGTGCCCCTGGGGAAAACCATGAGCAACAGTCATAAACTCCTACAAGAAGGTTTCAGACTGGATATTAGGAAAAGCTTCTTCATGGTTCATGTGACCAGACTCTGGAATAGACTCCCAGCAGGGGTGGTGCAGACACCTACCCTGGAGATCTTCAAAAGGAGACTGGATGCACACCTTGTTGGGGTTGTTTGACCCTAGCAGTCTTTCCTGCCCAGAGCAGGGGGGCTGGACCTGATGATCTCACAAGGTCCCTTCCAGGCTTAAACATCTATGAATCTGTTTTCTGGGTGCCAAAAAACTAGGTGGACCAGTTAACAAATTAACTAAGATTAAAAACTTTCAGCCTAGCCTTGACTCCTATACCTAAAATTGGTAAAATAATAGGAGCCTGAACTGGGACTATGCTGTTGCAGTAAGGCACAAATATTCCTGCATGTGCAATCTTGCACGAAGGCAACCACACAACTGTTCACCTGACATGGTAGTAAGTTGGTACACATCCCTCAGCCTAGAACTTTTACACTGGAACAGAGTCCTGATCTTTAACATGTCATCAGGATGCTGCCCCTGCCAAAACAGGATGTTTGGTAGCTTTACATATACCTTTGTGCATAGCATTTAGGCATTCAAAAAAAGGGCTAGGAATTTTCCAACAAATTAATATCCCTGAACATTAAATTTATAGTGTTCTTGGGTTTAAAAGAAGTCTATCAGAAAAAAAGTCCCAGTAAACCTTTTGCTATTGTGTGTGGAACTCTAGTACCTTTAGGCTTTTTCCATTTAGTCTCCACATCAAGACACTACTTCTTAATTTAAATAGACAATTTGTTTCCATTCCATTCCATTCCATTCCATTCCATTCTTGTTTCTGGTTGTATCATTGTGAAATGATGAGGAAAAACTCTACCCATCTTCTTGGTATCCTCTTTTTTGCATTTCTCTAATATATATCAGGATAATACATTTTTTTAAAGCTGTATGTAATCCCTTTGCAACCACTATAATGAAGAGCATTGCTCTGTTGGGATACAATATGCAAACATTCATAGGGTTAGGTTTTATAGGTTTGAGAGAATGGGCAGAGAAAAGAGCTCAGATTTCCTGTTTGTCTCCTAAATATTGACCATCTGAGAACATCCTTTTATGTTCTGTAATAAGATTGCAAATAGATCATACATAGTATTTATATAGGGGTGTAGGTTGTAGCTGTGTTGGTCTAAGGACATAGGCAGACAAGGTTCCTTGGGTGAATCTGATATCTTTTATTAGACCAACTTAAATAGTTGGAAAACAATTATTAAGCAAGCTTTCGGGTTCAAAAACCCTTCATCAGGCTAAGGAAGTTTCAGCAGTTAGTGTGTGCTCTTCCTGGATGGAATGATTTTTGAACCCGAAAGCTTGCTTAATAATTATTTTCCAACTATTTGGGTTGGTCTAATAAAAGATATCAGATTCACCCAAGGAACCTTGTCTGCCTCTAGTATTTATATAGTGGTTTTCTTCAAAGCTCTTTACATTAATTAAATAAGGACTGCTTCTAACAGGATTTTGCATCTATGTAACCCCCTTACAGAAATGCACAGTGTCAATGTAGAAAGTGGCTTGTGTTGTTGATTTAGCTTCTCTAGTTTGAAACCAACAGACACCATTCCAGTTTAAGGTCAATTTTTTGTCTCAGGATTGTGTAGCTGTGGTAAGGAGTCACATTTGTGCAGATACTTCCGTTTAGCTTACCAGTGCAAAACTTGCCTGACTTGAATAACTAGCCTTTAACTCAGCAGTACAAGATGCCAGAATATATCTATAGGACTTATTCACAAAATAGTAATGCTGTTGGCTTTTGATAAACTTGGCAGAAGACCTATAACAACTTTAATGTTTCTCAACACAAAAGCAAGGGGCAGATCCAGAGAGCGGGCAATGGCACCGTTGCACACTTTGCTTTTGACAGTGCAGCAGCAGCATCTAGGGACTTTTTTAAGTTCCCAAAGCAGATAGAAATCTACCCCTCTCAGCACCCAGTCCCTTTTCCTCCATGCTCAGTGAAACATCCTTTCTCTTCTCATGCCCCCCTATCCACCCACCACTGCTGCTTCCCTCAGATGCCCTAGGAGGTAGGGAGGGCTCCAGAGCTGCTTCTGCCCCACTCCAGCTGAGTTGCAGAGGGAGTCTGCTCATCTGGGGACAGTAGTGGTGGCAAGTGGGTTCCCCCTGCCAGTCCATCTCCCTGGGTATTTCCTACCAGGCCAGGAGCAGGTGCAGGGAGGGAGAACCCACCAGCTGCTGCTGCCCCCAACTGATCCTGGCTCCCTGCACAGCTGATCCCCACAGCCCCAGATGGAGCAGGGCAGGAGCGGCTGCGACAGCAGTGGCAGCAGGCAAGTCTCCTTGCTCCCAGGAGCATAAGTAGAAAGGTAGGGCAAGGAATATGGGGAGGGGATGTGCTGCTGAACACAGAGGAAAGAAGAGGGTGTCAAGAACTGGGGGGGTGGAGATCCTTACCTGATTCAAGAGCCAAAAAAAAGTCCTCAGTTGTTCCTGCAGTGTGGTCTGCCTGCCTGGGTGGGTATGAGTGGGAGCAGGGGATGCCACCACCCATGCAGTGCTGGTTGCTGCTTTCACAGACCCCTTTTAAAAATCCTGGATTTGTCTATGCACAAAGGATATGCTCCTGTTAGCTATTCTCTGATGGAGAAATTGTGTTGATTGTTATGAGGTTTATGTAACCTACATGAGTGTTTTTTAGCATTATATTGATATAGATTGATATGTTACTCTACTATTATCATCAGGCATTCTTACCTATAGTAACATCAGAAAATGTATTTCCATATTTTTCTTGTTTCATCTCACAACCTTGTCCCTGAGATGTCTACAAAAAATTAACCGTCCACTATTTTAAGGACCCCTTCCCTTTTATAATCTGGATATCTTAATTATGTAATTCTTTTGCTAAATATACCAAATATGTCCTTGTACCACACGGCTACCCTGCTATGAAAGTTGACAAGGAAAACACCTGTAGTGTCATTTAATGTATTAGGTATTTTAAGTAGATTGCTTATATTTTATTGCTGATGACACTGGGTGTATTTAAATTGAATATATTGAGCATTCTTTTTATTCTGTGCCCTTGATTCAAATGGTGTGATAACCCACGACAGCAACAAAGCAGTTGTGATGAAGAACCAGTAGCAAAAAAAGTTAAGTGGGAGTGCCTGTACACCAGCAGGGAGGCTGCTCCAGTGTGCTGTAAGTGCAGCATGTCAGAGCAGATTAAATTGAGCAGACTTAGATAAAGCACCCCTGCCTCCATTTTGAAGCATGGGGCTGCTGATACACGAGATGCTCTGGGAACTTTAATTAGAGAGCCGAGAGCTGCTCTAATTAAAGCGTCCTCTCTCCCTCACTCCCAGAGCACATGTATAAATGCCCCGACTTTCTAGTTATCAGTGAGGCAATACTAGTATGCTTTTTGATCCAAGAATGACCCCTTTGGTAGCTGAAACTAAACTTTGTGTTGGTGATCCTAGAGAGATCTTGAAAAGGGAAAAGACCTGCCAGTAATCAGAATCTTTTCTGATTCCAAGTTCTATACTATCCTTGAATGTGATAGTTTTATTGAACACCATTTACTGAGTTTTTCAGTATTATAAAGGCAATAGCACAAGAAGACACATCATGTTAGCACAAAGCAAAAAAAACAATGTGTCAGTGCATGAGTAATTGCCCTGAAAGTGTCCTTCTAACATGACCCCTCTAAAGAAAGTTGTACAAATAACAAAAGAAAGCAAACTTGAGCCTTCAGAGTTGGTAGAGATGATATCACAGTACAGAAATGTTGTGTAGAGTCTGGCACTTTCCTTGGAGAGCATGGGAGAGGGTAAAAAAAGAATATGTACTTTCTGGCCAGGCCAGATAAAGGAGCTTTGAATTTATATTTTCTTTGTGTTCTACACTTAATTTCTTTTCTCTTCCTTTCCTTATCTTCACATCCTGAGTCCTGGCACAGTTTGGACTTCTCCACTTATGAGTAATGCAGCCATCCCAAACTCATTTTAATGAAACTGTAACACCAGGCTAACTATTATCATTCTGTACTATTGATAAAGTGCATTAGGAACTATCTGAATGAAATAAGCTATATACAATGTGATCTATCATTTTATTATTGATATTATTGTTCTCATGTGCTTAGACTAAGCCTGAAGCATATGTATATGGAGTTTTACTGCCATGCTTGTTACATGACCTTTTGAATTTTTTTTGGTCTTTAAAGTAAAAATGTTCAAAAAATGTTTCTGCCTGGCACTGCTTCTTTATAAGTCCTGAGAGAACCCATGAAGAAGTTTCAGGTTCCTTGTGATACAAGTTATGCTCTTTTACAAATAGTATAAATATAGAGTTAAATTTGGGACCTTCATATAAAGTTTTCATTCCTTTTGTATAGAAATGCACATCTACAAACACTTTTTCAGCACCCACCTGTCTATGTGTAGCTGTGTGCATCAAATATGAATGGATGAAACTCACTGAGTGCATCTACATGTGTATTAATGCACCTTTGCTACTGAGCATTAACTTTAGTACCTCTAATATGAGGTACTACATAAATGTGCAGTAGCAAAGGTGCATTGTCTTTTTGTGATGCTTAATGTGTAGTAGACTAATTCTACTGTGCATTAATATGGTCTTTGCCATGATGCGCTAATGCGCAATAGAATTGGTCTACTGCGCATCAAGCATCTTGTGTAGACAAACCCACAGACTATATATGCTGATGTAAATCTTTGAGTTTTACACCCAGTGCTGGAATACTACAGCAGTGAACATACAAAAGCATAGATGACAGGACTATTTGAAAATATGCAATAGATATATATGCAGACTAACTAGTAGGGCACAAGAGTAGCTCTCCTGGGCTATCAATATCAGGGTCACTGAATGTAAGTCATCATACACATTTTTATCAAGTACTTCATTTATATTTTTTGTTGGGTTTTTTCATATTAGTCATTCTCTGCATTTTTGCATTAAATCTTTGCAACCTGTATAAAGAGTTTCAATTATATTTCTCCATTGGAGTAGTCATTTTTAAAACCTAAAATGCTTGATTCCATTTAACAAAATATATTTGAGGAGATTTCCTGTATTTTTTTAACATAAACATTTGGGGTATTTCTGGTTTAACAAAATAGCATAAGGATATTTTAGTGACAAGCATGAAATGTTTAATGGACCTGAGTAACACAGTTTAAGATTGTTTCTAAAATAAAACAATTGTTTAGTGAAGGTAGAAACTAGTGCCACCTACTGATGAAAACATACAATTAAAAAGATTTTTGCTAGTTCAGTAGCTTGAAATAAAAAGACAATGGAAAAAAAGTAACTGATTAAAATCAGTTCAAGCACTGAAAATGTCTTGAGAGAGATCCTGAAATTTTTACTGAAGTCAATTAGTTAATTTTTCTCAAGCAAGGCTATTTATACGCATCTTCAGGATTTGGCCCCGGTGAAATTTGAGATATGTGACTTTGTGCTGGAACTTATCATGGATAATGCAGTTCTAATAAATATATTAACATTAGTTGCCAAAATGGTGCATGTAGCGACAACAGATTCAGTGTAATAACAGTTATATTTACTATAAAGCAAAATCCTGGCTTTAATTGAGGTCTCTGCATAAGACAGGGGCCTGGGAGAGCGAGGCCAGTAAGACACACTACACAAAAGTCATCATACGATTTCATGGTAGGACTATATAGGTGGGCCAGACACATGCATCTTATGATGCACATTAGTGGTGTTCAAAGGAACAGATATATCTCCAGCTCAAGTTGCTGCTGCTGGCCAAAATAAAAGCAAAGCTAGCTAATGAGCAAGCTAATGATCTTGATGTGCTCCCTAGCTGAGCAGAGCCCATGAGTAGGTTGGTGTGCAGTTCAGCATTCTCACAAGACTATGGAGCTACAGCCTGTCCCTAGGAAGGAACAAATAATTGTGTCCATTGGTCAGAAATGATGCATTTCCTGCAAGTATTGGGCCCAAACTTTTTCAAGTGAGGTTCACTCATTTTGAGTGGCCAGAGGCAGGGATTTTTTAGATCTGTGGCTCTAAGAGTCTCCCACCCCCATCCCTCCTTTTTTTACACTTATCCTTAGAAATTAAAAACCCTTAATTTATTTCCGGAGTCTAACACATATGAAAATGCTAGAAGGGTCTGTGATAATGAGGTTGCTTTGTGACACTATTTCACAAACCCTCTGTATTCATTGCTGTCATAATTGGATTCCTTTGCTGTGATAGTGTGGCACCAGCAGTCTATTCTGCTCATTGGACTAGCTCTAATTTAAAAAATAATTTATTGGTAATTCTTTTATGCTGATGGTTCTCTATGCACTTTCTGCCAACATTTTACAAGGAAAAACTGCTGCCAGAGAGTTGATTTGATAAAAATATAAGTAAAAGCTATGTGTTGATTGTTGAGTAGTTCCTGACTTCCACCCACCAGAAAATCCTCCAAAGTTCTAAAAACAAATCTTGTCAAATTTATTATATTTACATGCAGCATTTTTTAAATTCTTTGCCAAGCGTAACCTCTTTTCACACATAATTTCTATGTAGCAGCAGTGCCATGGCTAGGAATATAGCTATAGTGCTTTGTAGACGCCACTCTCCAATTGCAAAAAATCTACAGATCCACAGACAGACTCCTTCCTAGCTCCTTGTCTTGTGTGGACAGTGTGCTTGCCATGGGGGGGGGAAGAAGGACCCCAAGCCAACAGAAGCTTTCTGCAAAAGCCTAGTGTCCCCAGAGGGAGGAGGGAGTAGCTTGTGGCCTCTCTCCCCATTATCTTCCTCAACATCTTGAAGCGGCTGTTTTCAGTAACAGGACAGGGTGGCAAATGCAGCAACAGCCTTCCTGTCTGTGGTAGAGGCAGCAGGGCTCCCCCATCAGCACTATACCAAAAGGCTTGTTGTCCCAGGAGGGACCTCACACCTGCCAAAAATCTGTTGCCCACACCCCCTCATATGTTAGCTGTAGCCACATCAGTTCTTTCACATTATATGCAGAATGCAGCTTGTACCTTTTGTTTTAATATAAATCCACCTAAGTCAATAAAATTAATAAGCAATGTATCCTGGAAAATCAAAAAGGTTGAAAATGTGTACCTTGTTTTAATTTGCACATGCAAATCAAATTCAACAGGAAAAATTAATAACCTATTTGGTGGTACCATGTACTGACAAAATAGTGTAATAAAATGAAATTATTTAAAGTAATTTCCAATCATAGCCATCATTGATTTAGTTTCCAATTATACAGAGGTAATTGTATTAACAAACTGCCTCATTCCACTTTGTGAGAAAATGCTTGAGTGTTTTCTTTTTTAACCTACTGGCATGTGCAGGTAATAAATGATCTGATCTGCACTCCTTACCTGACTGGAACCCTAATCATTGCTTTACTTCGTGACCTGAGGCATACATTAAAATGTAGGTATGTCTGATGAAAGGGCATATTTATGACTTTCTGGACATACAGGGCTTGTCTGTATATGAAATTACTCCACAATAGAATAACTATTTCAAAATAATTTGTGGATTGAGCTAAACTAAATCTAGGTACTTCTATTCCAAATTAAGAATGTTTGCACATGGTGTTATTCAGGAATAGTTATTTCATTTTGAGTTCACACCATAGCTTAATTAAAATTAATGTTCAAGTGTAGACAGGAATAGCCTGCAACCTAGTGGGTATACTGGAGATATTTTTAAAGACTTAGCCATATCTCCTGGACTGGTGCATCAAAACTCATAAAGGTACATCATTGTAAGGAGAAATAATGTACATTCTACATGCTTTTGAGCTGCACTTTTAGGAATCTAAATCCTCATTATCACGTACGAGGAGGCCAAGAAATTTGAGATCATGGATGTCACCATTCCCTTCAAGAACTGGCACCAAGCCTTTGCCAACGCCTGGGCTCGCAAGTTCCCTAATAAAGTTAGTCCCAAGTCAGTTCACACAAACAAGGTTACTGCGCAGCAAGGCATCTACACATGCCTTACTTGGGCATAAATTTGCTTAGGCATAAACTACTTGGGCATAAGTTTGCTACCTGCATCATGCAAGTAGCAAATTTACACACAAGTCAGCATAAATCACCATAGTTACTGCACAGTACGAGTACAAACATATAGATGTGCGCTTGTGCCGCACAGTAATTTTCAGTTACTGCGTAGTAACAGTGCATGTGTAGATGCTCCCAGCGAGTACAATTTAAGTTTGTGCCTACACCTTTATTTTCAGAATCCACAGAAGGGGTAAGCATCCATATGGAAATAGGTATTTCTGAGGAAACATAGTTCAAGCTTTATTTTTGGAATGCAAATGAGACATTTATATATGTGCTCCTTGTTTGGCTTGCTACTACACAGAAGTAATTTGGCATCTACTCAGCAGCACTCCTTTTTGAAGCAGGACTGGGTTTCCATGCACTCCTTGTCCAGCTGACCTGGTTTTACTTTATACTTACACATATTGAATATTTAATCTCTGGGCTATGAAGAGAAGGATTTAGCTCCCTACTCCATGTTGTGATGCTTCTTCATATATCATCCAAAACTGCACTGTTATACTGATTTGTAAATTCATGATTGGGTTGTTGTATTTTGAACATCTAACTCTCCTTTAGAATTAGTGCTCTTCAGATTACATGAGTCTGTAATATCCCTTTGAATTCCAGCCCAATAGGTTAGCATTCTCTATTGTCCACTTTTCAGTTCCTAATAGGGAACTGCAATAAACATGCAGATCCTCCACATGGGAACAGCTAGTGATCTACCTCTAGATCTGTCATTAGAGGACACTGCCAGTAGTCAACTCTATAATTTCTTAAGCACAGGTAAAAAAGATCAGGCTCAAGAATGAGAGAAGAAAAGGCTGTAAGTAAGGAGGAGTAGCAGTTTGGAAGTTAGCAGTGTAAGAAGGCCAGGTTGGCATGCAGCCTCACACAGGGAAACAGCTTGTCACTGGTAGGGTGTCATTAGTACTGGCAAGAGGTTATAAGGCAGGAGATATGATATAATTTCTTATATGACTGACAGAAGGATGGAGTTGAAAAAACTCCACCTGTTACTTTCATAACTGGCTTTTGACCTGCCCCAGGGAGCTGGTTTAGCAACTGCTGGACTGATATTAGACTAATTGCACCTAGGATAGTTGCCTGACTTACCAGTGTTCCTGGCCACTTAACAATATAATACTGTTGCTTCCTTCAATTCTGCATGCTAGTAGGGAGTCTTCAAGGGCTAGAAACTGTAGCGTGCTTGTGCACGTGATGGGGGTTTAGTTTTTTAAGGTTGCATTCTATGCTCCTATATTGAAATGGAGAGTTTTTAAATGGTGGGTTTTATTTTTCCATCACTGTATACATGTCACTGTCCTGGCAGCTGCAGGCACCTGCTGAAGGCAGAAGCGGTGAGGGGCCTGAGCCTTTTATTTTTCCGGCAGAACCTGCCCGCCTCTCCCATGGCCAAGGAGCAAGCTGCCGGTGGGCTGAGTGGCCCCTGAGCTACAAGAGGCCCCAGTTCTTCCCTCCGTGGTGGCACCTCCAGGGTTGGCTGGGAATGCTGTCAGTGGGCTGAGTTCTGCCCCAGCTCAGAGGCACCCAATCCAATTGTTCCCTGAGCCCACCTGGGCTTCCATAGTCCCATGTACCATCCCTGTCTCCTCTTCCAGCTGCCAGCACACCCAGCCATCCTCCTGCCACCTCCCCACACTGACCCAGGGGCACACCAGCCCATTCCTGGGCAGCCCCAGGTGTCCTGGTGGCCACAGGCACCTGTTGAAGGTAGTAGCAGTGAAGGGTCCGATTCTTTTCTTCAGCGGAGACTGCCTGCCTCTCCAGCAGCCAGGGGGTGAGCTGACAGATTAATGGCCGCAGCATTCCAAGTTGCAACACTGCAAACTAAACTACGTCGGGGTGTGGTTTAGTTTGTGAGGATGCAAAATCATTTAAAACCCCCAAAACTCACATACATGAAAGTGTGATGCCATTAAGCCACACAAAGGGAGATTTTCATCATATGTACATGGTAACATTGTCATCTGTACACATGCCTGTACAGCCTAGAGCTTGAGCCGTCTATAACAATAGCTCTGAGCTGGATATAAGCAATCCAGATACCCAGGGGTTGGTGCATCACAACAATCACAGTTATACCCTTCAAGGGGGTCACTTGTAGTGTATCTATTCAAACCAGTTCAGATGACATTTTCAGGTAAGATTTCATAAGACACACTCACAGTATGCAATCCTTTACAAATATCTAATATAATGCATTTACAGTATCCCCTTCATCCATTCCTTTTATAAATCTGTCCAAAAAAGCACTTTGGTTTGCATACCAGGTTTTAATCTTCATAAATTCATAGTGCTTTTACCTGATGTTTATAAATTGTCTTTTAATGTTTATGGTATAATTTTACTAGGAACAGAAATTTGGCTTATTGGACACCAATGGTTGGCATCATTCCCTGTTCTCTTTTGAAATTCAATATGATATTTGGTAAGTGAATGTTCCCTGGTTTACTATGGCTATTATGACTACTCTCCCAGACAATATATAACATGGTTATAATATCATGGAAATTGTAGATAACATCCCTGTTCACTCCAGTTAGGGAAACTGCTGGGGGTCTTCAATCTGTGCACAGAACGTAAAATGTTTCCTTGTTGTTATGCATTTTCCAATCTGGCTACTTAGTATACATACATACATACATGTACAAAGTCAAAACACACATACCAGGTTAGAAGTGAGTGTTGTGTGCTGCATTGTCTTGGATTTAAAACTTTCTGGGGAAGTAATGGGGGAAATGTAGATGCATTGGTTGATGAAAGCTGGCAGAAACATGAGGCAGTAGTTGTTCTCCTCTGCTGTGCTTAAGTGATTTAACAATTTGTAAACTTATCATGGACTGGGCAAAGCAGGCCTGTAACAGGTTTGCTGCAAGAAGTAGGCCCTGAAGTTCTCTTAGCCAATGGGAGCCAACCTTTTCAGTAGGCATGCCATGAATTAGTCTTACACTCTCCCCAGGTACCAATTCAAGTCCTTTTCCTTACCTGCTCCCTGGCCTGCTCCTTGGCCTATGCTCCCTGACAAAGCTGCTGCTCAGCTTTTTGCTTACTGCCCTGTGCTCCCTGCCTGATCTGATGCTCTGCTTTTTGTTTCTTGCCCTATCTGCCACTATCTGCTTTGTGCTACATAGAAAGGCTGCACCCATGCTTCAGGTTGGCCACCCTTGCTTTAAGCAAACTGTGAAAACTTAAACTGATTAATATTTGTCTATTAACTGTCTTCTCCTGCCCCCCTGCAGTTCCCAGGAGGTATAAACTGCAAACATACCTAAACAGCTGGTTAGCATTTCAGCAAATTCAGTTTCTGGGGTGCTATCTGACTTTATCAGCAAATATGCAGTTCAAGTTCAGAAGGATTTATGAGAGTAAGCTTCAATACATTCAGCCTGTTTATGGAGAGAGGTTTGCAATAATGATGGGAGTATAAACTTAAATACAAAATAAAAATCATATTCCTGAATTATAAATTACTTTAATGTAATAGAAACTGCCATCTCAGATCAAACCAGTCATCTGACAGTAGCCATTCTCAGATGTTTCAGAGGAAATTGTTTAACTCCCCCCCACCCCTGCCTACAAACCACAGTAGATAATTGTGTAATCATCTGCCATAGGGGAAGTTACTTTCTAACCTCAGGCAGCTGGTGGCTGATTTATGCCTTGCATTGTGAAGGGTTATATCCATTCAAAATTTTTTATTTGGTCTAATCTAATTGCCCACATAAATATCTATCTTATAACCTTTTATTAAATCCTGCTAAGCACTTGGCCTCCATGATAACTGTGCCAGTAAGTTTCATAGGCCAATTGTACATTTCCTTTTGTCAGTTCTATAATTTATCTTTTCTTCTTTTATTATAAAGTCCAGCTTTTATTTTGGGGAAGTAACTCAAACAACTGCCAGCAGCTTTTCTTCCCACTAGTTACCTCCTGACATGAGCAATACATGTGACTTCCAAACCCCAACTGGTTGCAGGGATCAGGCCCATCTGCTGGACAAGACAGTAGTAGCTGAAAATTCCATTGTCTAGTGACTATATAAATCAATCCCCTTTAAATTAGCAGGCCTCATTTTTTGCCAGACAAGATACAATCCTTATACCCTGGGAGTGGTGGTTTTTGGAGGAAAATAAGAAAAAAAAAAAAAAAAAAAAAAAAAGATTTTAAAAAGAGAAAAGAAATCTTGTGGTGAAAAAGATACATAAAATGCAATCCTTGCTCTAAGGAACAGGAGCTTCCTGAATTTGCAAGTATCACTGGAGTTTTAATATATGTTAGGAAAGGATTTTTGAAGGGGAGGATTATTATTGATGTATACTTTTAACTATGCAGAGGAAATTCAATTTGATTTGTCTAGTGGAGGATAAAGCCATTTAATTTGTGAAAAATGGCTAAGTAAGAAGGAATTAATTGCTATTTTGAGGAGCAAATTACACCCAAGTTTCAGGGAGGGGGGTTGTCTGTGCTTATGGGTATATTGATTACAACTAGGTGGTTTAGAACCTAGTTTGAATGAGTAGGTAAAAGAAGAATAGAATTTGCCTGAGGAGGAAGCTTGGTTGAATATGTGTGGGTTGACTACTGAGAGGCAATCTGATTTGGAGGAGAGAAGGGCAAAGAAAGTAAGTCATAGAATCATAGAAAGTTAAGGTTGGAAGGGACCTCAGGAGGTCATCTAGTCCAACCCCCTGCTCAAAGCAGGAGCATGCCAACTATATCATCCCAGCCAAAGTTTTGTCTAGCTGGGTCTTAAAAACCTCCAAGGGTGAAGATTCCACAACCTCTCTGGGTAGCCTGTTCCAATGTTTTGCTACCCACCTGTGAGAAAATTCTTTCTAATATCTAAGCTAAACTTCCCTTGCTGCATCTTGAGACCATTGCTGCTTGTCCTGTCATCTGCCACCACTGAGAACAGTCTAGCTCCATCCTCTTTTAAACCCCACTTGAGGCAGTTGAAAGCTGCTATTAAGTCCCTTCTCAGTCTCCTCTTCTCTAGACAAAATAAGACCAGTTCCCTCAGCCTCTCCTCATAAGTTATGTCCCCCAACCCCCTCACCATTTTTGTTGCCCCCTGCTGGATTCTTTCCAATTTGTCCATATTCTTTCTGCAGTGGTAGGCCCAAAACTGAATACAGTACTCCAGGTGTGGCCTTATCAGTGCTGAATAGAGGGGAATAATCACTTCCCTTTACCTGCTGGCAACACACCTACCAGTGCAGCCCAGTATGCATTAGCCTTCTTGGCAACAAGGGCACACTGTTGACTCAGCTTACTGTCTACTGTAATTCTCAGGTCCTTTTCTGCAGAGCTGCTGCCCAGCCAGTCAGCCCCCAGCCTGTACTGGTGTAGGGGATTGTTCCATCCTAAGTGCAGGATGTTGTACATGTCCATGTTGAACCTGAGGAGATTCATTTTGGCCCAATCCTCCAATTTGTCTAGGTTACTCTGGGTCCTAGCCCTACCCCACAGCTTGGTATCATCTGCATACTTGTTGAGGGTGCACTCTATGCCATCTTTCAGGTCGTTGATGAAGACATTGAACAAAACCAACCCCAAGACCAACCCCAGGGGCACTCCACTTGTTACAGGCTGGGTTAGGATACATAGAAGTCAAGGGAAAAGAGACTTGGTGGTGGGGGTCTGCTACAGACCACCACATCAAAAGGAAAAGCTAGAGTTGTTCTTGAGGCAGCTCTCAGAGGCTGCACAATCCAGGGACATGGTTGTCATGGGGGACCTAAACTACCCTGACATCTGCTGGGAGGAGCAGTCAGCCAAATCCAACCGTTCACATAGGTTCTTAACCTGCATGCAGGACCTTCACCTAACGCAGAAGCCCGCATGCAGGAGGGCAGTGGCAGAACAGAGCTTGGGTGGGCAGCGTGTGGGTGTGAGGAGGATGGTAGAGGTTTGGGGACCCCTGTACTTTCCACCTATTGAGTGCAGCCTTAGCAGGCAGCAGCAGCAGCAAGTAGGGGCACTCATACCCAGCAAAGGCGCTGGTGCCCGGCAGTGCACAGCTGTGGCCAGCAGTGCACATCACGGCGAGGAGCATGAACAGCCCCTCCACTTGCATGCCACAGGAAGGAAGCTCCATGCGCTGGATCCAACTGCCTTCCCTGCCCCATGCTGAGCAGGTCTCAGGACTCCACCAGAAGTGGAGGGGAGCCCCGGTCCCTGCTTCCCTATGGAGTCCTGGGACCTGCACAGCATGGGGTGGTGAAAGCAGCTGGCTCCAGCGCATGGGGCTTCCCTCCCACTGCACACAAGTGCAGGGGTTGCACATGCATGGAAATAATGCTGGCAATAGAGGCAACCCAGCAGGGGCTGTGTTCTTGCTGTGATGTGCAGTGCTGGCCAGAGCTGTACACCATTGGGCAACAGCACCTGCACCAGACACAAGCACCCCAAGTGCCCCTGCCTGCTGCTGCTGTACCATGGGGGGAGTGTAGGGAGGGTCCCTATTCCCATCCCCACCCTCCCTCACACCCCACAAATGCCCCATACCCACACCTGGCTCCCATAATCCCCAACATGTACACACCCAACATACCCTATGCCCTCCACACATAGCCACACCCCCTCGCAACCCCCCCACACCCCAGTGTCACAGCGGGGTCCTCGCGGAGGGCCGTGATCTCCTTGAGGCCCTCTCACCGTGCTACTCCGGCCCGAGGGCACCCTCCATTCTTGCCCGCCACGTCTTGATGTAATATGTAATAGGGAGGCTGCCTTGTGTTTCCTCGGGTCTGTCAACTCCTGGACCCCTCATGGATCTCCCCGTACAATGGCGCTACCCAAGCGCCCCAGCCTTATGGGCTATGCGTGGCTCCTACCTCCCCTGATACTACGCCCCAAGCCTCGCAGATGTAATGGACGTTGTCCGGTCTATACGCCCGCTTTCCGGGCCTCTTCTCTAATGTGGCCCACTCTGGGCTCCCTCTCTCGTGCCCTGCCGGTGTGGTTCCGCTCCGGGACTCTCTAGCAGGCCCCGGCCCTTCCGTGGCCAACCGCACGGCTACCCTCCCTGACTCTGGCTCACCGCGCTGCTACTCCCTGTCTTCTCAGGGGCAACCGCAGCGCCCTGCCTTGGTCTGAGGGGTATTGCCGCACTAGCCTGCGGCCGGGCTCGCTATGCCCGTGCACCCACACTGGGCTACTCAACAAAGCACAATGGTGTTCCCCCCCCTCTCTGGGGCTCGCCGCGCCCACACTGGGCTACTCAGTAATACACAATGGCGTTCCCCCCTCTCTGGGGCTCGCCGTGCCCACACTGGGCTACTCAGTAATACCGCCCCTTTCCTGGGGCCGGGGGCTATGTTCCCCCCACACGCAATCCGGGGTCTCGGTCCCCGTCCGCAACCTACGGGCTGCGCCCGCGACCCACTGGCCGCACTCCTTGCCACCAGTTGCTCATGCACTGGCGTGCGAGCTGCGCCTTCCCTGGCGCTATGACAATAATGCACCCTCGTGGCGCTAGGGCACCCCACACTCTCTGGGGACCCTGTGATTGAGGCCTCCTCCAACCCCTACAGCCTCACCCAAGCCTCCGGGTGTAATAACACAAACACAAAGCAAAACCACAAGCCCCTAGGCTGTAACACAAATGCAAGCCGCATGGCCATAACTCATCATCATAGCTCAAGCCTCCAGGGCTATCATGAGCTGTACTTGCAACTTAGGCTCCTTCCCATATCTCAGCCAAGGGAGCTCCTGCCTCTCCAGCTGCTGGCAGAGAACTGCCAGCCTGGCCTCAGCCCTGAGCTTTATAAGGGCCAGGCCCTGCCCCCTACAGGCAGCTGGCTCCCCTTAGTTGCTCCGGCAACCCACAGCTGTGCTCCATTAACTCTGCCAGGGCTCTCTCCCTGGCAGTTTCTCCTCTCTTAGGAGCAGGCACTAAGGTGCCCTGCGACACCCAGCAAAAACCCCACCTCCCCACACTGCACTATACACATACCCCCACACCTCACCATACACACACACAACCACACTCCCCTACAATATAGAAGACTAAGAATTTATGTTGAGTTATTATGCAATCACTGCTATATACAGTATGCAAACACAAATCATGACAAAAATATTTTTGTTATAAAATTAAAATATGTAATAGTAGGCATTTGACTTTTAGTGTATGATTTGGTTTTTTTCTGGTTCTAAGATGGCAACCCCACCTCCCAAAAGGAGTATTTCCAGGGGGCAAGGTGAGGGACTTCTGGTGGCAAAGATCAGGGGTTAGGGGGAGGACTTCCCATCCCAAGATGGCAACCAGGGGTCGGGGCAACTGTGAAGGGGCAGGGCTACCCATGAAGCCCTCAAAAGCTCACCAAACCTTGTTAAGTTGCCCTCCACCCAAAAGAATTGTTTGCCCCTGGTTTATACCCATCCATGAGAGTGCTCCAGTCATGAAAGCTATCTCCTTAAGTCTCTGTTATTCCATTCACATCATAGTGCCATGACTGTGCAAGGACTTCCAATTCTTCCTGCTTGTTTCCCAGGCTCTGTGCATGTACAGGCACCCTAGGTTGATTGCCCTGATTTCTCAGGAAGAATGAGAGTACCTCCCCTGTTGTCCCCCCCTGCTTGCTCTTCCTCCAGGTCATCCACTTACCTCAGGGCTTTGGTCTCCATCCCCCAGGGAACCCAGTTTAAAGACCTCCTCACCAGGTTAGTGAGCTTGTCTGCGAAGATGCTTTTCCCTCTCTTCATTAAGTGGATTCCATCTCTTCCCAGCAATCCTTCTTGGAACAACATTCCATGGTCGAAGAAGCCAAAGCCAAGTGGTGTGAGCAGGTGGCAGGAAGAGGAATAGAACACATAAGAGCAACAAGAATGAACAATGATTCCCCCCCCACACTGTCCTGATAATTATATTAACTATGTTGATGCATGTTATTTGTTGACATTAACTACATTCATGTACCTTTGAGAGTCAAACAATTATAAATGGTACCAAAGGGATAATATGCAAATGCAAATCAAATCAGGATTCAGAAGCTGCAATAGAAATGGGAGGCCATGAGAATAACTTCAATATTAACAGATATTCCATTCCAGAAACACTTGGGAAACCTGAAGCAGAGACTTATGAATCAGAATACAAGATCCCCAGGTAAGAATGGTCTGTATGAAAGGGAGTGTTTCTATTTATTCACTAATGACCAGCTCTGAAATCAGATTTAATGTTCCCCAGAGGTCAATGTTGCTGCAATACAAAGTTTTGGCTTAGGCCCATTTCTGGTTTCTACCAAATATAAATCAATGCCCAACCACCACAACATGTTCAATTTATTTTTGTATTAGACAGTTGAAAGAACATGTATATTATGTTCATACCGTACTACTGTCTTTAATCTACTATGAGAAATAGAACAAATGACTGAAGAATGCTTTACATTTGAAAGGTTTGTACCAACTATGCAGTTGTCCAATAAAAGATATCGCCCCCCAAATATCCTTGAAACTGAGAGATAAGACATTTTATTTTAGTCATGAAATCAGAGCCCACACTGAAGTTCAATTTAAATATCAGGCACTAGCAGCAAATGAAATTTGAATTATTTGGTTTGAACTGATGCTACATACATTCATGTACAAATTTGAAAAAAAAATCTGGAATAAAACCAGTGATTTATGTGTTAGAACATAAGGCTAATAACAAGCAGCAATGAAAGTAATGACAGGATTGTAACACCATGGGAAAACCCACCACTTTTAATTTAAGTGGCAATGGTTCTGGGATTAGAAACAAGGACTATATTTTGACACATGGTTAATGACTGAAAGAAAGTAGATTCAGGGCCAATATGTCTGTTTCCACCTAATGTCTAAAAGCCTCTCAAGGTTTTTGAAACACTTACACATAGTACTTTGAGATTCTGTGCTTTCAAATGTAGTAAAAAGAAAATAATATCAATAATCTTTCTGGAAAGAAGACTTAACTATTTTATTTCACCCAGCTGATGAGACTGTTATAATGTGTAACAATCTGATTTAAAATTCCTGTGTATGGTATGAATTGTATTCAGAAATGGTAAATCCTCTGTGTTGAGTTTGGCTCTTCTGAGATGGTATAATAAAAATGGCTGGTAGAACACCAACGATACAAATTGATCTGCTGGTAGTTTAGATGGTGGGAACTGAGTAGATTAGCAGACCACCACCAAGGGAAGAAACTGAGCTGACTGAAGTTGTTCCAGTATTATAAATCTGCAAGTGCTACTCTTTATTCAGAGTGTTCCTGTACTCTGAAGTGTACTTATTTTTCTTAGGGCTTATATAAGATATAGTGGTATCTTTCAGATAAAGCACTATATAACCTAAGCCTAAGGTTCAGTTCAGCAAGACATCCTGCATACAATTCAACCCTGGCACAGTCAGTCAATTGGTTTTGTGCCCAGCCATATGACACTGAACTTATCCTAGAAAAGAAAATTTGGGGGTAAGTTTAGAAAAGATTTGCTATTTCAGTTTTATGTAGCTATCGGACACCTGGACAGAAAGCAACTTTAACTGTGCTGTTTCTGAAGATGTGGATAGAAACATCTGATTCATAATACTCTGTTCAAGTGATTTGGTTCTCATTTAGGGATCCCTCCTCAACTTCGATGGCTCTCAGTGGGATTCATTTGCTCTAAGTAGCTATGCCAAACAGTTGTCCACTTTGTTGTTTTTTCATAAAAAGGCACCTGTTCAGTTTTAGATATCACTCAGTCTGTTCCACTTCAACAGCCTGCACTCCTCCTCTGAGAGCGCTGAGCTCTTTACACATTTTGGGTTGCCAGCTTTCCTATGTTCTTTTCCCTAACAGCGAATTTCATTCTGAGACTCTTGTGAATGGGTCATGTTTGCTTCCTTCATTAGAGGATACCCTTGTTACAGCAGTTAAGGAGTCCCATATAGGAGGCTATTTACCTCTCTAGAGGGCTGTTGTGCACCATAAAGTTTTATATTAAGTATTAGGTAAAGCTTGTTCATGCAATGTTACTCTATTGACAAACTACCTGGATTTCTGCTAATGGCAAAGACTTCCAGGGGTTTTTTCCCTAGTGTCACTGCTGCATTGCCAGATAAAGATTTAATTGAATAAATGCTTTCTGATGCATATGAGTAAAAGACACAGCCAGAAGTCTGTCTGAATTCACCACAATGCATGTACAAAGTACTGCCATCCTGTGTTCTCATGCAACTCCTTCACAAAAACAAACACCCTCAGGGGTAAGATAAATTGAACTTGTATACACAGAACCTTGCATAAAATGTAAACTGAGTGCATTAGGGCAACGCAATGTAACCTTGAGTTATCAGGACCTGCTATCAGGACAGTTGTTTCTTCTCATTCGGCTTAGAAATGAAACGTCTCTAAAGTATCAGATGTCAGTAGTAGTATGGATGCAAAAGGTCTATAGATGAATTAATGCAATTAATATAATGTATTACAGAAAAATAAGGATCAAGCGCCAGTTCTGTTCCATCTGGCCCCTTAATGGATCCAAGTCAATAGCTCTGGTGTAAAGTAGTTTCCCAGTTAGTGTAAAGTTACCAGAATAGCTCTACACAAACTTCCCCTCCCCAGGAAAGGGGACACAGAGAAAAAAAAGGGAATATATAATTGTATTGTGCTGCACTGCAACGCTTCAGGTAACAAAAGGCTAGGAGAGTTTCGTTTGCACTTGGTTAGATCAGGCCTGAAGCTGTTTTAGCTTGCATCAAGGGCTGGGACATCTGGACATCTGGCAGGGCTGAGAATAGAGATAGTGAATTGGTCTACAAAATGCCAAAGATATCTCTGGCTGCCTGGAAGTGGCTCAAGCAGTTATGGGAGGCTTGGTAGTAGATAAGAGAACTGTAGGGAGAGAGCAGAAGGAAATGAAAGCATAAACTTGTGTAAAAAATGCTGAGAGAGAAGAGCAGGCTTGCTGAAAGCACTAAGAGGAGGGTATAGCTGGAGGGAAGCATTACCTGGCAAAACCACAAAATTCCACTCCTTTGATATTTCTTAGCTCAATAGCACCTATTTCCCATGTATACCTTACACCACCATGCAGCATCTCTGCATTTCATCCTTTATTACTGAAATATATAATCTGCATAGTGTGCATTATGCACATACAGTTTATTATAAATCAGGCAAATTATATATGTAGAATTAATATAATTCTACATTAATATATGTAGAAATAATCTAAAAGGTGTAAGAACCTTTTCATAATACAAAAACTGCTTTCTATGGCTGCTTTCAGGCATTAATTCTGGATGTACTAAATCAGTAATTTACTATAGGTATATTTTTTTTCAAAATTAGTGTTTTCAAATTTGCCTCACTTCCATGTGCTCAGGGAGAATAGGTTCTGAACACTAGTAAGTGGGGGGAAGGGGCAGAAGGCAAGGGGCCACCTGACCTCCCCCAATGCATTTTCTCTGCTGTAGCAGTGGGAGAGGGACAAATTCAAGGCAACCCTGCAATAATTAGATTCTATATCGGGAAAATTATAACAATTTTATAAATTTTCCTTCTATAGAATCTAATTATTGGCGTGTTATCTTATATTTGGGTGTCATCTTCTATTCAAGTAAATACGTTATTTCATTCATTACACCCATCTTTAAGTTCCCCTGCCAATGTTTATTGGTTTACAATCATATTTTCTTCTAGTTTAGTTTAATTTAGTTTTATTTAAAAAACATGTTTTTTCTGTGTCACCGTGTGGAAGCCCATACATACAGGAAGACCAGCGCTCTAAGTAAAGACATTAATGTAGCAGAAAACGTAATCTTCTTTCCAGAGTAATCTGCAGAGGAGAGGGGTATAGAAACCCCATACCAGACCTGTGTTGTGGTTTAGGCCTAAAAGATTGGCACTGCTCATAAGAACTGCTTTGGGAAAGCAACAAACATTCTATCCTCAGCTCAAGGAGAAGACTGAAGACACAGTTTATGGTCATGACTAGTGTGACCCACTTGAGCAGAGCCGGTGGGCCAGACCTGGTACATCTGCTTTAGAACTCTTAGGAGTGAGTTGCTGGACAGTACTAAACTGGATTACAGGCATGTTCCAGACATGAAGGCCTGCCATTGACTTCTATTAGTTAGTTGGTTTTCTGTCCTTTGCCACTTTGAGGTCTCCTTGAGCCCCAGAGGGGGAAACACCCACCAATTCCCCACATTTTCACTTATTCTGGAGTGATTCTTGCAAATAGTATAGGCACGAAGTTCAGACAGATATGCATCTCCTAAACTGAGTGTGTCCTTTCAGAAATAGTAGCTGTTAGATGCTCTGCCGCACCCTTATTCCAGCAACCTGACTAATTCAGCATAGGGTTTAGATGCAAAATCCTAGTTCCACATCAGGTTTTCAGACTGGTGTAATCAAATACAGACATTACTAGACTTTCACAGCCATGAGGAACATAACAGAGTTTTCCTGAGAATGAACTAAAACAGAGATTGGAGGATATGGACTCTGAACAGTAACTCCAAGGCAGTTGTTTTTCGCCTGTTTTTGTGGAGTTTTGCCTGTTCTTGTGGAGTTTATTTTTTTGTGTAGATGTTCTAATGCTATGAGTTATATTATATTATATTATATTATATTATATGACTATAATGTTTGTTATAGTCCTATAGCTCTTCCCACTTCAAGGGATGGTGAGGCAAAACTCCACTCGTTTCTGGAACAGTGGCTCTATTTGGATTTTATAATTTAGAGTTGCCTGTATGAGGAGGGAGATCTTTCCCAGAATGTAAAATAATTAGCTTTGGAGCTAAAATTATTACAGGGCTTTAAATAAAGCTGCCTTTCCTCCTAACACGCTCTGTGGAGCTATGAGCACCTAGCTAGGAAACCTCTGCTTAGATTTTATTTTCTGTTAGCAGAAACAGTAAGCCATCTGCTGGGTAAAGGAAGAGCTATGCTCTTCTCCCTTATTAGAATCAAAGGTCAGAAATATAGCTGCACTGTTCTTAGACACAATACATTAATTTTATTTCTGATCAAAAAACCTGTTTTTTGTGTCCCCTACCTTTTGAAGTTGTTAGCTATTTTTATTTAGCTTGTAAAATCTCTCAAGATCACAACCCAGTGGAGTTTAACTGAAGTTTAAATGAAGACTCTATAAAAATGCTGCTTCTGTAAAGTCCTCACCATCTCCTAATTAAAGTCGTAGAGACAAAAAAGACCTTGCTTTTCAGTTCCAGACCCTGTAAGGATTCCTTGCCCCTTACTTGCCTCCACATGAGGGGGAGACATTTGCCTCCAGGGGAGAATTTCTTTTCCTGATTACACTAAAAAACAATTGAGTGAAATGTTTTGGAACCTCTGAGTTTAAACCATTCTTGATTAGGCATAGGGCATTAAGCCTGCATGTTTTGCCAGATGAATTACATGAGAGATGCAAAAACCAGGAGTGTGAGAAAATATTGGGCCCCTAGCAGACATTACTTTTAAAATGCAATTAACCTGTTTATCTCATTTTAAATAATAACCTGGCCACACATTCAGGCAATTAATGGGGTGACAAAATGGAAAACTGGCCACAAAATTATTCCATAAAATATGCATAATATTTTAGTGACTGGTTTCCATCGCACTTTAAATTTCACATGGCAGAGTCCCACCACACAGCCTAATATGTTGGCTACATGGTGGGGCTTGATTGATGGCTCCCCAATGTCAGCAAGCAACATATACTTCTGCATGGGGCTATACCCTCTGTTTTCAGGGTGCCAAGTGGTGGGGAGCTCATCAGCTGGCCCAGGGTATTGGATCACTGGGAGCAATAGGGTTCTCCATGACCTGGCAGGTTGATTGCTCTAACCAGCAGCTTCCAGAGAGCTGCAGAGCAAGGCACTTGACACATCATGGCCATGGCCCTGTGGTCAAGGAGAGGTTCCCTGATCCTGGTTTATCTATGCAGTGGGACCTTTAAAAACTGTATGCAGAACAACTGACATCCCCCACAGCTGAGATTGGGTCCCAGTCCCCCAACATGCTGGGACCTTAAAAAATCATGTGTGAAACTGGGCTGCACATGAAATTTTCTGACATCCCAATGCATGGGTCTTTGGGACCATCCCAGTGCAGTCCCAGGACTGGGACTCACAATCAGCTGATTGTCATTTCCAGCCCCAAGCTTGCACCAGCGTCTCCAAACAATTCCAGGGGCTAAAACCGACAACAGTACAGTCCAGGGGCTAAGACCAATAACCGGCTGATTGGGCATTCAACTTTTAACTTGCTGGTGCAAGGGGAGCCTTTGATCATGATCTGGGCTCTTCCTGCACTGGCAAGCAGTAATACTGTGATTGGAATTTGATCTTTAATCCCACACCATACCCTGCTACAAATGGACATGTGACATGGCAGGAGATCATGTTGGGATCAGAGATTAGATCTCATCATGCCATTAAATGAACATATGTCAGGGGCCTTACACAGATGATTATCAGAAGAAGAATTGTAAGATAAGTCACTTTATCTTCTTGACTCCTGTAATAGGGAGCCAGAGGGCTCCTGTTACTTTAAGAGAAGGGCTGCAGGCAGTAGGCCTCATCCCAGCCAAGCAAGGTAGACTGGTCATCAGGCTCAAAGTGGGAACCCCTGTGGGTGGCTGGAGATCCATCTAACAGGAGGTGTCAGGGCTTAGGAGGCACATAAGGCCAGTGCCTGAGGCTAGGCAAACAGTCTGGCCCTGCAAACCAAAAGGAGAGGAGCTCCTGAGCAAGACAGCTGTAGGAAATGAACTGCCTGGCACCCAAGCTACCCCAGAGAGCCATAAGGAAAAGCTAAGGGAGAATTATAGCTTGTGCAGAGGATTTTTGTTATACAACCATTGTGCTGGTATTTATGTTTTAATTAGTATTACCACCGGATTGGGTTGTGAATAATAGGAAAGGAGGAGGTCATAGAGTGCCAGAGAGCTGGGGGAAGAGGGGGGGCTTGAGCCTGCCAAGCGGGGCACAAGCCACAGTAGTGCCCAAGGGCATGTAGTGTTTTGAAGCCCTGCCAGGGGTTGGGCTCACAATGTGGGTAGGTAGCAGCCAGGAGGGCTTAAAGCCTGGACAGGAAAAGAGACAGGGCTAGGGGCCCAATGCCTGAGAAAGACAGAGAAAGGGACTGAAGCCGAGAAGCCAGGTCTGAGGTAGTGGGCCTAGGCAAAGGGCACAGCCAAAGGAAAGAGGCAGAGGCTGGGAAGGCCAAGGCCCCAACAAGGGAGTAGATGCCTGAGGTGGCCTGGTATTGGCTTGGAGCAAAGTGCCCTACCTAAGTGATTGCAGGGGTGTAGGTTGTAGCTGTGTTGGTCTAAGGACATAGGCAGACAAGGTTCCTTGGGTGAATTTGATATCTTTTATTAGACCAACCAAAATAGTTAGAGACTAGTTATTAAGCAAGCTTTCGGGTTCAAAAACCCTTCGTCAGGCTAAGGAAGTTTCAGCAGTTGGTGTGTGCTCTTCCTGGATGGATTGAAAAAAAGAAGCCAGAGGCTGGGCTGGGTAGTCAGTTGCCAGGCACGTTACCAGCCTATATACCAACATCCCACACCAGGATAGCATCCAAGCCTGCCTTACATATCTACAGGAACAAGATTACAACACAGATTACAGACCCAAAGATATTACTGACCTTATACACTTCATCCTCACACACAACAAATTCACTTTAATAATCAACACTTCTTCCGGATGATGGGAACAGCTATGGGCACTAAAATGGCCCCACAGTATGCCAACCTTTTTATGAGCCACCTGGAAGAAGACTTCCTCAAGAACTGCACCATCAAACCCTTGCTATATTTAAGATATATTGATGACATCTTCATCATTTGGACTGAAAACCTACAATCTCTGATTGAGTTCCATCAGAAATTCAACAATCACCATCCCTCTATCCATCTTTCTCTAGAATACTCCAGCACCAACATCTCCTTTTTAGACATGATGATCAGTATCCAGAATGATAAAATACAGACCACGTTATACAAGAAACCCACAGACCAACATACATATCTGCACAAAACCAGCAATCACCCTAAACACACCAAAAAAGCTGTGATATACAGCCAAGCCCTCAGATACCACCGCATTTGTACTGAAGAGAACACCCGGGATTGCCACCTCACCAATCTTAAAAAGGCTTTCACCCAACCTACACCAACAACCTACACCCCTTCACCCAACAAGGACACTCCTCCAGAGAGGTAGATCGCACGTTTGAAAGAGCCACCCAGATATCACATGAAGAACTGCTGCAGTACAGATACTGCCCCCCCCCCCCCCCAAATCGCATACTGCTGGTTATGACATATCACCCCACCCTTGAACCTGTACGAAAAATCCTCAAACAACTGCAACCCATACTAGAAAGAGACCCTATTCTTAAAAAGATCTTCCCAGAGCCACCCATCCTAGCCTTCAAACAAGCATCGAACCTCGCCAACCTCATCACCAGAAGCAAACTTCCTCAAGCCCAGAACACACCAAAAGGATCCAGACCGTGCCATGACAAGAAATGCAAAACCTGCCAACACATCTCTACCACCCCCACTATTACTACACCTCACAACAGAGCCATCAGCATCCCAGGATCTTACACCTGCACCTCCAGAAATGTAATATACCTCATCCAATGCACCAAATGCCCTGATGGAAAATATGTAGGAGAAACCAAACAACAACTGCGCACCAGAATGAACGTACACCGGAAATCTATCAAAGACAAAAATACCTAATTACAGGTGGGGGCACATTTCTCACAGGAGGGCCACCCTCTCTCCAATCTCTCAGTCCTGATCCTCAAGGGAAACTTACACAACACTTCCCAGAGACGAGCCTATGAACTCCATTTCATCAACCTGCTGGATACTAGAGATCATGCACTAAATATAGACATTGGATTTTTGACACATTATAATCTGCCTGGCAACTGACTCCCCAGCCCAGCCCCTGGCTTCTTTACTTTTCATTCCATCCAGGAAGAGCACACACCAACTGCTGAAACTTCCTTAGCCTGACGAAGGGTTTTGGAACCCGAAAGCTTGCTTAATAACTATTCTTCAACTATTTGGGTTGGTCTAATAAAAGATATCAAATTCACCCAAGGAACCTTGTCTGCCTACCTAAGTGATAACCATTATCATCTGCAAGGCATGGGTGTGACTGTAGGGGAGGTCGGAAGCCACAACATTATCTCTTAAGGCAACAAGTGCATCAGAGCATGGACAGGCCAGGAGGGCCCCACCTAGAAACTAAAAGCAGGGCAGGTATCAGCAGGGTTTGGAGGAACCCACTGACTAAGCAGACAAGGGCTTGCTTCAGGACCTGGGGCAGCCTCCCTTCTCATGAACCAATATCTATATCAAGGTGTGGCAGGAAGGAGAAGAGGGAGGGTAACTAAGGAGTTCAAGCAGGACAGGAGCTACATGGCCACCAGGGGGCGTCATGGTTGTTCCTGGGGCCCAACACCTGTTACAACTCATAAGTCATGTGCAGGGCCCTAAGAACATTGCAATTTTGGACTGTGTGGAAATTTGCCCCCCACCGCAATTTTTAAGGGTTGTGAGCATAGTGAGGGCTAATGGGTCTTAGCCCCCCCCCAAATGCAGGGCAGCACAAAGGGCTGCAAGGCAGCGCAGACATGGGCTCTGGGAGGCTTCAGTGGCAGAGAGGGGCACACATAGACAGACATGGAGCCTGCACGCAGCCAGGATGGCAGCCAGAAGGTGTGCAGAGCACTGCCCACCACAGCAGGTAAGTTAGAGAAGGGGAAGGGGAAGGGGCATGAGGGAGCAGATCACAGCTCCCACAGTGAGGGAGGGAGTGGGGCAGAAGCAGGTGCTGGGATAAGTGGGGCCCTGGGGCGGGTGGTGGGAGATTCAGAACCTGGGCAGCTTGTCCAGGGATACAGGGAGGCTCCTGCCACTGCTCGCACCTCAGGAGAGGCCCTGGGAGCACGTGCCCCCTGGATTTATGTGTGGAGTGGAGGTGGGCTGCTGCTGTGGGCTGGATTTTGCACTCTGCTGCTAGTGCCTTGGGAGCCAGCTCTGGGAGACAGCAGCGGCAAGCACACGGCATTGCACATGACAGCTGACTCCCAGGGCAGCAGCACGCAGAGACCAGCCCACAGCTGCAGCCTGCCTCTGCCCCATGCACAAACATGGGGAACACATGCCCCCTGGGCCTCTCCCAAGATGCACACAGCGGTGGGAGCCTCCCCACACTCTTAGATGAGCTGCCCAGGCTCTGTGCATCCCACCACCCGCCCCAGGGCCATATTCACCCCAGCTCCTGCCTTTGCTGCACTTCCTCCCTCACTGTGGGGGCCCTGATCTGTTCCCTCTTGCCCCTTCCCTTTCCCTAACATACCTGCTCTGCATGCCAACCGGCTGAAGTCCCGGCTGTGTGCAGGCTCCATGTCTGTCTGCGCACAACCCCCCCGCCACTGCTGCAGCCACCCAGAGTCCTTGCCTGGGCTGCCCCGCAGCCCTCTGCACTGCCCCACATTTGGGGGAAAGGTAAGCTCCATTAGCCCTGGCCTTCTGCCACCTACGGCTGTGTGCCTGCCTGCTGCGTGTGTGCAGGTAAAGTATCTTTTCTCATGGAATATTCATGGAAGTATTTGCCAACCCATTTACCAAGATCAATGGTAGTTCTGTGAATATTCTATGAAAAGGGATACTTTACCTGTGCATGTGCCGTGAATCTTCAACAAGAAATCTGTGAATTTCTCAGGGCCCTAAATCATGTGCATGTTTAGAAGTCCTTTAACATTAACAAGGAAGTACAGAGAGCATAGATGGATTAAAAGAACTTCCTATAGGAAGAATATGCTGAGTCTCATTCCTGCACTTGGATCATAACACTTTCCACTGAACCAATCAAATCTAGAGGAGGACTGCCATGCTTTCACAAGTGTTTCTCTCGCAGGATAGTCTGAGTTCTGCGCTGAGGACTGGATGAAAGTAGCAACACATCTTTTCTAGGAGGAGCCAGAGATCTGGAGTTGCATAACAGCAACATTTTTCCCCTGTGTAGAAGAGGAAAGTTCAAGCTGAAAAGGTAAGAAGCATAAATAAATACTCAAATACTCTTCTGCTGTTTTACTATGTAGCAGAACTCTCTACCTCTCCACCATATCCAAAGTGAGCTAGCCAAATAAATGGAGTAAGGTGCCTAAGTGTGTTTGCGCTAAAATGTTGAGAATACTACATGCCCTCAACTTGCAATCTCTTTTTTATTTATATCTTTATTTTCTAAATCTCTTTCCACTACCATATTATTGCTGTTTTGCTGTATCTCCAGCCACACACTAGTAATAGTATCCTTGTTTAGTTGTTTACCACCTTTAATGCTAATCTGCAGATGGGCCAGGAGGGGGTGCTGCAATGCCAAGGGAGCCAGCACACTTTCCCTGGAGGCTTAACCTGCCACCCCCATGAGGCAGTTGGTTTCCAGTGACCTTGGGAAGGATTGCATCAAGATTCCTCTCAAAGCTTGTTATGAATTTTATAAGCATGACAAATTCTTAGAACAGTTCTCTTCAGCACAGTTCTTTTAGACACAGTCACGAAGTTTGTCATTAGCAGCTCTTTTTCCACCTCCCTCGGAGTCTGGCACCGCCTCTCCTATGCTCACATACTGTTCTGTGTTGCCCTTTGCCTGTACTTCCAATAGTGAAGGCAATGCACACAAAAAGGCACAGTCTTCCCCCCAGCATACAATGATTGTTGTGTTAGAGACAAAATAACTTCTGTCTCTTGTGTCTCATTTGAAATTGTCTTCCTTCTTTAGTGATATCATTGCATTTAATGGAGCAATAAGCCAGCCCCCATCAAACAAGGAGAGCAGTAGAGATTAATTATCTTACAAATATTTTGAAGAGTTGAGTAGTTCACCCATTTGTGCCGCTCCATTTCCCATGTTTTCCACTGAAAGAGCAAGCTGCTGTCTAAATTGATGACATCTTTTTCAGCTGAGACCAGCTTAATCTATTTTTGCATTCTTCAGAAGGGAGCTGTCCTTGTTATCTGTTCCTTGTAGGCTCTGCAGTTCTGTTGTAACAATGTTACTTTTCTAAAAATACAGCAATGGTAATATGCTGATAGCCAGAGCTGTTGGCTTGGCAGCATCAGAGAATTAACTTCTTTTCTATTTAAATGATTGGAATGGCAGGAGTGCTACACTAGTTGTTTAAGGGAGTGGTTTTCAAAATGTGTTCTGCAGTGCATCAGCAGGGGTTCTGCAAAGAGATTTGGCGTAATGGCAGGGTGGGCTGGGAGGTGGTGAACCACCATTACTGTTCAATGACCACCTGGATCCATATCAGCTCATGCAGCTTGCAGAGCCAGGGGTAGGAGTTCTGCAGCAGAAGTGATATGAAAGGGTTTCAAAATTTTAGGAAGTTTGAAAACCTTAAGGCATTTCTCAGTGGATATGAAGATGTAAATTTGAGCTTTGCTCTGGACCTCTTCTGAAGGCTGCTCTCAGCTGTCAGTGGGTGACAGGTCATTTGAGTTGGGGAGTCAAAGCTGCCTGGATGTGCTAATGGCCACATTACTCTTGTTTGTGTTTTTTGGCTAAAGAAACCAAGTTGCTTTAACCATACTAACCTGCTGGGCTCAATCCTGACCTTTGACCCTTTTTGACAGGTCAGGTAATGATCAAACAAGCATATAAATTTAAAACATATTACACCATACTAGACCACCATCTATTCCAGTATTTTCAACAGTGGCAAATACCAGATGCTTTACAGCAAACTGTATCTCTCTCTTTCTGGAATATATATTTACAATACCATCTCTGGAAGCTAAATTTCTACACAGCTATCTCCTTACTTATGTCTGGCGAGACTGTCTGTGAAAGAAGAGAGTTGTTCCATCCTTGGCCTCTCTAGCTGAACATGCCCTTGATGGCACAGTTAAGATGGCAATATATGAAATGGAGAGCTTTGCCTACTAAAACATAGATTGGGTCTCAACGTATTATTCTTTAGCTATACTGTCATATGACTCCTGATCTTAAAACCAGGCCTCAAGTGCAAGAGTGGCTGGTCTTTCCAGGACACGCAGCTGGCACATGTCACTGAGGGCTAGGAACAGCTTCTTTACCTGAGTGCAAATGTTTAGAAAACAAAAGGAGGGGGGAATTAAAACAAAGGTATTTAGTCAGAAACAAATAACGTAATGCTTCAGGAGGCTACAGACACTCTTCCAAGCACTGCCTTAACTTTCTGATACTTATTTTCATTAAATCTTTTAAAAATAACAGAACAAAGACCAAGCTACCAAACCAGTCAGTTGAAAATCCTGAAGAAATCCAAGGAACAAACAAACAAAAAAACTCCCCAAAACTCCCAAAATGGAATTGAGAGAATAGATAGACGTGGATCTGGAATTATCTTTTTCCTGTGTTTGATATTAGAGCAATGGTGGCCAGCATACATCACCTAGCCTTCCTTCAGCTAGCCTTTTTGTGCAGCCCAGACCTGTAGGATTCAAGGGAAGACTACTCATGAATATGGAACACAAGAATACCCACAGTTATTCTAATGAATATCTAAAAAAATAGAATTTTGGGAAGACTATAAGCACTAGTTTAGAGCAAAGTCTAACATCTGGGGGCTGGGAGGGGACAATATGCCTCATAGCTGTCTACTGCAGAATTTCTTTTTGAAGCAGTTGGTATCTACCATGATCAGAAGAAAGTTACTGGATGGATGAACTGCTGGGTTGATGCAGCATGGCAACTCCTATGGTCTAGAGCAGGGGTTGGCTAACCTTTTAGAAGCAGGAAACCAAATTAACATAGTTCATTCTGAAGGTAGGTGGCAATTCCCCTTGCAAGGATTGCACACAACCTAGCTGCTGCCCTACATCAGAAAATTGCCATCAGTGTTGTGGCATCAGGGATTGGATGACATTGCTTGGCAGGCCAGATCTGGTGTTTGGGTTGTAGGTTACTGAACGTTGGTCTAGAAAGATTTTCAGAGAAAGAAGGATAGCAGTAATGCTGTGGCAGTAGCTGATACCTTCTTCTTCATGGGAAGACATGCATACATGTTCCATAAGGCAAGCTCTGGCTCTTGGTTTGCATCTTATTTTGTCATTACAAGCAATAACTGCTGTTCAGGTTTAAAGGGCACCATAATATCCCAGTAGCATTACTGAGGGAGGTGGGGGGGATGGCAACTAGAACAATAGCCCTGGGCACTGCCTTTTGTTTGGGGTGGGGAGGAAAGGGGAAAAAGCAAGAGCAGATGCTGCCACAGTGTCAGCTGACTGCAGCTGCCTTGGGTTATTAATACTACGCCCTTCTACACCTCTGGAATATCCTTTTATCTGAGCCATAAAAGATAAACCTGTTATGCAGTGGGTTCAGAGAGACCTAGATAAACTGGTGGATTGGACCAAAAGAAAGCTTGTGAGGTTCAATAAGGACAATTGCAAAGTCCTGCACTTATGACAAAACAATCTCATGCACCAGTACAGACTGGGGACTGACTGGCTAAGCAGCAGTTCTGCAGCAAAGTGATTACTAGAAAATGGTATTTAGAGGTTTGCTTTTGGGAATTGGCTTGTAGCTAAAGTAGATATTGCTTTAGAACAGTGGTCCAGAGGTATGGCAAAGGTTAACTGATTTCTAAAAGCCTGTTTGTGACAAAGTTTCCTTCAAGGCCCACTGTGTCTGATACAGGCAAGCAGCAAGCAGACACACAGGCTGGGAAAGTGAAGGCATATATATTACATTATTCCATAACAGAGATAAGGGACTCTGCAACATTGGCACCAGGTCACATGGCCCACTGCAGAGCCCTTGGGATTTCTGGTTTTGGTAAACAGATCAAATTAGGAGGACAACAGAAATAATCAAATTAGGATACATGCATGTGATAGATTTATGAAACAAAGGATTATGCTGACAGGACAGAATGTAGGCAGTATAACGACCACAGTGAGACCAATCAGCAATGCCCAGAGATGAAGAGTCATCAAAGGGGATAAAGAATGCAAAAGGAGGGATTTCAGATCAGCAAAGAGCCCCTGATAGAGGAACCTGAGGCTACCATGGACAGAGGGTACACCACCAGCCTGTTTTATCCACCCTACTGTGGACGAGGTGGGCTTGGCCTCTGCCCTCCCAGTTGCTGACACCTGACATGCAAGAGAGCACCTCAGAGTGAAGTTCGCGTACTGGCTAGAGATACCTTGACCATGTGAACTCTGGGACTGGTAGATACAGAATGGTTTCCATTATTCTTATCTACTATCACTATGTATCAATACATTTTGCCTATTATCGAATGGAGAGGTTGTGGTTGGTCTGAGGATTTGGGTCCACCTGAAACAAGGTATCTGGGTCATAAATCCAGTGCCAACACAAAGGACCTGGGGCTATAGTAGACAAGAAGTCGAATATGAGCCAACAGTGTGCTGTTGGTGTGAAGAAAGTTAGTGGCATACTAGGCTGCATTAGTAGGAGCATTGCCAGCAGATTGAGGGAAATGATTATTCCCCTCTGGTCAGCACTGGTGAGACCACATATGGAGTAATGTGTCCAGTTTTGGGGGCCCCACTACAGAAAGGATGTGGACAAATTGGAGAGAGTCCAATGTTTAGGGGTTTGGGGCACATGACTTATGAAGACAGGCCTAGGGGGAAAAAACTGGGGTTATTTAGTTTGGAAAAGAGAAGACTGAGAGGGGATTTAATAGCAGGCTTCAACTACATAAAGGATGGTTCCAGAGGATGGAGCTAGACTGTTTTCAGTGGTGGCAGATGACAGAACAAGGAGCAATGGTCTCAATTCATAGCAAGGAAAGTTTAGGTTAGATATTAGGAAAAACTCTCACTGGGAGGGTAGTAAAGCATTGAAACAGGTTACCCAGAAAAGTAGTGGAATCTCCATTCTTGGAGGCTTTGGAACCCTGCTAGACAAAGTCTTGCCTGGGATGATCTAGTTGAGGACAGTCCTGCTTTGAGCAGGGGGTTGGACTAGATGACCTCCTGAGGTCCCTTCCATCCCTAATTTTCTATGATGCTATTATTCAATTTTTCCCCCACAGTTCGTAATTAGATCCCTCCCTTCCCTTACTCTGTAGCCTAGTTTTTCTAAACATATTATGATTTGCACTATAGAAAGCCCTGAAAAAAATCTTCAAATAGGAGAAAAAACAATGTACCTCTTCAATCTATACCACGTTTCTGAATGCTTAGTAGATGTTAGTACTAAGAACTCTGGTTGGCTGGTGAATTTTGATTTTTAACTGTCATACTGCATTGGTGCCTGCATCAAATGCACAGATTTATTTTCCTGTATTATATAGATTGCAATAATTACTAATAATATCCCATTTATCCTAGAACTGTGATTGCAGTAACTTCAACTTCTTCTTTCTGCAACATTTCTGCTATAAAATCTATAGATGGCACAAGTTTTACTTCTTTCTTCACCTGTACTATCTTATAAATAAAATTAATGATTCATCAAATTAAAGTTCTATCTGTTTTTGCTCTGTACATGCTGTGCCTATTTTTTTAATGTAAGCCTTTGCCTTTTGCTCTGTACATGCTGTGCATATTCTTTTAATGTAAGCCTTTGTCCTTGTGCTAATAAACCAGGCATATATTTCACTATACAATTAATATCTCCTTGCCAACCTGGGGTCATTGGTTGAAGTAAGAAAAATAAAGACCAACTCTTCCATTTAATTTTAATAGGAGCTATGTTATTAACTTGAAAGGCATGGGTGAACTAAGGTCCCATCCCCAATTTGTAAATGCTAGACGAACAACATGCAGAGATTGCTAGAATCCAGATTACCCCACAAGCAGCTGCATGTTGTATTAGGTGTTTGGTGTTTGGACTGATTTCACCATGTAATAACCTTTTTTGGCCTACGTGCCCAGGTAGAAATAGCACAGCATGAGAAAGGATAATGACATGAGAATTAAGTATATTGAATTGATTGAGGTTATTGAGCTTATTCAGGAAGCTGATCTAATGTTTTATTGTAAGGGAATAAGAAAAGATCCTGATACCCTAGGAAATAATTATCAATTAGCGAAAGAAGCAGCAGTCATTAGAACCCCTTGAGGATTGTAGATACAGAGGAACTAGGTGTCCAGTCAACTCAAGTGCAAGGGCCAAGCATTCCAAGAAAGATTAAAATCCCAGGCACAAGCTCAGTGTCTGACCTAAGTTTTTCCCTGAAAAAGAAACAGCACATTTAGGAATAGTGGAAGCCTAAGCACAAGAAAAAGCTAAATACTATTTAAAAAAAAATAGATGATTCTGAAACTCACCTTCTTAGCACTAAAGAATAAAAGATATTCCTGAGTTGAAAATGTTACTTGATCAAAAAATGATGTTACAGCTAAACAAGGGTTTATTAGTCTATATTCATGAGTGTGACGTGTGGGGCTGAGTCTCAAGTCGGCTTTCCTGCCTGTCTACGTAGGGCAGTCCACCTAGTCTCACCTGCCATGGCTTTGCTGTTCCCATAACTGGTAGTATAATGTGGAAGGCTGTCCATTACATGCCCCAATGCCAGGGTGTGCTAACCACGGCTCCATACCTTCCCTACACCGTGGCCCATGCCCCGCAGATAGCATCCAAAATGTAATCATATCCCGACCCCTAACTCTGGCCTCTCTCATTGGGCTCCATGCCCCTCACTCATACTGGGCTCCTTGCCCCCCACCCCGCCCCACAGTCAGGGCTCCTAGCCTCTGGGCTCCTTGCCTCTCACGAGGCTCCCCGCCCCTTGCTAGGCTCCATGCCCTTTCCCAAACTCTGGGCTCCTTGCCCCTCATTTGCTCTGGGTACCTTGCCTCACTCTGGACCCCCTTGTTCCTGCCAACCTCCTTGCTGGGTTACCCACTAACCCACTAGGTTGTGGGGGCTTGGGTTATAAGGCACCCTCCCCTGCCTTTCATTGGCATGGTAACTTGCCTGGCATTTCTTGGGGGCTCCCTCACCACAGAGAGCCCCACCAGGCCACCAATCCCTGGCAGGGTGCAGTTTTAGGTAATGCCCAGGACCAATGAGGCTTTCTCCTTCCCCATAGCCTCACCCTCACCTCCAAGGTGTTCCTGGAGCAGCTCAGCCCAATGTTGCCTCCTTGGCTGCTCAACATAGACTGCTGCCTCTCTGGCCTATGTTTGAAAATGGCCGCCCTAGTGAGGCACCTGGCAGCTGCCTGCTCCTGCCCTTAAAGTGACAGGCACCAAAGGTGCACTGCCACAATGAGAAAGATCAAAAAGTCACTTGGAATAGTACTTTGAGAATAAGGAAGCATCATGCCTCAGTGTGCCCCAACAGAACCTTTTGCAGGGTATTATGAAGCTACCGTCAAACTCCGTGAGGAGCCTATTGGCCCAAAATACAAAAAGATGTGCAAATCAAGAGAAAAGGTGCCTCACCTGTAGCATGTTCCAACCATTATGACATACACCTTTACAAAAAAAACAGCTTTGCCTGGGACTGATTTCAACAAGGATTGCATAGGCGTGCTGCTTAAATCTAAGTATCTCCTTAATAGTTTTACTCTTTATTAAGTTTCTAGAATGCCTCACCTAATAACACAACAGAAAGAACTGCAGCCATTCTTTAACAATATATTTTCAGGCCTGAAGGGCTCCAAGGACAGAGCTAGGACCTGAATCGAGGAGATGGTGGGCGGGGGTGGGGGGGAGGGGGATGGAGGAAGAGCAGGCAGCTGCTGTGGCTCCCACTTCTCCTCTCCCTCCCCACCTTGTACTCAAATTGGAGATGAATGTTTTTTTTCCCCTCATGTTAAATGTGGGGGTGGGGAAACTTGCCTTGGATCTGAGTAAATGTGGTATCCCCTTTGAAATATGTTCTAAAATAATTCTTTACTCCTGAGGGCATTTGTTTTTTTGTGAGAGAGTTGCGTGAATGAGGTGTTTTCCTCTTGGACAACATTGTCAGGAGAAAGGTCAGCATTCCTTCTTGCCTGAGGCTGACCCAAAGAAGGGCAGAGGCTGAGACTTTGCTGCCTATCGCTCACCCCAGGTGTCCAGGAGAAGCCTGACAGAGATGATATGACCTGGTTCTAATGCACCAAAGACCATGTGACCTAAAGATGTAAACTATTGCTCCGGGCAACTTTGCTTTTACTTTTTGTGTTTTATTACAGGAGAGACACTTGATTTATTACTGATTTTCTTTACTGCTTATGGTATGAATGAGCATGTATATGTGCATTTGTATGTTTATTTATATGGTAGTACATGTATGTCTAAATGTAAGGTATGTTATACCTTATATTGTGCTACATCATCATGGGTTGTAAAAGTGTGCTGTAGCTGTGTAGGCAGATAAGCAGCTGAGACAATGGCTACATGCAACAGATCTAAGCTGCAGTGGGGAAGACCCAGCTGTCCATCAGCGCTAAAAGCGATATCTATGCAGGCTAGTGAGTCACCTGCCTCAGACAGGGCAGCATCCTGAGGTAGGTATACCAAACACCTTAAAGGGATGGGACCAGCAGCAGGGAGCTGGGCTCTCCAAGGAGAGTGACTCCATAAAAACTCCCGGGCAGATGCTGGAGCGCTCTGTATGCAGAGAGCTGAGAGCCCCAGGAGATGAGGGCTGCTCAAGTGTTTATTTACCCAGCTGGGGAAGGTTTCATTTAAAAGTGGGAGACTGCTTTTATTCTGGTATAAACATTTACCCAATATGGGGACGTTTTTGTTAAAATGGTAGCTTGCCTTTTTGATTCCAGTTTAACCAGAAGACCAGATGTGGCTAAAAGGGGTGAAGAGGAGACCACAGGGGTGCCTGAGAAGCACACTATTGAGCTCTGACAGGGGAAGGGGCATGAGCCACAGGAGTGCCTGAGGGCACAGAAGATCTTGAGTCTCCCAGGGCCAGGGACAAGACAGGAAGGTGGACGCCAAGAGGGTAAAAGCCTGAGCCAGGCAAGATAATACAGAGGTGGTCTGAGGCCAAGAGGGTCAGGGCTGGCAGCTGAGAAGAGCAATAGCAGAAAACTGAGACCCGAAAAGTGTGATAGCAAGAGACAGGGGCCACAGGCCCAGAACAGGAGACCAGGGCTGGGGCCCAGGAGCTGGGGTCCAGGACCATGGGCCTTGTGCTAAGGGGGCCAAGCTAGAGGAACAGGACCAAGATTGAGAAGGCTGAAGCCCAACAAAGACTTTAAGATCAGAGGGGACAAATCTTGCAGTAGGGCAAGCTGCCCCACCAAGGTGATAACCTGTAATATCTGTGAGGCATGGGCATGGCTCTAGGGTGGACAGAGATCATGAACACTGCCCTTAAAGGCATCTGGTGTCTGGGGGCACCAATAGGACCAGTAGGGCCACAATTGATAGAATAAAGACAGACTAACAGTGGTCTGAACTGCCTCTGCATCCCCGGGGCAGCCTCCCAACCTTTTCCTTTCAAACTACATTAAGAATTGGCAGGCAAGTAGCAGGGAAAGGCACTCTGGGGCAAGGGACAGACATTCAAAAAGCCTGAGCCTGAATTGGGGGATGGGGGATCCCTGCAGGGAGTGGGAAAAGGAGGGAGGAAAGCAGGAGGAAGCTAGGCAGACATTGCTGTGCCTGCAAGTCACTGCCAGAGCTGCAGCCACAGAGCAGAGAAAAGGGGCCAGCCCTGCTGTGGAGCAGAGAGCCCCATCCAGCCCAGAGAGCATGCCAAGATGCTGGGGGACTCTGGTTTACCTTAAACCAGCAAGGGGTCTGGGACAGACATTGCATAAACTGGTTTGAGCCAAATCAGTTAAGTCTGATACTACATTCAACCAGGTATATCTCAAATCAGTTTCAACCATTTTCAAACTGGTTTATGTGCACTGAAAATCTGTTCTGTTACAGGTTTAAACAAGTTTCTGATCACTTAAACTGGTTTACGCGTAATGTCTGTTCCTAACCTGGGAGATCGGAGAAGGGAGGATGTATGCATCTACCAAATAATGCCACAGCACCATGGGCCACAGGTCCTGCCACATGTACTTACATTAAACTAATTTTCTAGAAAAGAGAAATTGAGAGTGGTAAGACATTCTGTATCAAACTAGATCAAGTAAACAAGGGATAGTTCAACTGTGTAAGGGATTTGAGAAATGACAGTTTTGAAGGCTTACCCACTGCCACAGAGCAGAAATCAGCTATGTCCTTAGACTTCTGTAAGTAGTGTTTCATAAAAATCATTTATGAAGTTTCATAATTTCAATTTAAATTGTTTTCTTTGGATTTGACCAGCTTTTGACTTCATTTCATATATTAACTTGTTGGTTTGATATCAGTTGTAACTTTGATTTGATAATTGCATTGTGCAATTTAATTCAATTTAGTAAATGTACATAATTTAAGATTTTGATTTGATTTAAATACACCTTGCTAGAAAGAGCTCCGCAGGCATTTGTCAGTGTCTTCCGTGACCTCTTTATGTTCCTGGTAGGATGTATGTACGGAGAGGAAGGGGATGATATCAAAGAGTGCAAAGTGCACCACTGCATGCCCAGGATCAACCTGATGAGCTTGATGAATTCTACAAGAATATGTTCTGGCATGAAGCCAGCAATAGACCTGGAGAAGAAGCAGTACTACAGCCTTGTAAGTGCCACCTCTATCAAGTTTGATTGTGTCAGGTGGGTAGTTGTAGTGTGCAGTGAGAAGGATTTCTTGATTTAGGGCCATCAAGTTATTTTTTTGGAGGTAATTGTTTGTCCTTTGGAATGTTTAATTTTGAATTGGAATGGAAGTACACATTTTCCATGTCTCATTTTCCTTTTCTTCCATTCCTAAAACTTTGACTTCCTACCCCCCAGACCTACCATACACTGTGGGTCAGAAACAAGCTACTTCTCTCCCTTTAGAGACAGGAGAAAATAAAAATGAGATCAGGGAGATACTCAGGAAAGCTATCAGTTTATTAAATTTTCCATTACTTTTTTTTTTAGACTTTCATTTGAGCGATTATGCAGTATTATTAGATATTTACATTTATAAATATTTTAGTGAAAACACTAAGGTATAGTCTCCATTCCTGGAAAATGTTCTATGAAGGATGGCAACTGTGTCCACACAGGGGCTTTTGGAGGTCTGTGGAGATGCATGCTTATTGAACAATTTGCTGAACATTATTTATTTTAGGAGGTAAATAGTGAAGAGAAGGAACAACCAAGCAGAAGGAACATGACTAGAAGTTACAGACCTTTTTTCAAATAAAATGCATAATAGAAAAATTCTACTATCATAACAAAGTTGTTCCATCTCTTCACTATTGCTGGAATTCAAAGCAGCTGTGACAAGCCTCTGACTACGGCTGGTTGAATAATGTCAATATGACTTCCCTCCCTGTTTTTTCTCAGTCTGGCTGATATTATACTTTTTCCCTTCTCCCTCAAAGTGTGCCTGCATGATTCATTCTGACTATGCCTGTTTCCATATAGACTGTGGAAAAACAAGTATGTGCACAGAGGGCTGCTTTTTGGTGGCTACATTGCCAAATTTCGAGCAGGGGTAACTGGTGTCTCCTGAGTCTGAGGAGGCACAATTTGTGAGAGGGCTGGGGAGTGGGCCCAAAGCCCCATATCCATTCCTATACTTCTGGGCCGCAGCTTAGTGCCACCTCCCCAACATGCCTCTGGCCCGCATAGCAAAAAAACTACGGCAAAAAACTGCCCTGCTTTTGGGAGCCAATCTCAGGGTGGGCACATGCCCCCCACCATGCTCCGCTACCAGTCAGCTTTGATTTCAAGGGTTCTAATGTGTGGACTGAGTACTTTATGGCAACACTCCTTGGCATGGCATGAAGGCAGTTTAGAATTGACCTACATGTCATCATCTGTCTTTTGGGATAAATATATGCGACCATTATCCTATCACTGCAGCTAAGGCCATCATGGGTAAAGCATTATGTTTACATAATTTCATGATTTTACCACATATCTGAAGTAAAATATCATTGTATACCCCTGAGCATCTTCAGGTGTTCTCAAAATATAATAATAAATAGAAGGAGCTGGTCATGTCCTAAAACTCTCTCTGTATCCATAAGGTGAGTTCTATTTGAGATGGGTAATTTTTTAGCACCTGCCCTAGCTTTCAGAGTTTATGAGCAAACTGCAATGGAACAAGAGTTTTTGTTCTTAATCTGGACCTGTCAAACTCATCTCCAGCTAAACTTACCTGATGAATTTATAATATTTGTTATTGGTTCATGAATTGCACTCCCTTGGACGAGGGAGTGAAATGTACTCTGTCCAAGTTTGCAGATGACACAAAGCTATGGGGAGAAGTGGACATGCCGGAGGGCAGGGAACAGCTGCAAGCAGACCTGGACAGGTTGGACAAGTGGGCAGAAAACAACAGAATGCAGTTCAACAAGGAGAAATGCAAAGTGCTGCACATAGGGAAGAAAAATGTCCAGCACACCTACAGCCTAGGGAATGACCTGCTGGGTGGCACAGAAGTGGAAAGGGATCTTGGAGTCCTAGTGGACTCCAAGATGAACATGAGCCGGCAGTGTGACGAAGCCATCAGAAAAGCCAATGGCACTTTATCGTGCATCAGCAGATGCATGACGAATAGATCCAAGGAGGTGATACTTCCCCTCTATAGGGCGCTGGTCAGACCGCAGTTGGAGCACTGCGTGCAATTCTGGGCACCGCACTTCAAGAGGGATGCAGATAACCTGGAGAGAGTCCAGAGAAGGGCCACTCGCATGGTTAAGGGCTTGCAGACCAAGCCCTACGAGGAGAGACTAGAGAACCTGGACCTTTTCAGCCTCCGCAAGAGAAGGTTGAGAGGCGACCTTGTGGCTGCCTATAAGTTCATCACAGGGGCACAGAAGGGTATTGGTGAGTATTTATTCACCAAGGCGCCCCCGGGGGTTACAAGAAATAATGGCCACAAGCTAGCAGAGAGCAGATTTAGATTGGACATTAGGAAGAACTTCTTCACAGTTCGAGTGGCCAAGGTCTGGAACAGGCTCCCAAGGGAGGTGGTGCTCTCCCCTACCCTGGGGGTCTTCAAGAGGAGGTTAGATAAGCATCTAGCTGGTGTCATCTAGACCCAGCACTCTTTCCTGCCTATGCAGGGGGTTGGACTCGATGATCTATTGAGGTCCCTTCCGACACTAACATCTATGAATCTATGAATCTATGAACCAAGAATTGTGCAAGTAGCCAAGGCTTTCACCAGCAATTTTCTGTATTTTTAATGAAGTAGGCACATATTTAGCCAGCTTAAACTGAATTCTTTAGTTAAGCAGACTCAGTTTCCCCCATGTAGCCCTGGGGTGTGTCCCTCTCCTGCAACTAGTAATATTCACTCATCCTTTGAGGTTCCTAGAAAGAGCAACAGGAAAGACTAAGTTTCTAAAGTAAAACCCACAAAGACATCTCCCTCAATCCCCAATCCATAGTGGATTTTATAAATCTTCAGCAAAAAAAAGCCCACTACCACCAGTGAGACTGATACTGAGTAATTTCTTCCCTCTCTATTAATTAGTGCTTATTGAAGATGATTTGGGGCATATCAAGCCAAGCTATTTCAAACGTACCAGGTAATGATGTAAATATAACGCTATCATTATAATGAATCCCTGGATGAGAGCAGGGAGTGCTGGAGGTATTCTCAGCTAATTCCACAACCTACACACAAGCAAGAAAACAGAACCAGAGAGAAAAATTCAAACATAGAAATGTGTGATGTTGAGAAAGCTATTTCAGACTAAATTCCTGGGAATTAATTCATGTTCACTAGATCTGGGCAGCCAATACAGAGCCAGGAAAGGGAAATAAAAGGGGGGAGGAAACTGCCCAAGGTTGCCTTCGGGCACGCACTCGCAAAGAGGAATCAGAAGGGCCAACACTCCTAGACAAAGTTGGGAGTTTTGAGGGGAAGGGAGACGTTCTTTCCCAGATCGTGTCCTACCTGGAGAAAGCCTCGGTGGTGAGTTAAAACGGAGCGGCGGCACGAAAGTTCCCCCACAGCTCCAAGGGCTCAGTGTGGGGATTCCCCGAACGAGGGGGGAGATGAGGAAGAAAGGGGCAGAGAGGGAAAAGGACAAAGAAGCCCCGACATTGCCGGTAACCCCTGTAACCCCGATTTCGCTCCGGAGGGTGAGGGGGAAGCCGAGACGCCAGAAAGTGAAAAGAAAGGAAAGGAAACTGACGAAGCCGCGCTTTGCAAGCCGGCACAAGCCGCAGCCAGGGAATCCCGATATCGGCGTTAACCAACCGCTAATTGCCTTGTTAGTGGCTGATTGTTGAGCAACAAGCCAATCAGTAGCACTGCTTTACGCCCAGACCGCAGACACTGAGAACCCCGCGGCGACCCCGGGGGATTCACGTTTAAAGAGAAAGAGAGCCAGACTAACTTAAAAAAGCACTTATAATTAAGACCTTACCCGCGTGTTCATTACCAGGGTACCGGTATCTAACAACTGTCCCTCCCCCCCCCCCCCCCCCAAAAAAAAAATTGTATTTAGATCAAGTCGTGGCAGGTGGGAATCGGGGGGGAGCTATCGGAGAAATGGGTACCCGGGATGGACACCTGGCCACATATGTAATGGAGAAAGCTTTCTTTCTATTCCCCTAAAAAACCACAACTTAAAAAAAGGCCCTGGAGACCTTATTATGGATACTCCCTTGAAAAGTACAAAACATTGTTTGTTTTCGAATTAATTCTAAATATTTTATATTATCTGCTTTTACCATTTTAACTTGCAAAACTCCAAGAACACACACACACATCATTATCAACATTGTACAAGTCCAACTGTTTGAGATAGCGCTATGAACCTACTCTAGAAAAATTAGTGTTGAATCAAAATAATTCTAAAAACAATAATCACCTCTGTAAATAGACTTTGGGATGTATGACAGACAGTTTGTGTGTATTGTAGGAATATTTTAGTCTTCATTGGCAATAATTAATGACACTTTAAACTTACAGTTTGTAGATTTGCTAGAGCTTTTACTGAAAATTATAGTTTTCTCTTCATTAGTTTATTTACACAATTCTTTTGTTTTGAAGGTTTTATTTTCAGTACATATATAACTTTTTTGTTTCCCCACCCTGAAACTTATATACAATTAACCTCAAACATCTGAAGGATGTCAGTCATATGCTTTATTGTACTCATGTGGAAGACTGAGCCTTGAGGTAGTCAACTTTTGCTTATTAGGTGTTAGTCATTTTACTTTTTGAAGATCCAGACTACCTAGGAATCAATTAATGTAACTACTTGGGAATTTTTACTGTTGATGCACTAACTGTGATAGAAACACTTCAGGAAGCCATAACACTTTCAGTGTATTACCAGTCAAATAAAACATTTTTTTTTCAGAGAATGATTTGGCACAACTTAAAAATCTTCCTTCAGAAAAAGAAAAAAAAATCCTAGTAAATCCCAGTGGTATTTCAACAAAGGCAACTCGTCAGTAATGTACATCATGAATCATAAGACATTGAGAAGTTTTGGACAGTTTCTTAACTACACTCTGGTATATTTGAACTCCTTGTTTTTTTTGAAACTGGACAACCCAAGTCCCTCTTCAGATTAAGTGAAGGTTATGTTTAAAAAAAAACAAACAACCCAGATTTTATGTAAATGTGCTGGTTTATTTTAAATTTATGTTTAGCTTTTGAGACAAGCTTTTGAAAAGAATTGTGACATCATGGCAGTGCTTCAGGAGTACAAGCTGTTTATGAAGTAGAAGATTCATGGGCAATGCATAAGAGGGGGCTCGGAAGGTACGTGCTCCACCTGAAATTGACCCTCACTGGCCGGGGAGTGGGGGTGCTGAAAGAAGCCAGTGGCCAATGCCCCCCCCCTGTGATCATGTGGGCACCCAGAGAAGCGCTGCCGGCACTTCCGGTTGTGCTGAAAGTCCCCCCAGCAGCGTCTGTGATCAGCCATGGGGGGAGCCCCCCACTCTGGTTGGCAATCGTACCAGTCATCCCTGAAATTGTCAAAAATTTAAAAAAAGGAAAATGACTAACACCTAATGCTCCTTGAACTGTTGACCCATTCAATGGTGTTAAGAGAAAAGCTTCCATTTTCTTCAGTTGTTACAAGATCAGGCCTTTCTTCATTTAGTGCTAGGCAAAGATGACTGAATAATGCCATGTGTATAGTCTCTGTACAGGAATGATGCTTTTAGAAAGGCACAACTGACTTAGGAACTTAGACTCTGTAATGGGTTCTGTCTCTAAAGGCAGCTCTGGTCCCTCCAGCAGCCACCTAGGCTTGTTCGGCACTCTGGTCAGCACCATGGTACTGCCCTGTCTTGTCCTGCCACATCTTGATGTTGATTACTATGACTTTTGGGGGCATCCTTCAGACTACCAGTGTGAGACCTTAGATGACTCAGTCTGTTCTGCTTATAACTGAGACACCTCTATCTGGCCCAGTCTTTAACCAAATCACCTTTTGAGCAGGGTGTCTCTACCTCCAATTGGCTCTGGCACACCCACATACACTCAGCTCCCAAAGCCCCAGCCTGTCCTAAATCAACCAACCTAAGCAGTAGAGCTTTGACCAGGTGGTCATAACAGTCTCATAGCGTTAACACCATCTCCTTAGTGTAACAGACACAGTACCCTTTGACAGGCACCCTTAGTGGCCTTGTGAAGGTGCAGTACAAATGTGTACATGGTGTGAATAAGGTGTCTGGCAGCAGAAGGCATACCATGCCCTTCTAGAAGGATCTGTCCCACTTCCTTCCTCAATAAGACCATCTCCACCACATACACCTATCACACCACCTGGGGGGGAGGGGCAGGAGGTGTCACCAGTAGGGTTTTTCCCTGCAGGAGGGCACTGGTGGCTTGGTGCCCAGATGCAGGTCCTTAGGGACCCTGGGGCACAAGTTGTGATACTGGTATTCCCGAGAACCTCTGCTCACTGATGTTGGCCCCTGGTATGCTGGAGGATCCAGGGCTGGAGGTGCACCTGAAGCTGCACTTCAGCTCCTTCAACCTTTTCCCAGAGTCATCAAGGTGATGGACCCCACCATGGAGGACCCAGGGGACAGCTTCAATATCATAGTCATTGTGACCCAGGACCTAGGCCCCAACGCCATGCCCTCCACCTTGCAGGAGCCCCCACCATGAGCCTGACACCTCCAATTGGTGCCACCACTACTTCCCCATGAGGCCACATAGCTCTCCAGGCCAGGGATGGCAGGAGATGCTACTGCCTAGCCTGTCAAAATACTTCTACATCTTACACTCTCCATCTTTTCCAGTTTCATGTAGCCCAAAAATATGTTCACTTTTTTTGCATCTGCATCACATTGTTGACTCATGTTGAGTCTGTGGTCCACTAAAACCCCAAGATCCTTCTCAGCAGTACTGTCACTCAGCCAGTTATCTCACATTCTATATTTATGCTTTTCATCATTGTTCCCTAGGTGCAGCATTTTCCATTTGTCTTCACTGCTTTTCATCCTGTTGTCTCTAGCCTAGCTTTCCAATCTATCAAGATCTTTATGAACTTTACTCCTATACTCCAATATATATGCGATCTTGCCCAGTTTCTTGTCTACAGATTTTCTCAAATAGCTCTGTAGTCTGGCATCCAAATATGTCCTAGGGGAGCTGGGACGCCGGAAGGCCCCTGGAGCAGCAAAGGGTCCCGCTTACCTCCTGAAGGGCCGGAAGAGCTGAGGGAGGCCCACGCGGCGAGAATGCCGGCACGGGTTGTCAGCCAGGCATTTATCCAGCTGCGGCAAAGCAGCGGGGGTGGGGGACGCCTTCCGGGAGGAACAAAATGCGGCCCCGCCGAGGCAACGAGGCGGCTGGATGGAGGAAGTTGGAGCGAGAAGCCTCAGAGAGCGGGGAGTCAGCCGCCACCCGTGGAGTGCGGGAAAGAAGGAGGCGGAGCCAGACCTGGCTCCGAGAGACAGAGCGGAGCAGCTGGCAGCAGTGCTGGTGGAGAAGCCAGCACTGTGATTATTGGCTTAGCCAGTGGGGAAACCGGTGGCAGCGCCAGTAGTAGGACCGGAGGAGGAGCTGGCAGGACTCTAATCAGCGTAACTGGGAAAGGAGCCAGCAGCAACGCTGGAGATAGAGCCGGAGAACGGGCAGAGAGGGCCCCAGGCAGCCTAGCTGGGGAAGGAACCAGCTGCTGCACCGGCAATAGGGCCGGGGGAGGAGCTAGCTGGATCCCAGACCGCAGAGCTGATAGTGAAGGCAGCTGCGGCGCGAGTGGCAGGAGCGGCGGAGAGGCCAGCCACATCGAGAAAGGGGGCATTGGTGAGGTAACCGGGTGCCCCATACAGAGGAGAGCCGGCAGTAGATACAGCGACCTCGTGGACCCCTGGAGGAACGCAGGTACCAGGCCGGAGGGACTGGGCTGGCATCCCTATAGGCAGTATGCCCAGCCTGAAGACCGTCGTTGACGGCCGGTGTATTGAGACGAGAGGGTGGCAAGCCAGGATGACGTTGAGGCCATAGGAGGAAGAGCCTAAGGTGGTGAGTGGCTGGGGTGTAGGGGAGGACGGAGCCCCGAGGTTACCTGCCGAGGAACGCGTCGACACCGGTGGATACCCCAAGGGAGGACCCCCCCACTGAAGGTACCATCAAAGTCGTGGCAGGCAAGTTCAGGGGTCCCCCTGATACCAGCAGGGGTAACCTCCGGGGTGCACTCACGAAGCTAGGGCGCACGGAACCTTGGGCCCGGGCAAACGCGGCGCGGGAATACCTGGTAGAGCGGAGGCGGGTACAAAATAATTAATAATCATGTTAAACAGCATTGGAACCAGGACAGACCCTGTAGAACCCCAGCATAAAGCCTCCTGCCATTGTGACATATTATAATTAACCTTTGCTTCCAGGGACTGAGCCAGTACCGCCTTGTAGTAATTTTATCTAACCCACATTTCTCAGATTTGCTTGTAAGAATGTCACATGGGACTTTGCCAAAAGCCTTAGCTAAAGTTCAAGTATGCTCTATCCACTACATGTCTTTCATACTCATGGTAGTTACTTTGTTAGAGGAGATCAAATTTGTTTGGCACAACTTAACCCCCCCCCCCCCCCAAAACAAGAACAACCAACCCCACCAAATCAATACTTACTGCTTTTGATCAGACTTTCCTCCTCCAGATGTTTACAAAATAACTTTTAAAATCATTTGCTCCAGTAACATCAAGCTAACTGGTCTATAATTCCCCAGGTCCTCCTTTTTTGCTTTTATTCAGAGGAACACTACCTTTGCCCTTTTCCAGTACTTCACATGTCGCCCAACACTTTGTAAAGTGACTTTACTGTCCTCTTTTAATTTTTCCAGAGAGAGTTTTTATTCATTCAACATTTTGTAACTGAATCAGTTTAAGTTCTGAATCTGAAAAACAGGTCTGTTTTTAAAGGTAAAGGTATAAAAGATGTGTCTAATGCAACCTAGAATATTGTCTTAGAGCCATCTGTGACAGAGGACACCCCCCGCCCTCCCCCCCCCGCGCGCGCGTGCGCGCGCGCACACACACACACACACACACACACACACACTTTACTTGGAGGAAGAATGAAGTGGCAGAGCAAATGCAGCCTGCAAGGAGTCCAGTTAAGAGGGCTGCAGGACTCAGCCTGCAAATTGCAGGCAGCAGAACATTTGGCTGGAGCTTGGCCTGAAAGTGGGCTGCCATTTGGGACCCAGCTGCTGCCACCACTTTCACTGTTGCTGGATGCTGCCACCAACTCCCCCTGCCACTTCCCCTCACTATCAAATTGCCACTCATGTCCTGGCTTTGTAGGCTGCATAAAAATCACCTGGCAAGGCAGATCCAGATGCCAACCCCCACACCAGGGGAAATGATAAGTTGCTTGAGATAGTGATGCTGCTTTTAATGAATGCTGAGCCAATGCCTTAATGTAACAACAGGACTAATGGGTAAAATTTGGGGTAGTTTTCTAATTATCAGAATAGTAAGGATCATAAAAGCAAGAAGATAAAATAAAGAAAAGAAATTAGGCATGTTACAACAGGCTTTAATCAAAATTTACCAAAGTTTAAAAGCTTTGCCAAATCTTACTCAAATTAATACTAAAGTAAAATCAATGAAATAGGAAAAAGAAAAGTGTGAAGAACAAGGTAAGAATAAAATGGTCTGCTAGAGAGGAAACAATGAAGACAAAACTGTTGAATGTATTGAAACTAGGATATAAAAATAATCATCAGTATAAATGTTCTGAAATGTTTCAGAAGCAATCTGCAGCAAGGGAAGTGGTGGCAGCAGCTGGGTTCCAAACCTGAAAAGGTGAATCATTTGTTTAAAATAGCTATTGAGGATTAAGTATGCTTTATGCTCACATAAATGTGTAATCTTAATATGTCAGTTAGTTTCTTATATCATTATAATCCCAGGATCTCTGTCTATCTAGTGGTATCATAGAGTGTGATATCATAGTACAGATTAAAAATACTGATACAAATTTAAATCTTTTAAATGGGAAATTGAAAGAACAAATATTTAGGTGCAGGTTCTGTGCTAAAACATGTGTGATTCCCCCTGAAATTAATGCGAGCAAGCATCAACAGAATTTAATGGATAGGGCCTGATTTGAAAATTGGAATGCAAGCAGGTGTTACAGCACCATTAATTAATCACTTGAATACACCTTAGCTGTCCCAACTCATTTTACCAGTGAAGCCAAGCAGGAATACTCATCTTCCTGCCAATTTTTATTGATGACCAGTCAAATTATATGTATACATGTATTGTCTAGCCTTGTAACTGAAGTTATGCTAATCCTAAATACATATAAGAACAGAGACTAAAATGGTCTGAATTACTAGAATGTTCTGTGTGTACTTGAACTGCATTAACTAGTTCAATCATGGTTGATCAAAAGTTACTTTAGACTAATGTGTAAAAATATTGAGGTTGGAAAAACTCATTGCAGTGAGACTGAACTAGAAGAAGACACTGTGTTTCCTTAAGGTAAAAGTTACTTTGAGAATCCATGAATTTTTCAACGTCTGGACGTCACAGATTTTTTTTATGAATAACAGCAACAAAAAGATAGCTTATTTGGGACAAAGAGGAAGAACCTTGCAATTGACTCGTGCTAAAGTTTTTATCATTATTGGAACCTTTGGCTGAAGTGGCATAAGAGTCTACAGTAGCACAGTCAAATTCCAGAGAAATTAGAATGGTTTCATAGTTATTATTTGGCTGTCTTGCTTTGGGTTTACAGTGTGATAGTTGTGCTTGTATAAGTGGCAAACCTTGGAATGTCACCTGTACTAGACAATTTTGAAATGAAATTATATTCTTTGTTAATTTGGTAACTTGTTTAAATTTTAAAGTCAACTTTAGAATGGTTTGATTGCACCAATGTGCAATCAAACATTTGACTATGACTATAGTCATATGAGCTTGTTGGAGAACTGGCCAGTTTTCAGGATCCAGGGAGCCATGTTGACATCAGGATCTCTTGGCCAGACTAGTATCGAGCAAGAATGAGTTTGCCTTAGTAAGAAGGTCATGGTAAAGACCTTAATTTATTACTTTTTGAAAATTGCAATGGCCCACACTGAGTTCAAAGTTTTGACATTTTGAACACAATTATCTAACCATCTTTATTTTGCTTTCTCTTATTTGTTATTTAAGATTTCTTTTAGTTAATAAACTCAAAACTGTATGCTGATCTTTTTTCTAGTCTGTACTTTAAATACAGTGAGGAATCAAAAATATAGTTGCTGGTTAATTACATTATAACCAATGTGCAATTTATGAAGAAGCTTTGAATTTCTCACAGCTGCCTTAGAGGGTAGAACTTGTGTCCAGAGCAAGTCCTGACGTAGTGATTACTATATAAAACCAAAAAATTTAGTTTAAAGTAGTACAGTCTGTTGCTAGACTTCAACATATTTTTGGATTGCAGTGTTTTCTTGCTTCTGCTGTTCATGCCAGTTTAAATTCCAAAGCTGTAATTCTCACCTATATGTATTCTTTAGTTTACTTTAGTAGCCACTAACTTATTTGGCATTATGCCTATGCCTAATGCCACTAAAGACTCTCCTTATGCCTGAAGAAAGGTGTTTGTGCCTGTAACAGGGTTCCCAACCAGAGCCCTGTTACTCAGGGAAAATCCCCGCAGCTGGCGGTCATGAGGCCCAGGCAGGGGCAGGGGGGGAGGAGATTCTCCACGCCACCAGTGAGCCAATAGGACCCTGCTTCTGGGAATATAGGGAGGACGAGGCCCCAAGAAAGATGCCTTTGGGCACTGTGAGAGTGAAGAGGAGGGTCATCCGTGACCCCAGAGTAAAGACAAGGAGAAGAGCCAGGTAGCCACCAGACGCCTGGTACTGGTGCACAAAACCCCAACCGTTACGGTGAGTCAAAGGGAAGGAGCTGCAGGTCTGGGCAGTGACGCGGCATGACGTCCCAGTGCAGAGAAGAGCTCCCTGGTTAGGACTCGAGGGGAAGTGGACAGCAGCCTAGAAGGGAACGGGGAAGACTGTCCCGAAGTTTGGCACCGACTCTGGCAGCTGGGGAACTCCCAGAGCCGAGCCAGCACAAACTGCAGAGAGGCAGTAAGAGGCAATTAGTGGACATTAAGCTGAGTCACCAGCTGGAATGACTTATACCCAGGGGGACTGGGTCAGGACTCCCAATGGTCGAGACCCACAGAGGGGGAGCAGCCAGAAATGCCCTTCCCAGTAATCAGCAGGGGATAAAAGACCTCATTTGCGCAGGCTGCTAATGAGGTAATTAGCACCGCAAGTTGCCCGGCCAGCCCTTACCTCTGGACAGTGAAGCTGGCGATCTTTCCTCAAGCATGAGGGTGACTCTGGGGAGCAGGAGGGGGATGAGCTGCTGCCTGTGGTCCGGGCTGCTGTAAAAGAAAAACGAAAGAATAAAAAGCACCTGGAATCACGTGATGGGTCAAGCGTTATTATGCTACGGGTACCTACTAATATTTCATCTTTTTCCTCCCTTTAATAAGATCAAAGTCATGGCAGGCGAGAACTAGAGGAATGGGCGGTACCCCACAGACCCGGTGACAAACTACTGCATTGGCTGGGAACATTGCAGGCTCCAGGATGGAAGCGATGGACACACAGGCTCCCCTCAATTGGCAGCAAGCCCTCAACCTGACGTTAAGACTCCTCCAAGGCCAGCAGGCACAGCTTGAGGAAATGGTAAGGATGCAGACCCAAGAGGCCAAGGCAAGAATCTGACTGTTTGCACGCCAACAAGACCTGTGAGAGAAGATCAAGGCGCAACAGATGCTAATGGTATGAGAAGGTGGGGGCTCGGGGCCGCCTCAGATGTCAGCTGAGGATGATGTACAAGCCTATTTGGAGTAATTTGAGAGAGCGGCAATGGCCACTAAATGGGATCCAAGAAGTTGGGTGGCAAGGTTGGGGCCCCTCCTCATTGGGTTGGCACAAGCCGCCTGGGACTATAACAAGGTTAAAGAAATGGTTTTATACAGTCTGGAGGTCTCACCAGAAATGTACTGACACAAATTCAGGGCACGGAAAGGCCCCGAAGTAGGACAGCCTCAATTACTGCCCCAGACCCTCCAAGACTTGGCCGAACACTGGTTACAGCCAGAGGCACACACTACCCAGGAGACAGTGGACATGATAGCTCTGGAACAGTTCTTGACAGACCTCACAGGCAGCTCCCAGAGATGGATATGGTGCCACCAGCCAAAAACTATGGAGGAGGCGCTATGCCTCGCTGAAGGTTATGTGTCAGCAGAAGGGGAAAGGGAGATTCCCAGAAGAGACCGAGCCAGTGGCCCTGCTCTGAGTCTACGACAGACCATCACCACAGCTCCACGATGCGGTGAGAGCACACGGAGGGAGGGACGTGCCGGGAACTACTGGGAGCTAACCTGCTATCCCTGAGGAAAGAAGGGCCACATGTCCCGGTTCTGCCCTAGGCTGTCCCAGACCCAAACCACCGTGGCTGACGCGCACGATGAAAAGATAGACTGTAGTTTTGGGCGGCCGAGAGGTCCGGGCCAAAGGAGCAAGCCTGTGGTGGAAGTAAGAATAGGCGACACAATCATACCTGCGGTAGTGGACACCGGCTGCTCCCAGTTGATGATACATAAGGAACTGTTCCCCCCACATCTGGGGAGTCCCAGAAGCCCAGTGTCCAGGATATGTATGCATGGTGCCACCTATACATACGAACGGAAGAAAGTATGCTGGGGTGCACTGAAGAGATTCCTGTGGGGTTGGCCGAGACACTACCTTGCCCCATGCTGTTGGGCATGGATTGGCCGCACCTCAAAGAGTTTATTCGCCAGCTGATTACAGAGACGCACAAAGAAGAGAGGAGTCTCCAAGCCCTTTGTTTCAGAGATCTGGAGGAAGACCTGGATGTGGACCAAATTATAGGAAAAGGGGATCTTCATCAGGAACAATGTCAGGAACCCTTATTCAGGAATATATGGGAATCCCAACTTGCCAGAATAGAGGAAGAAACCAGAGATCCACAGAAAACCACCCAAAACCTGTGGTATGAGGAAAGAAAAGGCCTTCTTTACCGGGTAGAGGATCAAGAGGAGGGCGGAGACAGAGCCCAGGTCCTGGTGCCCCGGAAATATTGGGAGGGCCAGGCTAAAGCGCAGGGTCTTCTGGCCCGGCATATGTAAGATGGTGGAAAAGTTATGTGCAGAATGCCCAGAGTGTCAAAAAACTGGGGGAGTAAGGCCAGCAAGTGTTCCCCTGATACCAGCGCCCCTGATTGGGTGGCCATTTGACAGAATTACACTGGACATAGCCACGCCCTTCCCATGTAGCAGGACGGGGTATCAATTCATTCTCGTGATCATTGACTATGCTACCCGGGTCCCCAAAGTGATACCATTGAGGTGAGTAACAGCTCCAGCCATAGTGGGGGCTCTGCTGAGATGGACTGCCTGGGTGGGTATACCCTGTGAAATCTTGACGGACCAAGGAAAACATTTTGTGTCAAAGATTTTAAAGGGGGTCTGCCAGGTGCTGAAAATTAAACAGCTGCGCACCTCAGTCTATCATACCCACACCAACGGCCTAGTGGAGTGGTTTATCCGCACCCTCAAAGGAATGATCAGAGCATGCATTCAGGGAGACCCCCGGGAATGGGATGCCATGCTACCCCCACTACTCTTCGCGATAAGGGAAGCCTCTCAGGCTTCGACCAGGTACACCCCATTTGAATTAGTCTACGGCCATAGCCCTTGAGGACTATTAGACCTAATATGTGAGGAGTGGATACAAGCCGGGACCGACCTGTCACAACCATGGGTGGTGGGGAAGTTCAGGGAGAGACTGAAAAGGGCCCAAGAGATAGCACAAAAAAACCTTAGCCAGTGCCAAGAGAGACAGAAACAACAGTATGATGCCCAATCCATCAAAAGGGAACTTCAGGTAGGGGACTGGGTAGTGGTATTGCTCCCAGACGACACTCACAAGATCATGGCCTGGTGGCAAGACTCCTTTCGTGTGACTCGATGCATAGGGCCTGTGAATTACAAGGTTTTGCGAACGACACCGACACAGAGAAAGCAAATATACCACATTAACCTGCTGCGAAAGTGGCGTCAAGGAGACGGGTGGCTAATGAAGGCAGTAGATGAGATTGGAGAAGAAAACAGAACATCCATCCGGGACCTGAAAGAAGCTCGGGGAGAGCCAAAGATAGACAACCAACTAGACCCAAGCCATCAAGCTGAAATGAGAGCGCTGACTGCCGAATTTCATGATGTATTCAGAGAAGTACCAGGAGAGGCTACGGGGGTCCCACACCATATCATGACCCCCCCCCCCCCCCCCCCAGGACACACAATTAGAGATCACCAGAGGAAGCTACCTCGCCACCTGTGGCTGGCCGTCAGGCAGGAAATCGAGCAAATGAAAATACTGGGGATTATTGAAGAATCTAAAAGCCCCTGGAGAAGCCCCATAGTGGTGGTACCAAAACAGGACGGGTCAATTCGTTTGTGCATTGACTACCAGAAACTAAACAAAATTGCCATGTTTGACGCCTTCCCGATGCCCCAAATTGTTGACATGTTAGAAAAGGTGGGACAAGCTTGATATATAACCACCCTGGATCTCACCAAAAAGTAGTGGCAGATCCTGATGGCTGTGGAAGATAAAGAAAAAACGGCATTTGGCACCCCATGGGGCCTTTTCCAAATTAAAAAAATGCCATTTGGGCTACATGGGGCCGTCGCCTCCTTTCAGCAGTTGATGGAATGTATGCTTGCCCCACATCAGGACTACGCAGCAGCCTACATAGATGATATTATTTTTTCACCTGACTGGGAAGCCCATCGTCAACACCTTCAGCAGATATTGGAAAGTCTCAGGCGGGTGGGGCTCGCCGTCAATCCCAAAAAATGCGCACTAGGAAAAAGGGAGATGCGATATCTGGGATTCTTGGTAGGCCAGGGGGTCATAAAGCCGATGACCGACAAAGTGGCTGTCATAAAACAGTACCCCTTACCGAGAATGTTGAAGCAACTATGGTCCTTCCTGGGGTTTGCCAACTACTACCAGCGTTTTATCCCCAACTTTTCAGAAAAGGCAGCGCCACTTTTGGAGTTGACTAAGGGGTGTTATAACCCGGTTCCGTGGGATTCAGGGCCTTCAACCAATTAAAAGAAGCCTTGTGCCAGCACCTGGTTCTGTATACACCCGATTTCTGAAAAACCTTCTTTTTACAAATGGATGCCTCATCGGTAGCCCTGGGGGCGATACTATTCCAGAAAGAGCAGGGAGCAGAAAGACCAGTGGCATTTGCCAGTAGAAAGCTCAACCAAACAGAAGCCCGCTATTCTATGATAGAATGGGAATGCCTGGCAATATGGTGGGGCATAGAGCTCTTTTAGTACTATCTATTGGGCAGGGAATTTGTGCTCATTACCGATCATGCTTCTCTACGATGGTTGCGGACAGCTAGGTTGAATAATGCAGCCATTTTGTTTTTCTGTAGAGCATCGAGCAGGCAGAAGGAACAAGAATGTAGATTCTCTATCCTGCTCTGGAGATGATCTCGACAAAGACATGCAACCCAATGAAGATGACATGCAGAAAGATCGGATCTCAAACCCCGACCATATTACCTTCTAACCCAGAGTAAAGGGGTTCCAGAGAAGAGGGGTTTTTTTCTTCTCTCTTCATGCTCCTCTCCTTTTTGTTGTTCTCTTTTTTCTTTTTTTTCTCCAGGAAAGGGAGGGGCAGACTAAGAGACCAGTGGGGGAGGTGTGTAACAGGGTTCCTGACCGAAGCCCTGTTACTTGGAGAAAATCCCCACAGCTGGTGGTCATGACTTCATGTCTTCATCAGTGACTTGGATGAGGGAGTGAAATGTACTCTGTCCAAGTTTGCAGATGACACAAAGCTATGGGGAGAAGTGGACACGCTGGAGGGCAGGGAACAGCTGCAAGCAGACCTGGACAAGTTGGACAAGTGGGCAGAAAACAACAGAATGCAGTTCAACAAGGAGAAATGCAAAGTGCTGCACCTAGGGAGGAAAAATGTCCAGCACACCTACAGCCTAGGGAATGACCTGCTGGGTGGCACAGAAGTGGAAAGGGATCTTGGAGTCCTAGTGGACTCCAAGATGAACATGAGTCGGCAGTGTGACGAAGCCATCAGAAAAGCCAATGGCACTTTATCGTGCATCAGCAGATGCATGACGAATAGGTCCAAGGAGGTGATACTTCCCCTCTATCGGGAGCTGGTCAGACCGCAGTTGGAGTACTGCGTGCAATTCTGGGCACCGCACTTCAAGAGGGATGCAGATAACCTGGAGAAGGGCCACTCGTATGGTTAAGGGCTTGCAGACCAAGCCTTACGAGGAGAGACTAGAGAACCTGGACCTTTTCAGCCTCCACAAGAGAAGGTTGAGAGGCGACCTTGTGGCTGCCTATAAGTTCATCACGGGGGCACAGAAGGGAATTGGTGAGGTTTTATTCACCAAGGTGCCCCCGGGGGTTACAAGAAATAATGGCCACAAGCTAGCAGAGAGCAGATTTAGACTGGACATTAGGAACAACTTCTTCACAGTTCGAGTGGCCAGGGTCTGGAACAGGCTCCCAAGGGAGGTGGTGCTCTCCCCTACCCTGGGGGTCTTCAAGAGGAGGTTAGATAAGCATCTAGCTGGTGTCATCTAGACCCAGCACTCTTTCCTGCCTATGCAGGGGGTCGGACTCGATGATCTATTGAGGTCCCTTCCGACCCTAACATCTATGAATCTATGAGGCCCAGGCATGGGCAGGGAGGGAGGAGATTCTCCACGCCACCAGCGAGCCAATAGGACCCCGCTTCCGGGAATATAGGGAGGACGAGGCCCCAAGAAAAATGCCTTCTGGCACTGTGAGAGTGAAGAGGAGGGTTGTCTGTGACCCCAGAGAAAAGATGAGAAGAGCCAGGTAGCCGCCAGATGCCTGGTACCGGCACACAAAACTCCAGCCACTACGGTGAGTCTCAAAGAGCAGTAGCCGCGGATCCAGGCAGTGACGCGGTGCAGCATCCTGGAGCAGAGAAGAGCTCCCTGGTTAGGACCCGAGGGGGGAAGTGGACGGCAGCCTAGAAGGGAAAGGGGAAGATAGTCCCAAAGTTTGGCACCAGCAGCTCGGGAGCTCCCAGAGCCGAGCCAGCACAAACCGCGGAGAGGCAGTAAAAGACATGGCCAGCCTCCACTGCTAAGGAGGCAATTAGTGGACATTAAGCTGAGTCACCACCTGGAGTGACTCATACCCAGGGGGGACTGGGTCAGGACTCCCACTGGTCAAGACCCACAGAGGGGGAACAGCCAGAAACGCCCTTCCCAGTAATAGGCAGGGGATAACAGTCCTTGTTTACACGGGCTGCTAATGAGGTAATTAGCACTGCGAGTTGCCCAGCCAGCCCTAACCTCTAGGACAGTGAAGTTGATCTTTCCTCAAGCATGAGGGTGACTCTGGGGAGCAGGAGGGGGATGAGCTGCTGCCTGTGGTCCAGGCTGCTGTAAAAGAAAAACGAAAGAATAAAAAGCACCTGGAATCATGTGATGGGCCAAGTGTTATTACTCCATGGGTACCTACTAATATTTAATCTTTTTCCTCCCTTTAATAAGATCAGAGTTGTGGCAGGTGAGAACTAGAGGAACAGGCAGTACCCCACAGACCTGGTGACAGTGCCCAAAAGCTTGCAAAGAACATTTTTGCAAGTGTTTAGTTGGTTTAATAAAAGATATCACATCTACCCGAAGAACCTTGTCAGCCTACGTCCTTAGGCCAACACAGTTACAACCAACAACCGTAATGCCACTAAAAAACATTTTAATCATTTCTTTATGCAATTACTTCTTTTAAGTAACAAATTCTCCTTAGTGCACTTAGTAGACAATAATGATCAACAAAGATGGAAAAAAATTTCCCAGTAAGAGTATTTAATTTTTTCCTCTTATTCCTCAATAAAAGTCCCAGATTGCTAATTGCAGGTTCATAATGTTATGGGTAGGCTAAACATCTAGATGACAAACTGGAGCTGGACTCCAAAATTCATATTTGACTATGCTTAGAAAGTTATCCACAGTATCTTAAACTCTAAAAACTCTACACCCTAAATTTATTTTAACTAGTATGGCAGACATACTTCAAAACAGAGACACAGTAACTTCACTGAATAAATCAGGTTCTTTTTCTAAATTAATCTGAAAATATAATATATGTACATTGACTATTTGTCCCTGCATTGAATAATCCAGGTTGGGGAGTGCCTGTGATATGAGCAGTGTTTCCTGGTGGTATCCCTCAGAGAGCAGGCAAAAGAGTTACAGAAGGAGGTGGTGAGGCTCCATAGCATCCTCCACCATGAACAGTTCATGGATTCAGTGAGGAGGAGAGCTCCAGGACTGCAAAGGAAGGACTACTAGAGGTGGTGCTAGAAAAGGAAGAGAACATGAACCTCCAAGGAAAGTGGAAGCTGGAAGCTTGTGACCTCTGGCTGTAGGGAGAGGTCTTCATGCCCACCTGCAGTGGTTTGCCTGGAGAACAGATATAGAGCCGTAGCATCAGAGGAGAAGGAGCACTGTCTGTCAAGAGAAGAGGACAGGCCAAGCCTTCCCAAGGTTGTGAGGATCAAGACCATTGCTACTAAGAGGAAGTGATGGATGGTGCTGGGTGGTGACTCTTTTCTGGGGTGGGGGAGGCAGAAGCATCCATTTGCCAGCCTTGACCTGTTGTATCAGGAGGTTTGCTGCTGGCCCAGAGCCCAGATTCAAGGTGTCATGGAAGGTTTATTAAGACTTATCCAGCCCTCTGAATACTACCCCATGCTATTCATCCATGTGGGCATCAATGATATCACCAGTGGCGACCCTGACCAGCCCAAAAAGTGACTACAGGGCTCTGAGTGCAAGAATAAAGAGGACAAGGGCTCAGGTGGCATTCTCTTCAATTCTCCAATCAAGGGGAATGGCCTGGGCAGGAGTAGACACATCCTGCAGATCACGCGTGGCTGTGCAGATGGTGTCACCATCAGGGCTTTGGCTTCTTTTACTATGGGATGTTGTTCCAAGAAGGTCTGCTAGAAAGAGATGGGATCCACCTGACAAAGAAAGGGAAGAGCATCTTCACAGACAAACTCGCTAACTTAGTGAGGCACTGTACCTAGACTCCTGGCAGCCTGGGGCAAACTTTTAGTATCAGGTCCCCTGTCACCAGAGATAATGATGATAACAATTTTAAAATACTATTTTTGGGCTCCCTTTCTGTCCAGGTCCCGGTCAGTCTCCTGGTTCACCCATGCCTGTGTCCGGTCCTGTGAGGAGGGCATTAAGTTAGGTTCACTTGGGGATGAAGACCAAAGCCCTGAGGTAACTGGAAACTGGGTGACCTAGAGGAAGCCCAAGCAGGAGGGGACAACAGGAGGGTTCTTCTCATTCTTCCTGCGAAAGTAAGGCAATTGGGTAGTTACCTCAGATATCTGTACACGAATGCACGGAGCCTGGGAAGCAAACAGAAAAAAATGTAAGTCCTCACACAGTCCTGGAGCTATGATGTGATTGGAAAAACAGAGACTTGGTGGGAGTTCACATGACTGGAGCATTGTCATGGATGGGCATAAACTGTTCATGAAGGACAGGTAGGGGAGAAGAGGAGGAGCTACTCTTTATGTAAAAGAGCTATGATTGCTCAGAGCTCCAGTATGAAACTGGGGATAGGCTTGTTGAAAGTCTCTGGGGTAGGGTCAGAGGGGAAAGCAACAAGGGTGATGTCATGGTGGGGGTCTGCTATAGACCACTAGACCAGAATGATGAGGTGGAAGTGGCTTTCTTCAAACAGCTAGTGAAAGTTTCTAGATCACAAGCCCTGGTTCTCATGGGGGACTTCAGTCACCCTGACATCTGCTGGGAGAGCAACACAGCAGAGCACAGGCAATCTAGGAAGTTTTTGGAGAATGTTGGGGACAACTTCCTGATGCAAGTGTTGGAGAGGCCAGTTAGGTGCTGTGCTCTTCCTGACCTGCTGCTCACAAACAGGGAAGAATTGGTGGGGAATGTAGTAGTGGATGGTATCGTGGGCAGCAGCAACCACACGATGTTTTTGTTCAGGATCTTGAGGAAAGAAAGGAAGGAAAAAGAGCAGCAGGGTAAGGACCCTGGACTTTACCAAAACAGACTTTGACTCACACAGGGAACTGGTGGGCAGGATTCCCTGGGAGGCCAGTCTGAGGGGGAAAGGAGTCCAGAAGAGCTGATGATTCTTTAAAGCAGAGGTGGGCAAAAAAGGGCCCACTGAGCTTTAGTTCAAGTACTGTGATGGCCAGAACCAGAGGGATTAATAAGCAATAAATATGTGCTTCTTGGAGGCATTTGGTATTTTGCCTAATAGGCAATATTAACTAATGTAAAGCTTGTAAGTTCATAACCCGCAAATGTAACTTGTCTGTCATAAATTTAACCAAAATGATAAAACTAACTGTTTGTGGAACTAACTGTGCCCCAAAGGTGAAGCTGTAGCTGCAAGATTAGCTGACCTAACGGTTTTTGCTCAGGGTTCAGCCTTGACGATAAAACTGGATCCAACCACCTGGCGCACCCAACACATTCCAGGAAAGCACGTCTCAAGAAAGCATATTCAGAAAAAACTAAAAGGGCTGGGTTTAGAAATGTTAATTCCAAACCTAAAAATGCTACGTTGTAATTTGCTTATTGGATAAACCTGAGTCTGGGTAGTAACCTTTTCTGATAATTTTTAACACCTTTCAATCCCATAGGGTAACAGCTACAGGGCAAAATTGTGAGTGGCTCTAAAGCCAACAGATTAGCATAAGACTAGGTATAAAAAGCACGTGCATCAGATGACCAGCAGGAAGGAGGGAACAGAACAATCATTGCTATTCCAAGCCCGGACACCAGACTCCTGGTGTGAGTGAGGATCAGATCATGATCAAGGGATCTTCCCCGGTAATCCCTCCAACAGCGTCGATCGGGGATGCCTGACTTCGCTGGAATCACTTGGCGCACACCTGGCATCAAGGGACTATCGATAAGTTGCCAACCCATGTCTGTCTATCTGTTGTTTTGAACAGCCCAGTGGCTGATACCCTCGCAGTGCCCAGTTGGCCTGCGACAGATTGATCCATCTATCTGTTGCTATTATCTGTTATTATTTATTATTAGCTCTTTAATACTGCATTATCTGCTTGTTGCATTTATCTTTCTGTTAACTGTTGTGTGTGTAAGCTATAATAAATTTGCCTTTGCTTCACTCCCAACTTTGCCTCCTCGATCCTGAACCAAACAGCCCAGTGGCAGATACAGTTTCAGCATCCAGTCAGCCTGCAACTAAATTGATACACTTACAGTGCCCAGCCAGCCTGTGACAAAGTGCCCCCTTTGCCATTTTTAAATGTGGGGACACTGATACAGGAAAGACAGCAGCACTTTAACTAAACCACCACCCCTCCACTCCCGGAGCACGTGTAGAAGTGCCCAATAAGTCTTTGCTATTACGTATCCTAATAAAGCTTTTGAGTTGTGATTAGAATGGTCTCATTGATCAATTAATCTCATTCCTAGCCACAAGTTCAATCAAAAGGTAACACAAGGGTTAGCAACCTTTTAGCAATGGTGGGTCAAACTAATGGAGCTTGGCCTGAAAGTGGGCTGCCACTTGGGACCCAGCTGCTGCCACCACTTGCATTGCTGCTGGATGCTGCCACCAACTCCCCCTGCCACTTCTCCTCACTGCCAAATTGCCACTCATGTCCCGACTTTGTAGGGTGCATAAAAATTACATGGCAGGGCAGATCCGGATGCCAACCCCCACACCAGGGGAAATGACAAGTTGTTTGAGATAGCAATGCTGCTTTTAACGAATGCTGAGCCAATGCCTTAGTGTGACAACAGGGCTAATGGTTGAAATTTGGAGGAGTTTTCTTATGATCAGAATGGTAAGGATCATAAAAGCAAAAAAATAAAATAAAGGAAACAATTTAGGCATCTTACAACAGGCTTTAATCAAAATTTACCGAAGTTTAAAAGCTTTGCCAAATCTTACTCAAATTAATATAAAAGTAAAATCAATTAAATGGAAAAAAGAAAAGTGTAAAGAACAAGATAAGAGTAAAATGGTCTACTAGAGTAGAAATGATAGAGACAAAATTGTTGAATGTATTGAAACTGGAATATAAAAGCAGTCATCAGTAGAAATGTTCTGAAACATTTCAGAAGTCTACAGCAAGAAAAGTGGCAGCAGCAGCTGTGTTCCAAACCTGAAAAGGTGAATCATTTGTTTAATAACTATTGAGGATTTAGTATGTGATATGTTCACATAAACGTGTAGTCTAAATATGTCAGTTAATTTCTCATACCATTATGATCCCAGGATCTCTCTGTCTATCTAGTGATATCATAGAGTGTGATATCATAGTACAGATTAAAAATACTGATAAAAACTTAAATGTTTTAAATGGGAAATTGAAAGAACAAATATTGGGGCTCAGGTTCTGCTCTAAAACATGTGTGGTTCTCCCTGAAATTAATGCATGCAAGTATCAACAGAATTTAATGGATAGGGCCTGATTTCAAATTTGGAGTGCAAGCAGCTGTTACAGCACCATGAATTCATCACCTGGCTGTCCCATCACTTTACCAGTGAAGCTAAGCAGGAATACTCATCTTCCTGCCAATTTTTATTGATGACCAGCCAAATTATATGTATGCATGTATTGTCTAGCTTGGTGACTGCTTGGTTATGCTAATCCTAAATGCATATAAGAACATAGGTTAAAATGGTTCCAGATGCCCCACTACAGAAAGGAAGTGGACAAATTGGAGAGAGTCCAGTTGGCATCAAAAATGGTTAGAGGGCTGGGGAACATGACTTCAAACAGAAGCTGAGGGAGCTGGGCTTATTTAGAAGAGAAGACTGCAGTGGGATTTAATAAAAGCTTTCAACTGCTATAAGAGTGGTTCCAGAGAGGATGGAGCTAGACCAGGGTGGACAATTATTTTGGGCAGAGGGCTGCATACTGAGTTTTGGCAAGCCATTTAGGGCCGCATGACAGGCAGCCAGGGGCAGATTAATATTAATTTTCAAAATTTTTTAGGGGCTCCACAGGGTGGATTGAATGTCCTGGTGGGTCACATCCAGCCCGCAGACCGCATTTTGCCCACCCCTGTTCTCAGTGGTGACAGATGACAAAAAAGGAGCAATGGTTTCAAGTTACATCAAGGATAGTTTAGGTTAGATATTAGTGCAGCACACCCAAAATGTACAAGTCATTTTGTGCTATAAACTGTGTTTCACGTCACTGTGTATCTTGTTTGGCTGTAAAGCATAATTGTCCTTTCTGTGTGATTGTTGTATATTGTGCCTACTCTAGGACTGGAGAGGACCACCTCCCACCACCACCACCACCCCCAGACCATTGCCTTAAGATTCCTCAACAGAACCTGTAAAACTAATTTAGAGACTCTGGCCAAATCCTGGAGTGCTGACCCACTTTGAATTGATTGGTCTAAATTAGAAGTGTTCCAATGAGGCTGCTTCTTGACTGGGGCCCTGTGATGAGATCAGAAAAGTTAATTAAGGTTTAGGCAACCTGGACTGGGGGGGCTCTCTCTTTCCCCCTGGGTCCCCTGTGGAGGGGAGGGGGAATGCTGGAATACTTGCTGGAGCCTGCGACCAGGTGATACAGAGATCTAGGTTTTCAATCCCAGTAGCTGTATGGGGTTTGGACTGGGAGTCCAGGGCAGGAACTGGTAGCTCACCCCAACAGCCACTCAAGCAGGCTGAGATCTGCGTTCCACTGAAGCTTGGTGGATTCACATCCACGGAAATCCAGGGCAGGAGCCATTGGCGACATGTAGGGGGCGCACATGGGTGCAAGTGCACCCCCTGAGCGAGGCAGTGCACCCCCTGTGAAACTGTGCCCGCCACCCCACCCCTCTTGCTGTTGACACTGCCAGCAGCATCTGCAGGTGGGCCGTGATCACTGTGGGCTGTCACCACCGTGTCTACAGGTGGAGCGCAGGCAGTATCTGCAGGTGGTCACTGACTACTGGTTAGCGCTCGCTACCACCCCACCTGTAGCTGCCTGCGGGAGCTCCCCATTTCCCACCACCACACTCCCCCCACCGACAGCACTGCCACTGCCTGTGGGAACTCGCTGTGCCCCCCCAGCCTCCAGGGGCATGCAACGTCCATGGCAGGAGCAGAGATCAGTGCTCCCTAGCAGCTTGGCAGAGCTACATCAACTCACCAAAGGGCCCTTCACAAAGCAGAGGGAACCAGTGGCCCCAGTGGACAGTGACAGCGAGGGAGATGATGCACCCAAATTCCCAGGGACTGACCTCTTTTGGGTCAAGACTCCCCCACTCTCAGGCTGCTGACCTGGGGTGGAGTTTCCTCAATAGGGGTAGGAGTGATTTAGGGTATACTTTGAATCAGGACAGTATTTTTGTTTTGCTTGACTTCGTGTCGTGTTCTGGTGTTTGTCTTTGTAATAAATCAGGGGTTTGTGTTCATACTGCTTGCAAGGGAAGGGTTGTTGGGACACCCTAGTGATTCATTTTATGTTTTCCATGTCAACTGGGTGGGGGCTCGACCCAATGTAAAATATATTTAGTACCCCCAAAATTGAACCTGGCCTTGTTGCTGCTGACAGGTACTCAGCAGAAGGGTTACATTAGGAAAAATGTTCTCACTAGGATGGTAGTATGGCAATGGAACAGCTTACCCAAGGTTGATATAGTTGGGGTTGGTCCTGCTTTGAGCAGGGGGTTGGACTAGATGATCTCCTGAGGTCTCTTCCTACCCTAATTTTCTGTGATTTTATGAATGCCAAGTCTCAGTGAGCCCTTGATAATTATTGTTAAGTAAAAATGTATTTGCATTTAGTATGGAGTTCTAGACTGAGTTGCTTGTTAGAGGGGGACAGATGTGGAATCTCTCACATGGAACAGAGATGTGGCTTTTTTCAGGGGAGAGAACGTTATGACTCAGATGCTTAAATATATGGTGACAACCTTTAGCTACTTGAACATAGATATTAGAGTAATTTTGTATGCATATAACTGGCAGAGAGATGCATTTGCAGAGCTGTCTTTGAAGCAGCAGAGAGTTGTGTGACAGAGGCAGCCTGGTTCAGAGGTTGGCAATGTAGGGCCTGGGAGCTAGATCTGGAGCCAATGGATCAAGCCTGCAGAGCTGCTGGACTTTGTTATGAAGCAGATGTGAATTGGAATCTTCTTAGGGTGCCTGTATGTAAGTGCAGAGGCTGCTGTAATTAAAGCACGTCAGAGCAGACTCAATTAATTTGGACTTGATTAATCAAGTCTGCTAGAGTATGGTAATTACTGCACTCCAGCAGCCTCCCGTGTCTCGTATATCAGCATCCCTGCACTTCAAAATGGTGGTGGGCGGCTTGAACTAAAGCTCATTGAGCAAATTTACCTGGAGCATGTGTAAAAGTGTCCTTAGTGTAAGGAAGGTCCAGACCTCAGGTTTCCTATTTCTGGAGTGAGTCCTCTAACCATTATTCTACTGTATGAAAGAGGGATGAGACACAATCCTTCTCCAGCCATACCTTTTAATGAAGGTGCCCATAGTGTTTTGTGCTGAACTCAGTGTTGTTGTGCTAAGGAACTGGACTGCTTGGGTGACTTGGATGCAGGAGTGCTTAGTGTGGAAATCACACATAAGCCCAGGCATCAAATAGGTGCCCAATTGCTGAGGTCTGCCAAAATAGGGGAAATATAGGTCATGAACAGTTGTTGAACTCAAGGCACCTAAGGAGGTTTTACTAGTGCAGACTTAAGTACCTCTGGGCTTTCAAATGTCTAAGGGGCTTAGTGGGGATTTTGGGGATCACTGTTTTAAATATAGGCACCTAAATTCCATCAGTCCCACTTGAGATATCTAGGTTATTTTCAGAGTTCTAGCCCCTATATAATAAGTTAGATGAGAGCTGTCAAAGATCTGGACCATGGGATGGATCTGGACTGTGGGTCTTGGACCAAGCCCAGGCACTGTATGCAGCATGCACTGGTCCTGGTCCCACGTGCTACATGCAGCATTCACAGCTAGTCTGATGCACACTACATGCTTCACCTGTGCTGGATCAGCCCTGTGCACTGGCTCCAGGGGTGGATCAGGCCCACAGATGATCCCTGCGGACACTGACTGAAATGATATTTGTCATGTGACTGGCCCCTTGAAAGTGCTCTACAGTCATGCCCTATCGGAAGTGAACGGCTGCAGAGCACTTTAAATGTACCCAATCATGCGACAAATTAACCCTCATTTAATGAGGGTTTAGATGAAAGTTCTCCAAAGTAGAGTGCCTTCATTAACTCCTGGTTGTCTCTGCATGCGAGCAGGGCAGGGCTGATGCAGCTCAACTGCATGCCTGGTGCTATCTTCAGGATAGATTGGAGCCCCCCAGCTTGGGGGATCTAAACCACCTGCCCTCCCCCCCCCCCCCCCACTTCCCCCAAGCACAGGCTGGAGAAACCAGACTTGAGCTCCTTCACCTGCCTTCTCCCCACTCACATTCTGAAGACAGCACTGGAGCTGATGGGGAGGGGGGAGGCAGGGCTAGGGGTGTGAGGCTGCAGCCACTCAGCCTCTCTTCGCTGGATCAGCTCCGAATTGGAGCTTGATCCTCCCCCCCCACAACCAAACAGCAAATGTCTGTTGGGTCGGGGGTCATTGTAACTCATGGCACTTTCTGTGAAGCACTATGAGTTACAACAGGGAGCTGCACATCCGTTAATGCCCTGTGTACCAGCAAGAGCCTGCAGTGCACAGGGGTGGTTCAAGGCACATTCTTCATGAGCTTCCCACACCAGACTGGCTCTGAGTGCCGGCTCCTATGTGTGGAGCATGTCTATGGGTCCAGTCCAGCCTGCAGACAAGCCCCACCCCATGTATCCAAATTTAGTGTGGGATGATCTAGTTGGGGATGGCCCTGCTCTGAGCAGGGAGTTGGACTAGATGGCCTCCTAAGGTCCCTTCCAACCCTGATTTTCTATTACTCTATTTCTATTTTCTATTAATCCTGAAGGCAAGTAGGACCTGAGGGAGTGAGTAGAGAGAGTGCCCTAGGCTCAGCAGCCTCCCTTCATTACCTTTTTACATCAAGGTATGGCAGGTGATAAAGCAGGGTGAGACCCTGGGAAGTAAGAGTGGGAGCTGGGCAGGACAGAGGTGGCCACTAAGGAGCATCACAGCAGCCCTCAGACACCATCCTGTCACACACCTCTTCCCTCACTTGAGGCTTGAGGACCAAAACAACAATTACAACAAGTATCTCACTCCAGCCTTAATAAATTACTCCAAACTACTCTACCCATTGACTGTTTGTTTATTCAATCCTTTTTTGTGTAAAAAACCTCTGATTTGGTTGTGAGGAACTGTTGCTTAGCTTCTTCAGAGCTGCAATGCTGTCTTGTACCCCCATTTTTTGGCAGTCTTGGATTAATTTATTCCAGTGAATTCTCCCTAACATGGTACTCAGTCAAGTGGTCCATGTTGGAAAATAGTGCAGAGTTCCACTTGAAGAAATTCCACATCATTCTAAGAAATTTGTCCTAATAAATCTCATTTCAGTGTTAGAGACACAAGTTAATGTTCATTTTCCAGGCTGATTTGGCCAAGAAATTTCAATCTCTGCTTGCTGATCTGCTGAATCTTTATTGGCTCAGCTATTGCTGGCCACACCTGGACTGGATTTGACTTTCCCACTTCTGATCCCAACACTGACACCTCGTATTTGTACTTTCAGTTCCTTGTGGTCCTGGACAGCTAGTCTTCACCATCCTATGCAATCAGTTCTATTTGAGTAATCATAATGAAGGGGCCTTCTAAGAAAGCCTCAAATGTTATTTTCTTCCTGACTCCATTGTCCTTCATATATTACTTGGGCACTGCCTTTTGACTCAGAGGAAATAATGAAGAAAGGAACCATGAGCTGACATCTGTAAGGGCTTTTCACCCAGTTTCCTACCTGTCCCAATTCATTTCTTTTCTTAAAGAACATATGTACCCATAAAAAAGCTTTATGCCAGGAGAACTATCTTCTCAGGGACACCCAGGAATATGAAGAGTATACTCAATAGTGTGCATGTGTGTATGTTATACTACATATATACGTGTGTGCGTGTGTGTGTATGCGTGAATACACCTCTCCTCTCTCCCATCCCCCCAGCCACCCTAGCAGCTGAATTGGGACCACTGGCCAGATCCAGCCCATAGACAGTTCGGGCGCTGCCCATCTGGCCAAAGAAGGTGAACACCACTGCTTTAAGTTGTACTATGTACATATATCTGCATGTAGTATAACATAAAGCATGATAAATACAGGTGAGGAAGCTTATGAGAAGCAAGCTTTTTTGCTAATACCTTTTATTGAACCAGCTACAGTTGGGACAAATGTTAGAAAAGGTTTCAGGCACAAAGTGCCCTTTGCTTGTCTAATAATAACTCTCCCAACTATACAGTTGGTTCAACAAAAGATATCCCGAAGAAAACCTTTGCTTCTTGAATTTCTTGAAACCATCCATTCCACAACCTACTTCGAGGATGCTTGCATTAATGTGTAAAACAGTCTTAGATCGGTGTTGTTTTTCATCCTTCAAATTCAAAGATGACCATGACATCGCTGGTTTGTTTGGTTTTTGTGAACACGTGAATGGCTGATCAGGCCAATTTGTGCTTTGAACTGTCTATGGCACACCGAGCGAGAGATGCTGCTTTGGGTTGCTTGATCAACAACGGACATGTTGTTGTGAGTTTTACGCTGCTTGCATTTATTCTCTGCCTCAGCGGTTCTTTGATCATAAATGAGTTTTTCTCATGACTTCGGGTCAATGTTGAAATGTTTCAAGGATGACTTGAGGGAGAACTTGAAGCATTTCTTCTGGCTTCCCTGAGAGTACTTTCCCTCCTTTAGCTCACAGTAAAAGATCTTCTTTGGTAGCTGTCGCGTGCGGTGGAGTTAAACGCTCTGGGCGAGAATGAAGAGGTAATAACACGGAGGCAGAGTCCCTTGGCACTTAAAGCGTAATGCAAAAAGTTTTATTTTTGTACTCACATTGGCAGTGAGGCTCAGTTCTCTTAAAGCTGTTACAGATACTGCAGTTATTTGCTCCCCTGGGAGAGATCACTCGTTCGGGATACGGAGGGGTCGTCCGGGTTTTGGATATCAGTGGGCGTTCGCGAGACTGAGATAGAATTGGCCAGATTCCACCCTGCTCGTTTAGTCTCGGACTCTGGAGTGCGCTCTTCCGGATTCCTTGGTTGTTTTATAAGACTGCCCCAATTTTTAGTGTCCCCGTGAACCAATTGGCTTCTATTATTCTGTTCGTTCCCTTATATGGTGGTCTCTTCCGGGGGCTTGAGCTAGTGCTTATTAGCTACGCTTACTAACTATGACAAACGCGTGGTCGCTTAACAGTTACGACAAAAGCGTAGTTGGTTATAAAATAGCTGTGGCTGCTAATTTGTGAAGCACAAGGTTGCGGCCGCTTATCTGTGAGCTAGAACATTTAGTACTTCTGTACTCCTCCAAAATGACAGCTGGTCACTCGGCGGCAAGCAGCAAATATTATACAACAGTAGTCTGTAAAATCCCATGGCATTCACTAATATGCCTGGCTCTTATGGACCTCTTAGGTCTCACCATCTCGTTGGGATCCAGATAGCTTGGTGATAAAGTATTTGTTTTGGAAGGCCCTCAGGGGGTTCTCGTCTGCCATGTCTTTGATGGAAAAATAAGTTTGTTATTGGAAGTATGATGTTACATCTCACCTTCCCTGGCACCCTCCTTAACTTTGCTTGTGCGGTTTCCTGATTTGGAGCTCTGCCTCCCCTACACCTCACCTTATGCCAACCTCAAGTTGTTTTGCTTACCTCTAAGGTGAGCCATGGTGGTAATTTTTGTCTTGGCCTTTTGACCTTGTTTCCAGGGATGTCTCTGCTTCTCATTTATGTCGTTATTGTGGTCCGGACTCCCAGCTCTCTCTTCTGTTTGCAGGGTCCTTGACCATCCAGTCATATCTGAAGGTGTCCAGGATCCACAACTCAGCTTTAGGTAGGTACCTTAGCCCTTGAGGGCTTGTTCCTTCTCCGGGTCCCCACTCCTGGGGCAACCACCACTGCTCCTCTCTGGAGCTCTCTCCTCCTCGGGCCTCTTCTGGCCCCACCAGAAGCCTCACTTCCTGTCCTCCCAGCTCCGCTCCTGGCAGAGCTTTTATCTCTGCCCTAAAGGGCCGGGCGGTGAATCGGCTCTGGCACACCACCATAAATTGGGTCCATGCTGGGGCTAGAGCCAATCCTGGCTCTTCCCAGACCTGTTGTTCCTTTTTTCTCTTTGGTTGCCATGGCATTTTTCCACGCTGTGGTTTGCTCCTGCAGGTCTTCCGGTCTTTGTCCACATCCTGCCAGCTTGGGAGCTCTTCCTTTCGGGGTAAGATTTCCCTCAGGCATTGCCCCTATCACATAGTTGCTCATCTGACATCCTGATATGTGGCCTGTAGGACCACGTACGTGGCGAAATGGGCCGTATTCAATTTGGATTTGGATTCAATTCGGCTGAATCCAAATCTGAAGATTCAATGCTGATTTGGAGAATCAACGATTCAGCCACAGACACAGCTGTAAATGTTTTTTCTACATACCTCAAGGTAACAGGTGTGGCTTGTAAATGCTGTGATGCTGGGGCGGATGGAGTATTCCACAGAAGCGTGGAGGCCTCCCACGCATGCTGGTTGGCAAACCCAGAAGTGGACCAGAAGTACTTCTCATCTCATCTGCCTTGTTGCTCAGTCATGAGTTTCGCATCTCTCTGGGTTTGCACTGGACAGTTCTCTTGATATTACTGAAGGCTGCCTTCTTAGATGTCAAAGTGCTGTCTTCTAAGCAGGCCTTATGGAGCCATTTCTCATTCAGTAGTTTCTCTATGTCAGTATCATTTTCATCAAGCCAATCTGGATATTTTTATGTGGTGGGACTGAGAGTACTGGATGCAGCCGAGTAGACAGAGTTTCTGAAGGATGCCTCAATGTTATTGGAGTTTACACCAGTTGTTACTAGTTGGCTGCACAGTTCTTTGACAAATGCCTGTTTCACATTCTCCTATTTCAATTTGGAGACACCGAGCATTTGGGGTGCTTTTTTTCATTGTGGTTGTCAAACTAAGATGTATCTTCATATTCAGCTTGGAAACTATAAAGCCTGTGGTCAGTCCAGCATTCTGCACTTCTCATGGCCTTTGTCACTCTGACATCCTCTCTCTTCTCCTGTTGATGATGTAATCCATGAGATGCCAATGCTTTGAGTGCAGGTGCATCCAAGACATCTTGTTGTGGTTCGGCAGGCAGAAGACTGCGTTGGTGATGAGGAGGTGATGTTTGGTGCATTTCCTCAGCAGGAGGAGCCCATTGCTGTCTTTTTTCCCAATGCCATTCAAGCCATAATGGTATGTTAGGGCTAGAAACCATATTGGAAAGGTTCTAGGATAAAACTTCAGGAGAGGAATTCCACAACTGTAGATGGTATAAATGCAGTGAGCATTTATATCTAAAGTAAAATAAAGAATGGAGTTGAGGATACACAGGTAAGTGGGGCTAAAAGGGTTTGCTTTGTTTTAAGATGGGAGAGGTTAAAGTCTTTTTGTATGATGAAGGGCAAGTGAAAAGCTAAATGGAAGAAGTCGGGGAGGAGATGGAACAGGGTCACTGGGTTAAAGGAATGAACTAGAGAAGGAAAGAGCCAAAAAACCTCTATGTTTTTGACAGGAAGAAAGGAGGCAAGCTGAGGGAGGGAAGGCATTCTTATATTTTTGTCAGTGAAAGAAAGCACCAAGATCTTGTGCAAATAGAGCAATGGAGGTTGGGAGAGTTTGAGGAAGTTGGTGGGGCGAAGATTCACATAACTGGGAGAAGTACTGACATATTCTGTAGTGCAAGAGCACCAGGTGCGAGCGGATGATAGTGGTGAGGCAGGGCTGGCAGTTGGCAGGGTGGGACAAAATGTTGGAGAGGAGGATTGCAAAGCGTGAAGAAAAGGGGCAGAAAAAAAGGGAAGAGAAGGACATGGAGCAGGCAAGAAAGTGTCAGTGCAGGTGGACTAGTTCTCTGCTAAGACAAAAATGCTGTCTGTCTTTGTGCATTTTTGCCAATTCCAGAGCTCTTGGCCATCATCCACGTTACCAGACATTGCTACTTAGAAGCGGCTCTTGTGGATCCCTGGCCTAGAAGCGACCAGGCAGCACACAAAGGGGATCTGGAGTGTGGAGACACCGAGCGGGTCTGAAACCGGACGCAGGGACGAGAACTAGAACGCTGCGGTGTGCGGGATCTAGAACGCCGCGGCGCACAGGGGTCCGAGAGCGGGACGCGAGCTCAGCGCCCGGCGAAGGCGACGCCCATCCAGTGCGAGGCCGCATTTTCACCCGGATGAGCGGGGGGGGGCTGGCGCAAGCACGCCTGGTGCAAGGAGGAGACGCGCAGTGACCGGGGGGCAATCGCCAGGGGGCCGGTGCCACTCAGGATGCGACTGAGGGCGCGACGGCTCCGGATCGCCTGCTCGACTGGGGCAGGCGAGCAGCGTCGCCGCGGAGGGGCCGACACGAGACGCCCGGCCGTCCCCCTCAGCCGCTGCCGCCGGGTCCAGCTCCCCAGTCCCCTGCAACCAGCGGGGGCGTGGCCAGCCGCGGGGCGTGGCAGCGGGGGGCGCGGTGCACGCCGGGAGGGGCTGTAAGCGCCGGGCACGCGGCCTGTCTTCCCGGCCCGCGACCCTTCACCCGGCAGCGCTGGGCCGCGCGACGCGGAAGTGCAATGGCGGCGGCGGAGGAAGCGGGAGGTGCCCCGGGATCCGCGTCCTCCGCCCAGCGCAGGTTGCGCGTCCTCTCTGGCCACCTGCGGGGCTCCCGCGAGGCGCCCGCACTCCTGTCCGCCAGCCCGTGCGGGGCGCAGGGCGCAGCCGGGCTCCCGGGCCCTGCCACCATCCCCAAGAGGCGGTGAGCGCGGCAGGCGGCGGGAGTCCCCGCGGGGGGAGCTCGGGCAGCCCGGGCCCGGGGGGCAGGCGGAGACCTGCGCGGGCTCCTGGGAGTCCTGGGAGGGAGCACAGGGCGCCGGAGCCGCGGAGCCAGGGGCCCGTCTGGGCAGGGAGGGCGCTGTAGCGGGGCAGGGCTGTGCTGTACTGGGGGCGCCGTCTCCTTCCTGCCCTGGGGGAAGTGGAGGTTTAAGTTGGAAGCACGTGAGGGAAGAAGGGGCTGAGCTGTGCCGGCTGCGTCTTTCTTAGCAGCAAATCTGCTTGTCGACCTTTGTCCTCACCCACTGATGCAGCAGGACAGCTGTTGTCGCCTTCTCCCAGGGCTGGACGGTGGGTCCTGTTCCCACGTGGGGTCAGGCCTCTCTGGCCCTGCGATCTTCCTGGGGAGTCTCTGTAGGCAGGGCAAGCTGGGGCTTCTCCACTTGCAGAGGAACGTCCTGGAGATCCCAGGGCAACTTTCCATCTTGCTTTTGGAGATGTGTCCCCTGAGATCCCCAGAGGGGAAGCAAAGCAGGTGCTGCTAGGGCTTGAGGGGCCTGGTCCTCAATGGGAATTCCTGGGGTAAGCAGCATCAGGTCCCTCGGTGCCTGTCTGGGGTAGCTGGAGAGTGCAGGTAGCTCGGGGCTGTCCACACTCTTGCACCATAAAGCAAACTGCTACTAAATTGTAACAAATTGATCCCACCTTTCCCAGAGCCACACCTGTGGCACAACAAGGGTGTCTGTTTGCTCATCCTTTGTGCCACTGTAAAAAGTTACGGTGGCCCAAAGTTGACATCTATTTCCCCCTGGTTGCTAAATGCAGCAATTGAGCATCAGGCTGACAAATGAGTCAGGGACTTGGTTAGTGCTTGTGAAACACTTTGAGATCAGCAGTGTTTGGGATGCCCATGGAGAAGTTGCCCATGGAGAAGTTGGGATGTCACCCTGTTGATCTGTGTGCACCAGAGTCTGCACTTCTTTGAAATCTTCATCTGATGCTATGGAAACTTCTGCAAATGGCTTTAGGCACTGCTTGTAGTATTTTTGGGGTTATCTAGGTTTTGTTGGCTCTTCTTGCTGGGCTCTTGCTTACAAAAAGATTCTCCAATCTTGTGCTCAAGAATAAGAAATAGTTGATATGCCATAGCGGGCTGGGGCAAGGAGAGAAGTTAATTTTCTGAAAGTCTTGATAATGCTTGCTTTCATTTTTCTGTGGGCTTGTATATCTAGCTCCGTGCTGAGCCCAGAAGTGCTTTTGGGAAGTGCACCCCACCCTCTCCTCTCTCAGCACATATTAAATACCTAAAATGGGGTGATATAACCAGCCTAGAGGGACCTTGTAGTGTGTACCCCACCATTGGTTTTAGGCTCTGCCTTGGGCTGTTTTAACTCTATTTGCTCATGGTCATATCTGGGGCTTGGTACAGGAAGAGCTAGACCAAGTGGGTGAGATCACAACTTAGTATGGAGATGCTGTAGACAAGCCTATAATTGCAATACATTGTAGAATATACAAACCTTCTGATGTAAACTTGAGTGATTTATCAAGTTGACTCTAGTCTACATTAGAGAGTTTTGGCAAACAGAACTCGAGTTCTGCTTACAAAAAATTTGAGCTTTTTTGGTGCTCAAACTTTCTCTGTGGTGTGAGAGGCTTCCTTCCCGCTGGCAGCTTACAGAACTTCTGCAAAGGGAAGTGATGCGTCTGGTAACTGGGAACATACCATCTCGCAGTGCATTTTGCACTTTGGTGATCTAGCTGCTGGAGTGGAGTTGCTCAAAAGCTTTAACAGCAGGTGGATATGCATGGGTGGTGGTGGCTGATGTCTGTTGCCAGAATTTTCCGAGAATAAGATAGAGCAGTGCCTTGAGATCCTTTCAAGTGGCATGAGGTGTGCCATGCAATATTAGGCATGCAAACATGATTCACAAGGTAAGCCCACAGATTTCAGCTATGAATTAATAGTGTCAATAGCCTTCTGACCTGTTTTGGTCTTTTACTTCTTTGCAAGAGAGGAATTTCTCCATTATTTTTCTGTAGTCAAAAAAGAGTGAAAGTTACAAGCTGACACTTTCCAAGAGGTGCCTTAAGTAGAAAGAAGGGTGCCTCAAATCTAACAAGGTTGAGAACCGCTGAGTTAGAGGTTTGGTACTTGGACTACAATTATCCCTTTTCGCATTAATGAAATATGGTGATGTTTTAATTGCAGTCCATTTTTGATGCCTCCAGGTGGTGATTGTTGACGTAAGACAGAGCATCCTGGTAGAGCAGGTTTCCTTTTCTGGGCTGCCTGCTGTAGGATTAGAAGGCTGGATTAGAAAATAACATTTCCCTTGCTATTCTCTAAACATTGCATTTAATTTGTTCTTAGAATGTATGGACAAGTCTTGCCCAGCTTCTCACTATCATAAAAATGGCAGCCATTCCATGTCTTGAGAGCATAAAATATATTTGCATAAAATACATTTGTTGGCAAGGATAAGTTGCACATCCAACTTCAGAAAGGCAGATTTAACCAGGTATTAAATTACTTGGAACAACACCAGGAGGTCAGTTACTTCAGGGCCTATAATGGATAAATGCTGTAAAAATGTCAGTTTCTGCCCCAAAGAGCTTTCTTTCTGACAAATAAGAGATGCTTGCAGGAAGTTGAGTATCCTTCCAGTCATATTTGTATTATTCTATCTCCCTGTAAGAGGAGTGGTGGATATAGGTGGGAGAGTGTAAGCCAAGGGAGTTATGGAATGTTATTCAGCAAAGTAATCAGTGGTTTTGGAGCATCAGGAGCTATTTTTGCAGGTGTTTTAGAGGAGCCCCTTCAAGTGTGAGGGGCAGCCTAGGAGATGTGGAATGCTGCTCTAAGAATTTAGCAAGAGGCTAACAGCTTGGGATGATGGCTAACAAGAATCAACTGCTCTGTCAGTGAAGCATGACTGGGAGATGGGCTGCAGAGGGCCTTCAGAGTGAAGGTGAGTAGTTAAGTTTGTGGTAAAGGAGGAGGAGCCTATTAAGGGGTGACATAATTGGGTTGGAAAATAATTTTTTGGGATTGCATTGTCATCAAGGTCAGAGAAAGTTGTTGCAATTATGGACATACAAGATGAGTACGCAGACCAGTTTTAGCTGTGCAGATGAATAGGTTATGCAGAAGGAATCTATCTGGAAGACTTAAACATGGTCTGAATGTGAAGAGCTAGAGAGTGTGTTCCTCCCCAGAGATGATTCTCAGAGGACCAGCAGCACAGAGAAGATGTCCACAGTGATTGAGATTTCCAGTAATGGAAGAGGGTGGCAGAATAAAGGATTAAGAGCCCCATTTGAACACTTTGAAGATGGGTCAAGCCATGTTGGATTTGATTGTAAATTGCTCGTCAGTAAGCCTTGATGTAATTATTATTTTCTACAAAGTGCATTCTTGTTGTTTGATATAACCTTCATCAAAATATTCAGAAACAGGGTCTCTCTTATGGCCTGGCAAGCCTGCTGCCATGAAAGTTTTCCCATCTACCATACCATTCCCTCACTAGATCTCAAATCAGTAGAGAGGCTATACTCAAACTTATCCCTCAAAACTTCTGGAATAGTCTGCTCAAAATGTTTCTCTCTTTCTTCCGCCCCTTCCTCCTTGTAGGGAGACAATAGGGCTGGTGGGTAGGTACTACTAATCAGGTCTGTTATATCTCATCTCCATATACTGCTGTTAACAAGAATGTTATTTCTGGAGAGACAAATCCACAATTTGAGAACTGAAACTAAGCTTCACAGAGATGCTTAATAGGATCTTTTAAACTGAGCATGGAGCCCCATTGGTTAGAGTGGTTTTCTTTAATCTTTAAGAATCCATAGAAGAGCCTCTGGAAACCCCATAAGATTGGCTCCCTAATGTAGCCCATGGCTTTTTGTGACCCATTTATAAAACTTTTCTAAAAAGGTTACATGAATATATTATCTCAAATAGTATATAATTAGAAGCTTTAATCCCTATTCCATGATGATATCTTTGAGTTCTAACATATGGTAAATTAAAACTATATATAGGTTGTTGGTTGTTTTTTTTTTTAATCTTAAAACAAATAAAAAAAATGATGAAATAAACTGACATTTTGTTATGTGTGTATATATATTTTTAAAATAATTGATTTTATCCATCCTAGGTGAAGCTGATGGCTTGACCTCTGCAAACAAATGTCATACATATTAAGACTTTTTTGGTCAGGAGAGTGCTGTGGAGCTGAGACAGGTCTTCTTGTAGCTGAATTGAGTGTTTTGCAAAAGAAATGAAAGTATAGAAGTAGTAGAAGGCAATAAGGAGAGAGCTATCTGAAACACCCAGAGGCAACTTGGGTGGGGATAGAGAGGATCCTCCAAAGCAGTGGTTCTCCAACCTTTTTTTGTACCAGGAGCCATTTGTAAAAATTGATGGCCAGTCCTGACCCAGTAAATAGTTTAAGTAGAAAACTGCCCCCTGGCCCTGCTTGTGCCTCTTGCTTCCAACCCACAGCCCCCATCTCCCCAGCCCCCCACAGTGTGTGGGGTAGTAGATGGGGGGGAGGGGTACCATGAGGGAGGGGTACATGCACCCAAAGCAGGCATGGGGTTGCAGCCTGACTCAACTGGCACAGGCAGGAACTGCCTCCCCAGCCCAGCAGACATGTCTCCTTGCCTGCCACCCCACCGCACCCCACCTCACCTTCCCTCCAGGGTAGAGTCATGGCCTGAGGGGAAGTAGCAGTATGGCTGGGCCATGGCAGGGAGCTTCTCTCCACACTGCGTGGCTGCCACGTGCATTTTTTGCACATGCATATGCCACCACCTGCTCAGTCTTCCTCCTTCCACTCCCCCAGCCCGTTGCAGGCTTGAACTCTGCCAGCCTGCAAGGGGAAACTTGTGGTTTCTGTCTCTAGTGGGTTATGGAATAAAGAAAATCCCACACAATTTACTGATTTGTTTTGATGCACTGGCTGGGGGAATAGTTAACTGATTGCACGATTTCACAATGATTACACACTTAATTTATACAACACAATTTTATTTTAAAACTCTTTGCTACACATATAACACTGCTTAGCTTTAAGAAACACCACAAACATTAAGAAAACAATAATTACATATATCAGAAACAATGCTCCGAATGCACTTCCCAAACAATACTATAAGAATTAGTGTTACAAAAACCACTACAATTACAACTAAAAGTTAAATTTGAATCAACACTATTATTTTTCATATTATACTTACAATCCTAGAATTCCAAGAAGCCAAATATCAAAATATGGTTTCATTCCTCAGTAGTACGATTTAATGGGTTGGCCTCAGTAGTACGGTTCAATGGAATGGGCTCGCCTCAGCAATACAATTCAATGGGCTGGCCTCAATACTGATAGGACTAAGTCCCCTTTTTTCAGTCCCTTTTGGGCGTTCTGCAGCTTCAGCGTGAACTAAGAGATTCGTGTTCACGGAGAGGGTAGTTCAGGTGATCAGTCTGACCCGGGCTATACTTGCGATTCTTCCTTCGTTGTTCTACAAGTATAGTCACCTCCAAATTGGGACAGTAAGTTACAGTTTTTATTGAGTGAGCTGCCATCAGTGGGCTCCTCCTACTCAACCTGTCATTACCCCCAAATTTGGGCTCGGATCTTACTCAACAGATTCTTTTGCCTTTGTTGAGCATTTAAATTACCTTTGGGAAACTTCCATATCACTGCAAATGCCCTTTTCTTACCAATCTGGTCAAAAGGCCTTAGGGTTTGATCTCTCGGAACTCAGGATATTTGCTCTCTTTCTAAAAGACTTCTAAAGATAAAATTTAAATTAAGACTTTAAACAAAGTCTGGACCTTTTGCACGTAGTCCCAAAAACAATGAGCTAGATAAGGAGATAAATCTTATCTTCTTCCTGAAACTGGCTAATGGGCAACCTTTACAAACATTCAAAGTATTTCATTCAATATGGCAATTTCCTACTTTTTCTCCTTTAAAGGAGAATTTGCTTTTAAAGTTTTGTTGATCCACTTCTGAAGTTTGTTCATGACTGTTTCCTATATTCTTGTGACCTATTTTTGGATTGCAAGAAGTGCTACTCCAGAGGATGTGCTGAAGGAGCACCTAGAGTAGCAAAAGGACAACCAGAAGACTGCAGAAAAGCCAATGAAAGCCAGGGGAGGTAATGCTTCTGGAAGAACAGTGTGATCAGGTAGTTCAAAGGTAGCTGACATGGGGAGTGAGGACTAGGAGAGTAGAATATTGCTTCTGACATCATTGGAGTCTTGGGCAAGAATTATTTTAGTTGAGTTTAAGGAGTGGAAGCCAGAGAAATCCTGGGCAGTGATTGTATTAGGAGCACTTAGGCAAACCTGATACCTGGATTTGCTTACCATTTGATATGTGGTTGTTTTCAATGCAGCTATGAAGGAAGGACCACAGTTGCTGAAGGAATTGGGCATCACAGTTCAACAGACTTGTATAGGACAGTGGTGCTCAAAATATTACCATCCAACTCCAGTTTGCAGCATGTAAGGTCAGATCTGGCCTGTAGACTGGCTGTGCCCCATTCATCTGATCTGTGTGCTGGAAAGGTTAGGGAACTACTGTTATAGAGCATTTTTAAAAAGCATTTGACATTGTACTGAGTTCTTCTCTTGCTCTGGCATACATTTCCATTTTGTATCCTTTCAGTATATGCTGCCCTAACCAATTCTTTCCTCCTGTGCCTATGGAATACTTGCTTATTCTCTTAAATCAACATTTAGCAATTGTTCCTTGCAGTCATGGAAGTTTTGGTCTCATAAAGAATCAGGTCTTTGCTTTGGTGGCTGTATGTGATGCCTATAACTTTTTCACCCATATACTTTCAGTGTATCTTTAGTTTCCTTCTTGGCTTTCATTATTTGAACAGTTTCAGACCCTTGTTATTTTAGCTATTTAGCATTTCCTTGTTGCAGAAACATGACTTCAGTGCTTAGTTGAGGATTGGGTTAACTCAATGTGACTGTTTAAATATGTGCTATTTTTGTCTAACCTGGCAGTGGACAAATATAAAACAAATGGCCTGCTTTGTTATAATCATTTTGTCAGATGAAAAAGGATTTGTTTTAATTCAAATCCTCCTAAGTACTTTCTTGAGTTGCAGCTTCTCTATAAGGTTAGATGTTGGGACTGTGATTCATGTCTTCAATGCCCAAGATTAGACTGCTGTAGTGTGGTCTTTGTCTGGGTATGCTGCAAATCAGTTTGGAAGCTATGAAGGTAGTGCAGAATGCAGCAGCTTTCTGAAGTGTTTTAATGCAAACCCAGCACCAGTGCTCCACATTTTATGCTGACTCCTAGATAGTGTTTAAGCTGTTGGTTTTGAATGATAATGTTTGGAGTAGCTTGGGACTTCCTACCTTGGAGACCTTTTTGTATTCTGGTGTATTGCTGTAATTGAAATAATTGTAAGGCTCTTGAGCTAGAGTTCTAGGTGGAGTCTCTAGGGGCTCTTTGAGTGTTAAGCTTTATTCTTCCCACAGTCTTCCTCTGGAGTCTCAAATAGCCTCAGATATTTGGGTATTATAAAATTCTCTATTAGGTACCTTTTAAGTAAAAACTGGCCTAGAGGGTTGCATCTTTTGTGAATCTTGATGTTAGATAAGAGCTATTGAAGAGAATCCTTGCTACTGATTGCATGTGAGAATCAAAGTTGGTAGGGAGCTAGCCAGGCATTTAGATTGGTCTATCCAGACTTGCAAAGGTTCAGAAACCAAGTTACTTAATGGAAGGAAATATAATTATAGGAAACTAGAGCTGGAAGGGACCAGCCTGGTGGACAGTGTCTGTGCTTGGTTCCTGGGCTCCAGAGCTGTATGAAAACTGAGCATGCCATCATGAGAAAGCACTGCTGATGCTTGTACCCTCTCTTTTCTATCACTGTGTTCAGCTGTAGGGGAAAGGAGGGGATGAATGGCAGGAGCATTCACCTGGGCTGACATGCTGGTGACAGGCTGTTCGTACTGGCTTCATGGGCTGCATCTGACCTGGAGGTTGAACACCACTGATCTAACTTCCTCTCAGACTTCCAGTGATGGAGATTCTGCAGCCTCTTTGGGTAGTCTGTTCTAATGTTGACTACCCTTACTTGGAGTGAGAGAATTCTTCCTACTGTCCAACTTAAATTTCTCTTGTTGCAGTTTATGACCTGTGCTCCTTAGACTACTCTTAGGGAATTGGAAAGCTCCATCCTCTATAACTACCCTTCAGGTATTTGAAGACTTACCTGCTCTCTGGCTCATCTTCTTTAAACTGACTAATCCCAGTTCTCCCAGCTTTTTGTCTTGTATGTTTCTTAGAACACTAATCATTCTTGTTGCTCTCTGCTGGACAATTTCCAATGTTTCTGTACCTTTCTTGATGTGTAATGCCTGAAACTGGACAGAGTATTCCAGGTGAGAGCTCACCAGCACTGAATAACGGTAGAATCACCTCCATAGACTTGCATGCTGGGGGGCATCTGCTACTGGCATTTTTTTGCAACAAAAGCATGCTGTTGACTCATGCACCTTGTGGTCCACTGGAACCTCCAGAACAATGGAAGTCAAAAGCTGTATTGCAAAAAGAACCTAGTTTTTTTTTTTGTCGAAAACAAGTCAAATACAAAAAATGCGACTTATATATCTGCTAAACGTGACCTTTTAAGTATAAAATGAAGAAAGCTTCTTGAAGTTATGCTACTGTGATACATATTACATCTGTATTGCAACTATCAGATCACAATCAAATTGATAAATTAAGTTAGTCTCAATATTTTGTTGGAATTGGATTATCAAATTAGTCACATCGGTGGTGCCCAACCTTTTTGTTGCACGGCTGGGTGGGCAGTTGCAGAACCATCTGTTGGCTGAATCCAGCTGTGGGGGGCCAGACAGCCCAACCCTGATCTGTGTGTCCTGGTGGGGTGGAGGGACCCCTGATCGGGATGCATGCATTTGGGCTGGGAGTGATGGGGAGCAATTTGGCTTAATCTGGGGATGTTGGGGAGGGAGGGGAAAGGGCGGGGGACAGGCTCTGCTCTGATCTTGCTGTGCAGCAGTATCATAGGAGGGCTCCATCTGGTCTTGCAGCCAAATTATCTGACCTGTAGGGATCCTGGCCTGGAGGTTGAGCATGCCTGAGTTACACCATTAGATTTAATGCATTTTTCCAAATGTAAGAATTGGTCCTAGGAGGTGGGGCTATAAAACCCAAGTAAGTTGTATTAAAGTCTGTCTGACTTGTAACTTGGAGCTGAATAGGCAATTTTACTGTCAAAGCAATATAGCTGATGCCCAATCATAACATCAGGTAATTATTAAGATTTCTGTTCTTGTATAGGAGGAGGCCTCTTCTGCTCCAGCATATCAGCAATGTAATGCAGAGCATTGGAAGTAAATTCCAATAACTCTTGCACACCAGTCTTTACACTAAAGCTGCTTAGGACCTCTAAAGTCAAGACATCTGAGAATTAATGAGATTAGGATTGTCTGGGGCTGTTCAAGTGTAGGAACTTCCTTTCTAGAGCGTTTCTTATGCTGACCTCATGAGTGCTTATACATAGGCATTCACATCACCATCTGAGAAAGGGGAAAATAAGGGTCTGGTTCCTGTAGTAGTCTGGATTCTTATGGAATAGCAGCTAGAAATACAATGAACTGGAAAGTGGCACACCTCTTTGTTAGCAGGCTGAGCTTCAGGGAGACTGGACTGAGGTGCTTGTGGCCCATTTGATAATTCAGAGTCCAAGGTGGATGGCCATACAGGCTCTGGAACATTAGTGTTCTATCTGGTAGGTTGACCAGGAAAGCAGAGCTGCTCAGTCTTCCTCTTGATTCCTGGGGTTTAAGTTTTCACTTGCTGTACTTTGTAGTATTTCTTTTTCAGGGCCTCCCTTCTGACGCCAAAAGTTAGGTCACTTGAGTTTAGATTAAGTAATCCTTAGCTATGGTCAGTTTTGGCGAAAAGACCTTAAGCAGTTGGGTTCTCAATCTTTGTGTACCATTAAGATCAAGAACCCAGTCCTCAAAATATCTAGTACATCCCTTGTGGCCATGTTGGCTTCCTCAGAAGTGGTTTCATCTGTTTAGAAAAAGACTTGACAAAGTCTTATTGGAAAGTTTGAGACAAAAATGGTTTTAATAAATCTTCCCTGTGATTTGAGTTTCCAATTTTCTAGTTGGGTTGTTATTCTTAGTGCCTGTTTATTAGGAAAATCTTTGTTGCTCAAATTGCAGGATTTCTTTTCTCTTTCTTTTCTTTTTGTTTTAAGTTAACAGAGTATTTAAGGTTTTTGAATAAAGTTCATGTCTCTAACCAACAGTTATTGGTACCTAAATTGTGTATGTATGTTGTAAGTAACTAGGTACTAAACTGTTTGTCATCGAGCAACACAAGAGGAAGTACAAAAATCTAGAACTCTTGGTTCCAAAATGATACCTTTTTATTAGACCAACTGAGAAATTGCAAAAAAAACCCTTTTATTTTTGTTGCAACTGCAAAACAAAAAAATCTTTTTTTTTTTTTTTTTTTTTGGCAATTTCTCAGTTGGTTTAAGAAAAAGGTATCATTTTGGAACCAAGAGTTCTAGATTTTTGCATTTCTTTTTGTCTCAGACCAACATGACTACCACATACATCCAAGAGGAAGTAAGCTTTCCTGATTTGTTTTTACTGTTTTTATAGGGGAGTTTCCTTTTTGGGGTGAAAGTATTGTTGACTCTACTCGTCTAGTCTCTTGATGCTATACTAAAACTACTAAGGCTGCCAGTAGGATGACTTGTCTTGCTTGAGTGTAGGCTAGTAACCTAAAGTGAGATGTGAAACTTCTTACTACCAGTATATAAAGCAATGGTTCCCAACCCTTTTTTTGCTGTGACCCTAAATTGGCCACTGTGGCGGAGCACATTTGGGGTGCTTGCTACATGGCAGGGGCTGCAATAGGCTGGGGCAAAGCCAGCAGGGAAGGCAGCCAAGTGAACCCCCCTCCCCCCCAAATGTCATTCTAAGGGTTGCAGTGTGTGGTGGAGCACCTTTGGGGGGTGCTCACCACTTGAGGGCTCACACAGGCTTGAAGGGGAGCCTGCTTTGGAGGAGCAGCAGGGGAAACCTCCCCAAGGTACCATGTTAAGGGGGAAGGTGTGTGGCAGGGCACTGTTGGTGCCTGCCACTTTAAGACTGGAGCCAAGCAGCTAGCAGGTGCTTGATTGCGGTGGCCATTTTAGATTTCTGGCCGCCCATATAAATAGGGCAGTTAGCTGCTGGTGAGCCAGGCAGTAACATTGCCTGGCTGCAAGGCTCCATAACATCCTGGAGGCAAAGAGGAGCTGTAGGGGATGGCTAGGAGGCTCTTGGTCCTGGGCATGACCTAAAACTGCACCCTGCTGGGAGGTGGGTGGTCTGGTGGGGCTCTCAGTGGCATGGGAGTCTCCAGGAAATGCCAGGCCAGTTATCACCCCGGTGAAAGGCGGGTAGGGGTACTTTATTCCTAGCCCTCACTTTTGGGTGGGTCTGGTAACATCGGAGGTAGTGGGGGCCAGGCACGGCTGCAACCACCTGAATCCTGTGGGGTGTAGGACCCTGAGGAAAGGTAGTTGGGGCCAGGCATGGATACGGCCACCTGAGCCCACTGGGGAGGGTAGCCCTGTGGCCCCCAGTGAGGGGGTGGTGTGGAGCCTCAGTGAGGGGGTTGTGTGGAGCCCCAGTGAAAGGGGGGGAAAAACCAGAGGGCTGAGACCCCAGTTTGTTTGTTTGTTTGTTTTATATTACACGAGAGAGAGTTACCCCCAGAAGGGGACAGAGCAAGCTTAGACCTGGTTGGGTAATTGGCTGTGAGGGTTGCAGGAGAGGCCCAAAAGACGGTATGTCTGCCACCCAACGTATGAACTAGATAAAACCTATGGCCTAAGGGGCCTGCTCCAAGGGGAAGCAAGGCAGAATAAGTTGTCGATGCATGAAAGAGACCCTGTGAGAGAGGGTGGAGTGCGAGAGGCCCTAGTGAGAGGAGGGCGGTAAGAATGTGTGTGTGACTGAGGCCTGGCGACGAGGCCTAAGCTCAGTCTGGCTGTAAGCCAGGAGCACTGTGTCATCTGGATGCCATCTGCAAGGCTTGGGCTGTGGTGTAGGGGAGGATCGGAGCTGCAGATAGCACCCCCTGGCATCGGGGCAAAAATGGGCAGCCTCCCGCCTTAATTAACATTGTAATTAATTAAGAACAAGGCATGGCAGGTGAGTCAGGTGGGTGGCATGCCCAAAGGCAAGTGGGGAAACTAACACTGTGGCTAGTCATGGAGCCCCACTTTGCCATAGCCACCAGCAGGACCTCCCAACCTGGTGCTGCAGGGGCTGCTGGGAGTGGAAAGCGGTGGCAATGTCCTGGGGGTAGGGGAGCTGCCATTGGCCCCTTTGTGTGGTGGCCCTGCCCATCTGCGTGAGTGCATGCGTATGCGGGCCCTTTGCGGACCTACTGAGGACCCCCTTCAACCCTGATTTGGGTAGTGCCCCGAGGTTGAGAACCAACCATTTAGAGCTCTTCTCTTATTGCTGTGTTGTCAGGAGAAGATGCCCAGGAACACCTTGTGCAAGCAACTTAAGCTTCTTCCATTCCAAAGCATACCACCCTTTCTTTCAAGGGTCAAGGGAGGCTATTTCCTCACTAGGTAATTCAAATTTTAAAAGAGGTCAAAAGTTGTAGCAGGTGCCTGCTTCAGCAATGGTAACTGTCAACTCTTCTGAAAGCTACCATTTTCCTGACACAGTGGTAACTTCACAATTTTTAAATTTATCTTTTATATTCACTGTAGCATGTTGAGCCACCATTTGTTAACTTCACACCTCCAGTATTATCTGTCTTCCATCCTTGCATCCTGTAATTGTCTTCATAATACTTTTTGACCAAATGAATGTAATTTTTGGTGCTTATATAACTGCTATTTTGTATAATCCATCTCTTATGTTAGATGTACTTTGTTAAATATGAAATGCTTTTGTTTAGGAAGTCTTGGTGGATTCTAGTTAAAGCTGACTGTTACAGGAATGTAAAATTGGAACTATTTTTTCTGCTTTATGGTCTAAAATAAAACCTGAAAAATTCTGAATTTTTTATTTAAATTTTAAAAATTTGGTCTCACTAGGGGAAAAAAAGGCACCTTGGAGTAGAAGTTGAACATATGAGGGTAACAAAATTTTGTAATGCTGCTTAAACTTTTGTTTATACCATATTTACTCTAATATATAATGACCCCCCCCCCAATAATTAGATTCTGTGTGTATGTATATGTATATAAAAAAACTATAACTTTGTCATGATTTTCCAGGTATAGAATCTAATTATTGAAGGTTTGCCTTGAATTTGTCCCCTTCCCACTGCTACAGCAGGGAAAATATTTAAATTTGGGGGGGTCAGGTAACCCCCTTGCCCTCCTGTCTCTTCTTTCTTCTCCCCTCTCCTTACTGTCGGACCCTGTTTTCCCTGAGCACATGGAAGTAAGAAGTAAGTTTGAAAACTCTGGGTGCATCTACACAAGATGTTTACTGTGGAGCTGCCTAATTAGCTCTGCAGTAAAGTGTAAGCGTCTATATGTGCGGCCTTATTAGGCCACAAGAAACTAATCAACTCTGCCATAGCTTAGTACTTTTAAATACAAGTACTATCCTACAGCAGTGCTTAGTGTGCAGTTGTGCATGTGTAGACAGTGACGTGGCTGGTGGAGGCTGCCTGCCAGCTAGCCCTACACTGGAGCATCCTTACGCTCCAGCCAGCCCCTCCGAAGCATGTTGAGCCGGGTCAGAGCAACCCCAGGCTAGTAGACTGACCGCCAGGGCCCCCTGCCAGCTGGGCTGCTCCAACCCAGCTCGGCTGCTACAGGCCTGGGCACATGTGTAAACACAGTGATTGGGAGCAATAAACTCTGGTGCAATATGTCACAGTTAATTTTGTGTGTAAATGTACCCACTGACCTTGAAATAAACATACCTGTAGTAATTTGCATATAGTGCCTATAGATGTAACGTATCCAAAATTGATGTGTTTGACCTCTTTTTGGAAACTTCTGCAAGCTTTTAGCACAGGTAGTCCACAAGCATACTTTTAAGCAGTACTTTTATACCTACTTACATATAGTACAACCTATGCATGACGTTAGTCCAAAGCCAAAAGGCTCATCATTTACCATACGTATAGTTCTTTGGGCTGGTCCCCAGCAGGGAACAGCATTTTGAGCCGCAGTGACTCCACAACTCAGCAGTGTGTGTGTGTGCTCCTGATACAGCCCTTCTCTTCCCCCTGCCACCTGCATGCCCAAAGGAGCCATGTGCTAATTAGCTTCCCACTTAAAACTAGAACCAGGTGTTCCTGTCAGGAGTCCTGGAATACTCCAAAAATGTATATGTGAATGAGGTGTACTGCAGCCTAGCCTGTCTGTACCTCATGAATGGTGGGGCCACACTAATCATGTGCAAGAGGCTCAGAGGGGCATGCAACATAGGGATTTTGGGTGAACCCATGATATTTGCCAGACATTTAAGGCTGGTGAAGAAACAGGAACCACTGAAAATGGGAAAGAAAGGCACAGCTGAGCTGTGGGAGTAAAGAGGAATAAAAAATGTATGCAATGTAGTAGCTCACCACGACTTTATAGAGAGTTGGTGCTGAGGTGGACTGAGCACAATGGGCAATTATCTTATTTAAATTGGCTGCACTAACCTATCCTTGTGGCAAACGCCATGATCTCTAAGGTGGTTTTCTTACTGGTGGGGGACAACTGATTTTTCTGGTAAGGGCTACTAGTTGGGTAGAGGTAATGCATAGTTAGTCTCCCATTTTCACTCCAGTGGGAAGATCTTGGTGTTATGTCTACTTTATGGAAAAGGGAGACTCCTCCCTAGCTCGCTACTGTGGCCATAGAGCTGAGGACAAGCAGAACTCAAGGGCATCCAAACCCTAAGCCTCTGGGCTTGGGCCTCCACATAACTTGCCTGCCAAAGTACTTGGAAGCATCTGAAGCCTCAGGCGGAGGTGGTGGATGTTTGCTGGTGGTAGGGCCGCATATGGTTCTTGAATGACTCACGGATTTGGAATTGATTTGGTTGATTTGACTTGGAACACTTTTTTTTTCCTTTAAAGGTAGGTTCCATCAGATTGTTGGCCCAATGTGGGCCATGTGTGCTATAGTTGCACTTAGTGCTGGTTGTATTTAATCAGTTTCATAGGCGGTTTCCATAACTGAGCACATGCTGCTTTTGGCAGCAGTTTAATGATAGTGTATTTAATGAGGTTTCTATGTAGGCAAGTGCAAGACAACAGGCTTTTTTCCTCCCATGCTGATTGGGGTAGAAGGGGAAGACGTTATTTTGTATTTGAGAAAATATGGTACTATTTGAACCTCACCAGATTAACCTTTTTAAATAAAAGTTTTGTACCTGATAGAAGTGTTCATCTTGCACTGAACACATTTTGAGACGACCAAGAGACAAATGTTGTCACTTATGATGACTATAATAAATAAGCAGGGAAAGAAGGGGATGGAGCCTGATGCTGATGGTCAGCTAAGCCAAGTTAGAGGTTTTCAACCTTTCTTTAAGGAGGAGCACCCCTTTTGGTGGGTACCCCTTCTAGAGTATACCCCCTTCCAGATGTGGGGTGGTGTTGATGGCTGGCTGGGCATGAAGCCGGCCGTGTGGGGAAGCGGCACATGGCAGCAGTGTGGAGTGGTGAATGGCAGGGGGAGGGGAGCTCGCATGAGGCTGCTGCTGCCAAACTATTGTGTGGAAGTGAGAACCCAATAGGTGTCCTAATCCAGTATCTTGTGGTCCAGATAAGAGGGGTAGGATGCAACTTTGAGTAGTGAGGGACTAAAACTTTCTCGTTTTTGTTTCTGTGTAAACTAACTTGGCTTAATCTGCCTGGATCTTCCTATATGCACTTGTATAGTAGATAGATTTTATTTTATTTTTACATCATTGAAATGGATAACCTTGATTTTTAAATAATTGATGTTAATTTTCCATTTATTTCAATTTTTTTTTTAAAGGTGTATTCCAGTAATATTAGGGTTGCACCAATGAAGACTTTCTTGGCTGATACTGATGGCCAATTATTAACTAGCCATATTGACTTATACTGACCCGATAGCCAATTTCCAGGAATGCAGCCAGGCAGCATGGAGAGCAGTGTCCTGCTAGTAGATCTGTGGGGGAGGGAAGGGGAGTGGGGGGGCGGGGGCAGATTGAGGCCCGCACAGTGAGGGAGGTAATGGGGCAGGAGCAGGTGCTGCCCAGCCAGGGCGGTGAGTGTGACCCTAGGGTGGAGCACTGGATGGAGCCATAGGCAGCATGTCTGTGGGGTATGAGGGAGGCAGCAGTTCCCTGCCTCTGTGCACACCCCTGGGAAAGGCATGGGGGACATGTGGCTTCCCAGATTTGTGCATGGGGCAAAGGCAGGCTGCCTGCTGCAACCTTGGAGGCAGAGGCTGCACCAGCCTCTTCCTAGCAGGAGGGCTGGGCCAGGGCTGTGCTTGGGGTGGGTGGGGGCAGGGTGGGCTCAGCTGTTGCACAGTGCAGTGCCCCAAGCATGGTGGGGCTTGGGCTATAGCCCCCACCAAAATTCCCTGTAGCACCCCCACCCCCCAGCACCACTGCTCCCCTGCTGGCAAGAAGCCAGCGCAGCCCCTGGCCCTGAGCCTGCAGCAGGCAGCTTGCTCTCACCCCACACATCTATGGGGGCACATGCCCCCCGTGCCTCCCTCAGGAGGCCACTCAGCAGTGTGGAGCTGGCCCCCCTCCCAACCCCTCTTTCCCCCCCCCCCCATGTGCCCCAGATGAGCCATCCATGGCTCTGTCCCATGCCCTACCCAGGGTGGGCAGTGTGCGGGCCGGGTCGGACCCGGGCCCTTTGTCGTGCAGCACACGGGCTGTGGCCGGCAGCCTGGGCACGCCGGGTCGGAGAGGGCGGGCGCCGAGCTAGAATTAGGCACAAAACGCTTAATGGTTGATTTTAAGATTGTTTACTTACACCGAGATGGTCGCGGTGCAGGCTGAAAAAACTTGCTTGAGTTGCGGTTACAAACAGAAAGAACACGAACAATCACGTGGAGTTTGCTAGGCTCCACGCAGACAGAACTCCGGATGTCCAGGACAAGCGCGCCTCAAAACTCATCGATACATCTTATAGAAAGTTACCGCTCGAAGACGGGAAGAAGTGGGTGGTGGATCAGGCCGCCAAACTCCTCTGAGTAACACACAGGGCTTCGATGACCCTGCCGCGCACCCAGAGTCCCCACGAGTTGGATGCGGAGTCCTCTTCAGCTTGGGCGGAAACTGCTCAAGCCTCTTATACGGCTAGCAGGCCAATCGCTAGCCGCCATGTGGGAATAATTTAGCACTAGCCAATAGCGGGACACGAATTTGCATACGAAGAGTGGGAACTCTTTGCACCGTGCATTTCTGTGTTGCAAAGAAAATGCACCCTGCAAAGACAGCTGCAAAGTGGCGGGAACTCTCTCCTTTGCATGCGGGTTCTCTGTACAGTAAAACTCCACCGTGCAAGGAAGCTGTAAACCCACTGGGATAATTCTGGTGCCGAAGCGCACACAAAAAATCGGACCTTTGGGTCATGACAGGCAGCACCTGCCCCTATTCCATGCCTTCTCTCACTGTGGGGGACTCAATTTGCTCCTCACACCACTCCTCCCCTCCTCTTTCCTCCTTCCCCCCCCCCCCCCCCCCAACATACCAGCAGCACACTGCTCTCCAAGCTGCTGTGCTGCTTTCCTGACTGCATGCATGCTGTGACTGTGTACTTTGTAGATGGCATTTATCAGTGACATTATTGGCCAAAAAAACCTGACTGCTGATAATATTAATTTTCCTGTTACTGGTGCTGATCTGATGTAACTGATATATTGGTGTACCTCTAATTAATATAATGATTAAAACATGTAGATTTGCAACAAAATAGTCGTTATAATAGATCTGGTACATTATAGCTATATACACTTACTTTTATAGTTGCAAGTTTTAATCATTAATCCTTAGCATGCTAAAAAATGGAGGTGGATATAGTGCTTATTTCCTAGCTAACTATCAAGCAGCTGCATTAAGGTAGCAATTCCTATGTATGTAAGTTCTCAGAATAGCTCTCTAAAACAACTTTATCAAATTTATCAAAGCATGTTTCACACTTGCAATTAAATGGTATATTTGAATGGTAGTATTAACTGTAGTTGATTAATTGAAAAACTGAATCAATTATTTCAGATTAAGCCAGCAAAACTTTCAGGTACACGTACGAAGTGCAGATGAACTTTGTATTTCCTACATATCAAACTTACTTTACTCTGTAGTAATAGTGGAGCAGATGTACAATGCTCAGCCCTACCCTGAAGTTGAGTAACTTTTACTTCTTAGTAAAGTTAACATGGAAAAATTTGTAGTTACTGTGCTACGTGGAAAGTTACTAATCAAAATTTGTCAAGTCTCCCTCACCTATGCCCCCCTCCCCCTGGTAGTTTCATCCTGGGTTTCATTTGCTCAGTGAAAAATGGCTCTCTCCACCACTTAATGGGCAAGCCCTGTAATAATGCCTCCTGCGGGCCACAAGTTTGGGAGAATTAGCCCCACAGTGAATCTCCTTTAAAACATTTTGGTGTAGGTGATTGGATAAGCATTGGTTAGGCATGATTCTGGAGTAGAAGCATTGGGGGCACTTACACACATGCAGCGAGTCTGCTCTGGCACACTGGAAATCGAGTGCGTAAATTGACGTGCATCAGTGGTGCAGCGTGCATCTTGTGCAGAGAAAATGGCGGTGATACGCTTTGAACTAAAACACGTTCTATGTGCTTTAGTTCAAAGCACACTGCTGCCATTTTCTCAGCGCTGACATGCGTCACACCACTAATGCACCTTTTTCTGATGCGGTGCCAGGTGCATTTAATTAGCACAACTCTAAGTCTGGCGCTGCTTCGGAACCACATGTAAAAATGCCTTGTCCAAGGTTGGGGATTTTGACTTATGCTGATGCTTCGGGGGGGGGGGGGGGGGGCCTGATTTTAAATAATAGATTTTTATCAGTTTTCCCATTGTGTATATTTTTTGTTGTTAAAAAAAGAAAGGTGTGTTTTCATTGGTTGGTATAAGAATTAAAATGTTGCTTTACAATGGAATACAGTTTTAACAGATTTGGTATATACATTTCTTGGGTATGCAAACTAGATATATTTTTAAATATATAGTTTAACATTTGGATTCTTAAAAATACATTTTAGTATGTTGCAAAAATGGTGAAATGTATATTTCTTATTCACTAGGTGATTAACTTTGCTCATATTGGTATCAAGCTGCAATAATGTGGCAACTAGAATTTAATTAAATGCACAAAACCAGCACTTCAAATTTATTAAATAAAACTTTAATGTTTTTAAATCAAAACATTCACATCTACAACTAACTAATTTAAGCACTAGTATTAATTGTTATAGTTTTGGAAATATGAACTGTGGTTAGTGAATTAAACCAATTATCTCAAGTCATTCTGGGGAAAATTTTCTCAAAAGCCTAGGTAAAAGTCATTTGAGTTTAAGTTCCTAGTTGTCCATTTCTCTTTAAAATGAGTCCTTTTTTTTTTTTTTTTTTTTTTTACCTAAGCCATTTGGAAAATTTTTACCCCCTTTCAAGTATTTAGGACTCACAAATCTCATCCACCTCCCACTTCTTTATTTATAGACTGGAAGAGAGAAACGGGTTTTCCTGCTTTTTCAACTCCCAGTTGATTTTTTTTTTTTTTTTTTTTTTGGCTTTGAATTAGTCTGCGTGAAAAAAAAAAAATTTTTTTTGCATTTGCAGAAGAGGTTACTTCTGGTAAAAGCTAGTGTAACACTTCAACAAACTGAGGCCAGGTGCTTTCCTAGTGACTTTCACCAGTTCAGTGGTGTTACTTTCTTTAAAACATCCTCAGCAAACGTGTACTGCTTTGATGGTTCACCTCTAGCCCTGAAACTTATTATGTTTGACATGATTAATGTGTGATAAGTAGATGCCTATGTCATTGAAATATTTTCCTCTTGGATGGTTAAGCCTGGTACTTTGTGTTAAGAATATTGGCAAGAAAATGAGGTGGAGTAAGTGCTTGATGCATCCTTCTTTACTATATGCAATTTAACTTTGCCATTGAGTATTCCTTCCTTTAATGTTACTTGGGAGTTCTTTATAAATTTCGATAGCATCTGCAATACAGCAACAATCTTTCAGTAGTTTGTCCAAGGCTATGGAAATAGGTTTTCATGTATTCAGCATATCTTCTAATCTTCTTTTTAGTCCCATGTTGACTACTCTAGCTGATATTTCCATCAATTTTGTCATGATTTTCTTCACAGATGGTCATCAGAAAGGCCAGTTCTTAATAAAAAGCTCAAAGCAGTCAACCACTGAATTCTATCATACAGAGAATTGGCTTGGATCCCCCAGCTCTCTTCAGTAAAACTGAAGCAAACTGCTTGTTGTTGAAATTGCAAGATACTTCCATAACATTTTCCTTTATTTCTGGAGTATTTAAATTTTTGGGTAAAAGATGTGTCAAATGAGAACTGCACCCATATGTTATAAGTTTCAGGTTTGCTTCATTATCTTCTAAGTTTCTTTTAATCTTGGCTACATTTGCAGTATTATCTGGGACAAAACTACGCATGTGACACTTGACTATTTACAGTTTCTTGTAGCTTTTACATCTACTTCTAAATATTCTGCAGTTTGGGCTTTTCCTGATGTATCAATTGTTTCTGGGATGAACAATCTCATCTTCTGTTGTCACACAAGCACACATTAATGGATTGCTGTGTACGTTGCTCCATCCTTCAAGACTTTGATTAACCCTTTTACTTTGTGTTTTTTACATACTGTTCAGTTTCCTCCTTATGCACTATATGCAGAAGCCTTCCAGCAATAGATTTTGTTGGGTGGATAGTAAACTGGTTGTACTGATTGAACCATGCCAGTGCAAAGTTTCTTCTGAACAAGACAAAAGGAGAACTTGCTGCATACATGCACTGCTGCATAAATGAACCAGCTGGACTTTGCTGTTTCTGGTTTATGAGCTCATCCATCATTTTACTTGATGATAATGAAAAAAGTCTCTCTTTTAGATTCACTGTCTGAGCTTGTTTAGTTGCAGTCCTGCTGGTAGTACCAGTAGATGATTCTGAAGTTGCAGATGATGGATATTCATAATTCCTTGCATCTAAATTGGACCCTGTAACAAAATGGTTAAACAGTGCATTACTTAAACTAATGTTATAAATGAAAGATCCTTCCTACAGCAGATGTTTTAACCAGTGTTTAAATGATGCAATTTTTCCAAACCCAGTTCTATAGGGGAAAATATTTAATAAATCATAAAGGTTATCTTCTATTTAAACCCTTTAATTTTATCAGTATAAAACAGCTTGGGGGGGAAAAAATTAATCAGAGTTTATGAATTTCAAAATAAACTTTATTTTGCACAGGATAGCTTTAACTAGGGCATGTATACTTGTTTACACTGAACAGTAAATCTTGTTTCAGAAGTTTGGGGTAATATTAAAAATGTATAATTAACAAATACTCGCACAAACTAGCATATCCACTAGGTTATGAACACAAACATTTCCAAATGTTGAAATCAAGACTAGATTGATTGAAAGAAAGAAAAGCTTTCTTTTCTTTTTTTAGTCTAGGCTCCACAGAACACTGTGTTCCTCTTTCTACGCTGTCTTGAGCCCAACATTGGTCATTTGTGCATACTGCTCCTTACTGTGCTTCCTCTCCCTCCTTCACACAAGAAATCAGCAATAAACCAAGACTCCTTTTTCCTGTGATTATAACTAGTGCATTCTTTATTCTCCCACCTCCTCCCGTCCCCCCTGAAAAACAAACAAACAGAAAGCTCCTCCTCCCCAACAATCCATGACTTGTGTGCTATTGCAACCCCTTGGCCTCTGCTGTAGTACTTTAGTTTAGAGGCACTAATAGAGCACGTATACAAAAATGTAAACATTAACTTCATGTGTAATGGGACCAGTAAAGTCCGTTTAACTGAAAAACCCCAAACCATTTCGAAGCAGGGAGTTGGTAGTTACTGAGCTGGGGAGCGAGCCTCCATTAGAGGCAGAATCATAAATTTTCATAATTTGAGAGCTGAGCTAATCAGCTCTGGTACAGAATAAAACAAGTGTTTTATACCATCCAAGTGGGCTAAGTCAGTAATCCTGATCGAGGAGTACATGTGATGGTGTCTGCTGGAGTCAAAGAGCAGGTTCTGGTAATAACTTTGATCCTTTTGTATTCAGTAGTGTAGACCCTGCATCCCTTGCAGGGTCAAGCCCCTAAACCATGAAACAATCTTGCCATATCTTTAAAGCTTTATCTCAAAAGTTAAATGCGTCCCCTTCCCCCGCCCCCATCCTCCCCACTCCCCCCCTTCTTACAGAAGAAAATCAGCCTTCAACTCTGGAGTTGTTAGTAGTGCCTCCTTGACTTAAAACATTTTATTTAAGTTATTTTAATACAGTTACACATTTAGTATAATCTAAGCTATGTTGTATTAAATTCAAATGTCATTTAAGCTTTTTTATATTTAAAAAGAAAAAATATAATTTAAAAATCAGAACGATCAATTTACATAAAATCTTTCTTAAATAATTTTTTATCTGTTCTTAATCCACTTGAGTTCTAGCTAGAGTTTCCTTGCTCCTCTGCTCAGAGTGAGACCACTCATCAGATTTGGCTAGAACTCTGTGAGAGGTTTTCCCTTGCTCTGTAGCAAAAGGAGTAGTCTTCCTGGATCTTTTGAGTGTATTTCAACAGACTACTTCTTGTCCTGCCAGTGCCCTGGTCCCTGTGCTTTATCTGTGGCAAGCTAAGATCCTCTTGATGGGTTTTTGGGGGGTTGTTTCTTATAGTTGTGAATAAGGGTTACTTGTAGTTCTAAGAACAGATTAGATGATCACTTGTCTGGGGTGGCTTAAGTAGGGATGATTTTGCATTGAGCAAGAGGTTGGACTAGATGATCCCCAGAAGTCTCTTCTAGCTACTTCTCTATAATTAATGTACATCTTGGTGCTAAACGAAAGCAACTGGAACCTAAGTTCCCACCTACCTAAGTCTCTCGAAAAAGAGGTAGGACTTCTTAAAATTAGTAGATCTGTTTTCCTCTATTGTTTCTTTTATTCATACTGAATTTCCATGATACAGGACTCAGCTTGTTTTTATTTAAGTGTTTTTAAGAGATCAGAGAAAATATTAATGACTAAAGTTGACCGTCCAGGGTCCATTTAAAAAAATTGCTAGTTTCTTTCTCTTTCTTTTCTTTTTTTTTTTATATAGTGGTTGGGAAGTGGGGAGGGTTCTCAAAGATTTGGTCCTCAAAGCCCTATCATCTGGCCAGCGGTGCTGCTTGTGAGCCTGTTTGATGTGGGATGCATAGGGGTGCAGGGGCTGGAACTAGGACAAGCTCCACAAAAAGTATGTAGAGCCTGTCACGGGCACATGGTGTATGAGGTGTGGGCTGTTCCCAATCGGGTCCATTGACTGGCCCTGTGTATCAGATCCAGCATGCAGAGCAAGTCTGGTGCAGTTGCCACGTGTAGCATGTGCCCCAGACCAGCTGTGTGCTGCACGAGGCTGCAGCTCGAGCGTGCTGCCCCTGGAGCTAGTCCAGCTCTATGCGCACAGTTGCAGGGTCAGTCTGGCACACTGCATGTGGTTGGCAGGTGTTGACTGAGCCAGAGGCTAAGGCCTAACTAGGACATCTAGAAAGGATTAACTGCTAGAACTTTCTGGAAATTTTGAAGATCTGGGAGGATTAGGATGTACCCAACAGAGCTTAGTGAGCAGAAAGGAAGAAGTTGTGCTTGGTACCAAACAATTTTTAAATGAAAGAACACAGCTTGGTGCAGAACATTTGGGACACTATGATCTGCTTATTTAAAACGAAAGTCTGTTTAAACAGTATATGAATGTGCATTTAGGGACTTATATGATTTGAATCATCTTGTGAATAAAGTAAAATGTATAAAATACCTGGGTTGGGAGGGGGGTGCTACTTTGGATCATATATTCCTACATTACTTCCTACTGCCAGCAGTCTGATTCTCTACCAGACTGTGGTTAAAGGGGATTCAGGTACCAAAACCACGGCTAATGCTTTGTGCATTCAGATTTGCACACACAAGGTTGCTCTAGCTGCAACAGTAGGCAGAGGACCCATTGGGATGTAGATTTGATGTATGCAGTAGCCATACAGTACACATTTCAGTTTGAGATTACTGTTGCTGTTTTGTACATATAATCAGTGTACAGCCTGCTTTGTTTACCAAAGTGAGTAAAATATTAACCCTTTCAAAGCAGTTTCAAATCATTGCTTAATGTTGCCTCTGGTTTTAAGTCTTTGAACCATGGTTTTCTTTTTCTTTCTCTCTTCCCCTTTAAATCTCACAAGTTTAAATTAGGGCAGTTCATTAGGGTTTTATAATGTTTCCTGTTGCTGATGGAGAGTGAGACTCCATGACCTAAAAGATCTTGGCATGTCTCAGAATAGTAGGCAAGTATTTAGTTAACTTTAACTGAATTAGGACTTAGTCTATAAATCCAGACAGCAACAGTAGAATAACACCTAGAGATTTTATTCTACTAGTTTAAAGTAAGAAAGAGCAGTTATCAGAGTGAAGTGTAAACTCAAATTTTTAATGCTACTTCATTAAATTATGTAAGAATATTTTGTAATTTTAGCTGAACCAAGTAGGCAGACTGGAAGCAAAATTTATTTTTGTTTCTCTTTTTAAAAGAGAAATATATGTATACTTGTCATCCTCCTGTTAAAATCTCTCTGTTTCTAATAAAGAACTATGAATTCACATTAGGCTGCAATAGTGGCATACTGCCACCTTGTGGTTATGTTTTGCAATTATGAGGCACCATTTTTCACTTTCAGGGCATAAAGCAGCACTTTTATGCTATAATGTGATCATCTTCCAGTTTCACTATCATTGTAGAGCAGGCTTTTATGTGGTGGTGTGAGTAAAGAACAGAACCTGGTTGGTGACTCCACTTCACATAATATACAAGAATAACATTATCCAAAACCTTTCAAAAACGAATAAATCAAATTTACTTTTTGTATAGTATCTTAACAGTGAAATATTTAGATTGGCTTAATGCCATATTTATTATGCATTAACACTTAGTATGGGTACTTGTTTTCTTTTAGGCTTTGTATAGAAGCAATGTCTAAAAGCAGACTTTCCTTTCAGAATACTATGTAAATAATACCCTTGTTTAAAATGGCGAGGAAACCTTTGAGTGGTATCTGGTACTCGCACTAAAATGTCTTTGTTTACATGTGTAATACCAATGTGAAGACCATTAATCTATTATGTAGTTGAGGTCTTTTCAAAGATAAAGCTTTTAAGAATTGAACATGCATACAGTGTAGATATGATGTACTTCAGTGATTTGTCTTATTTTGCATCCTTCAGATTGTAAAGACCCCCACAGGTGGTTTCAGTGAGGTCATGAGTATAATGGTTCTACATAACTCTTGGAGCATGGGAAGAAAGGAACTTTTATCAAAGATCTGCTGATTCAGATATTATGTCAAACAACTAACATAAGTATTCAGTTTTATTATTTCAGTCGTTACTTTTTTTTTTTTTCTTCAGTCCAGAGCTTAAAACTTGAAGTTTTGTGATGCCTTGATACTGTGGCTTCTGCATATCTTAACTAATCCTTGTGATATCATAACAAATGAATACTTATTAAACAGATAATCCCTGGTCAAGATCAACTTTTAAAATACCTTTAAGTCTCAAATTTGAGTTTCCCAAACTATTTCATTATTTTATAATTATATGTTAATAGTATTTAAGTTATCTGACTGGATTAGTGGCTCAGGGCTGGCTTGTGGGCTGAATTCAGTGGTGGGGTTGGTACATGAGTGCAATCTGGCCAGAACAAGTCCCGCCTTCCTCCCCCAACCGCCACCACTAGAGGTCCAGAAATTTGGCAGCATGGGAGTGGTGGCAGCATGAATTGTCATAGCCCTGGGAATTCAAGTGAAAGATGGGTTGAAATTTTCTTTTAAAGCGTGGGTTTATTCGACTACATTTTAATTTTACAAGACTTTCAGAATGGGAGCTTAATTTCCGGAACTGAAATGTTTGAAAATCAGAAGCTGCAAGATTTTAAGGTGACACCTCTCACATAACCTTTTAATTCTGTCACTTCTTAGCACGTGGAAGGGGTTCCCAGGGCAACCCAGCATGTTCCTCAGTCTCTCCTGTGTATTAGCAAACAAATCTGCATCAGTGGTACTCCAGAAAAGACTGTGACTATCTGAAGGATTGCATTCATAGGAACGTTGATTTGGATTTGTGGTGTGCAGGGAGAAAATAAGGCTTTTGATTTAGGGAGAAGTAAAATACTTCTGTCCCTATTAAGACAAAGAACTATGTTGCATGGGAAATGCCAACTCTGCCTTGCCTACTCCTACTTTTCTGAATTTGAGTTTCAGACTTTTAACTTGTGTTTTGGTAGAGCCCCAGGAACATGAGACATGTAGCTAACTTCACTTTAATTTGTATCAATTTCCTTTGTTGGTGAAAGTTGCACTACCAAGGGGTCACCATTGCAGAGAAGGGGTTACGTGCCATGTGCCTATGGCAGGGGTAGCCAATGTTTTTGACCCAAGTGCTGGAAAAACCGCAGTGTCTACCTTGTAAGGTGCCAGACTGCCGGCCTGCCAGAAAAACAAAACCGGGGTGTGGAGTACATGGCAGGACACTGCCTATTAATATAGGTAATAATCATAAATGTTGCTTTTTTAATACACTAAATACCAGGTTTTAAAAAAATTCTAAACCTGGTGACAATAAATAAAACTTCATATACTACCTTTATGTGATTTTTATTTTATTTTTTTTACTTAAGCACGTTGTGATGAGAGAGGAGGGAGAAAAGAAGGTGTGTCCCTTGCCCCCCACATCTCCCACCACTACTGACTGTGGCTCAGGCCTGCTGGTCTAAGGCAGCGGCACCCCAGCAGCAGCCACCAGGGCTGAGGCACTGAGGACTCCCCGGTGGTCCAGGAGCTGGGGGAGCCTGGGCCCAAGGCTGGGACAGATGGATGCCCTGTCCCACCTGGGTGGGGGTGGAGGGTACCAAGCACCAGGGCTGGGTGGTGCGGGGAGAGGCACTGCAGATTGGCCAGTCCTCTGGCTGGCACCTTCCCAAGGGCCCAGTGGGGGAGTGGGGGCCAGGCTGGAAGTATGGACTGTTTTGGGACTCTGTAGACTTAGGCTGTTCTGGGTAGGTGGGGGTGCCCAGCGGCATCCAAGGTAGGGCCTAGCCTGCGCAGTTCTGTGGGGATGGGCCACAGCTGCCCTGCCTGCAAGGGGCACTGCCTGATTGAGGCAGGCCACTGGGTTTAGGGGGGCTACCAGCTCCTTGATGCGGGGGCCCAGCCACAGGAGCCCTCTGTGCCCCGGTAGCAGCCGCCATGGGCAGTGATTGGGCCCCAGCCTCTCCCACTCACAGCTTCTCTCTGGGGATTGGGCCGAGCTGGGGGGCACAGCCTGGGTACAGGGGGAGGATCAGCAGAACACGGACAGCGGTCCTACCTATGTTGTCTTGACTCTGCTCCCGGTGCCTGCTGCAGCAATGGGACCTGTGGCTGCTCCGATCCAGAGCAGGAACTTAAAAAAACATTTTTTTTTTTTTTAAACAATTTCCTCGCAAACCTCCTGGAGTGCTGAGGAAAATGTATCCACGTGCCATTAATTGGCACATGTGCCAGGTGTTGCCTATCCCTGGCCTATAGCATACAGAACTTTCTGTCCTCAGTTCCCCTTGCTTAGTAATATGCATCATCTGCAAGTCCATTAACAGGGGTAACAGGGAATTATGAGTGTAGGGGACACCTCCCACTTGCTGCTGCTATCCAAAGGTTCAGTTGCAATCTAAATGAATTGCAATAAGCATGCCAGTGACCCTCATCTGCTACTTCCTAGACACCCCATTCCCTGTCTAATCCTCATCACTATTTCCCCACACCCCCATTTCTCTATACCAAGTCACCAAAATTGTCTTCTAAATTTTTTGTGTAAGATGGTAGAGCAAAATACTCAAGCTGTTATAGAAGTTGTATAAACTACAACTTTAATAAGCATCTTGGTCAAGCAGTCAGCAGTAGGCTTCAAGTCTGAGTCCTAGGCCTGTTCACTGTTCCCTGGAAGTCCTTTAATAACATTTGATAGAGTGAGCTGTTGCTTAACAAAGCTTACATATCTGTGAATTAGTCTATGGTACAACCATACCCTACCTTCTCTTTAAATATAAGACAGTCTGCCTTAAGACTCTGTGGAGTTAAGCATGCAAACCTCAGGGGGATGTCTGTCTTAAATCTGTTTTTTAGCAGTTAGCCCTATGTGATACAAACCTATAGTAGAACCCAGTAAAAAAAACAGCCATCTACATAGAATCATAAAAAATTAGGGTTGGAAGGGCCATCAGGAGGTCATGTTGTCCAACCCCCTGCTCAAAACAGGACCAACCCCAACTAAATCATTCTAGCCAGGGCTTTTGTTGAGCTGGACCTGATGGAGATTCCACCCTGGCTCTAGGTAACCTGTTCCAGCGCTTCACACCCTTCCCTCCCCCTCTGCCCCCCCCCCCCCCGCCACGTCCACTAAGAGAGTTTTTCCTAATATCAAACTTAAACTTCCCTTGCTGCAACTCTGCAACTTGAGACCACTGGTCCTTGTTCTGTCATCTGACCTAAGAACAGTCTAGTTCCATTGTCTTTGAAATCCCCCTTCAGGTAGTTGAAGGCTGCTATTAAATTCCCCCTTAAATCTTCTCTTCTGCAGATTAAATAAACCCAGTTCCCTCAGACACTCCCAAGTCATCTGCCCCAGCCCCCTCACCATTTTTGTTGCTGTTCCGCTGGACTCTCTCTAACTTGTCCACATCCTTTCTGTAGTGTGGGAGCCAAAACTGGACACAGTACTCCAGATGTGGCCTCACCAGTGCTAAATTGAGAGGAATAATCACTTCCCTCAATCTGCTAGTAGTACTACTAATGCAGCCCAATATACTGTTAGATTTCTTGGCAACAAGGGCACGCTGCTGGCCTATATCCAGCCTACTGTCCACTGTAATCCCCAGGTCCTTTTCTGAAGAGCTGCTGCTTAGCCAGTTGGTCCCAAGCCTGTAGCAGTGCATGAGGTTGTTCCATCCTAAATGCAGGACTTTGCACTTGTCCTTGTTGAACCTCATGAGATTTCTTTTGGCCCAATCCTTCAATTTGTCCAGGTCACTGAATCCTAGCCCTACCTTCCAGATAGTATAGGTATGCCTCCAGCTTATCTGCTACTCCATCCAGCTTAGTGTCATCTGCAAACTTGTTGAGGGTGCAATTCATCTCATCTTCCAGATTGTTAATGAAGAAATTGAACAAAACTGGCCCCAGGACTGACCCCCGGGGTGCTCCACTTGATATTGGCTACCAGCTAGAAATCTAGCCATTGATCGCTACCTGTTGAGCATGATGATCCAGCCAGCCTTTTATCTACCTTACAGTCCATTCATCCAACCCATCCAACCCCTTCCTTATCTTGCTTGCAAGAGTGCTGTGGAAACCGTTTCAAGCCTTGCTGAAGTCAAGGTATATTGCAACCACTTCTCTCCCTGAAGCCACAATGCCAGTCAGTTTGTCAAAGAAGGCAATCAGATTGGTTAGGCATAAATTGCCCTTGGTGAATCCATGCTGACTGTTCCTAATCACCTTTTTCTTCTTCAAGTGCTTAGAAATGGATTCCTTTAGGAGCTGCTCCATAATTTTTCCAAGGACTAAAGTGAGGCTAACTAGTTCGTAGTTCCCTGGATCCTCCTCCTTCCCTTTCTTAAAGATGGGCAGGCACTATATTGGCCCTTCTCCAGCTGTACATGTCTCTTCCAATGCTGCTGTCTCATTCTGTGGTGCTGACCCTTTCCTTGAACACTAAACAATCACTGTTTTTTCTCTCCTGCGACTGTCACGTGACATGGCCTTTCAGAAGATAGTGTAGCTTGTTGAATGAGACTTGGAGATCTGAGCTTGCCAGAGACACCTGGACCTTTATATGACCTTGTGCAGCAAACTTACAAGTTGTTAATTTTTATGTACATTTTACAGGAGTCAAGAGGACTCAATCTTTAGATTCAGAGTCTTTAAACTAGCATATTTTAAGGCTACACAAATGCCTAAGAGAGCCTCATCTCACCGACTGGCATTTGTTCAGTTCCATGACAAGGTTGCTTTTTGCTGGGATGATCATAAAGATACCTTTTAGAGTGACAAGCCATCTGCCAGGCCAAGCCTGCACAGTGCCGTTTGGGTTACAAAAGACTGACTAGCCCACACAGACAGTTAAGTCTGGGGCCATAGCCAGGAGCCATGTGCCAACTAACTATAGAGGCATTCTGGTCATAAGTAAGTTTTTATGCATCCTTGTCCCAGGCCTGATTTTAGTTAGGAGCTATAGCTGCTTACAGATGTAAAACAAGAAAAAATGGTGCTTTATTTTAAAATCTGCATGCCCCCCACACCCAGCCTACCACATCCCAGAAGAGCCATCATGTTAGTTGGACCTGGCTCACCCAGTGTCTGTATAGATTGTGTGCTTCAGTGGAGCTTTTTGGCATTTTCATCTAATATCTGATTGAATCAGCTTTTGGATAAAAGTGCCAAAAAGCCCTGCTGAAGCACCCAATCTATCCGGATGCTGTAGAGCCAGGTTGAACTAATTCACTGCTGTTTTTTAAAAGCATGCCCTATTGAAGTGGGAGGAGTTCTGTATGCAGAAACTCAAAATCTTACAGGTATTGTTTGTGTTTTGAAGAAGATATATTGCAAGTAAGCCAGGTGTATCTAAAAATAAGGCTATTGCCTTATTAAGTCAGGTTATTCTTACTGCTGTTATAGGAAGGCCCAGGCATAACCAGTCAACATCCTTTTGAAGCTGGTTTTGCATGCCACAGTTTATGAATGAGTACTATTTTAGAGATTGGACACTTGTCTCCATTCTTCTTTAGTTGTTAACTTTTTCTGGATTGACTGCAACTGTTAACTGTCTTAAAGCTTTGTGGCCGCAAGCTGACAGACCAATGGCCTGGTTCAGCAGTTGACTATTTGTGCTGCTTCAGTGAGGCAAAACTGCTAGCTAGCCTTAAAAGTTAAAATAAAAAGAACTTAAGGTTCATAACTGAGTTGAAGGTATGTAATTTGAGTAAGTAGATTTCCTAAGGTATCTCAATTAGTATGTTTAGTTATGGATACAAGTGAAATAATGGAACTCCTGGGGATTTGGGGTGAATGAGAGAGAGAGAAAATAGCCTAAGAGTAAAAATACAATAATATCACTAAGAAGGAAAAATATTCTGACATTAATGTTTGGAAAAAGTTCATGTCAAAAGGAACTGTTCTAAAGGGTATTCCACAGTTATGGGTGTGGTATGCTAGTTCTTTGCTCCTATATTAGATTCTACACTAGATCTTAACATTAGAAGGTTAAAATTAGCATTTCATTCTTGTCACTTTAGGTGCTTCTAAAAGCAAAGTACAGGGTTTTTACTGTACATGTTCATGAATTAAGCAAACTAAATGTATTAAACCAGCGGTGTCAAGTATAGGGCCCACAGACCAGATCGATCCAGTGCATGGAGCTTTTCCCTCTGTGGGGCCCCTAGTTTACCAGGATATTTGCAGTAGTCCTTGCCCCCAGAAAGGAATTAAGGGGCATGTAGCCATCAGTAATGGGGGCAGTCAAGGATGGCATTGACACATCTGGCTTGTGGCATGGGATAAGCTTGACACTCCTATGTTAATGGTGACTGGTGCCTCCTGAGTCTGGGGGACACCCGCAGATGCCATTGGCGGCAGCCCTGTCGGGGGGGCATGTGTCCCATTTCACCCCCTCCCCCCAATGCATTGGCTATGCCTACATTTATACCTTTTTATTCGGAATTCCCTGTTGCTTTATCACCTTTTGGGATTCCAGTACCTCAAGACTGTCATACCATAATTATAAAATTTTCAAGCAAGGAAAAGAAAATAAAGATTATAATACACATTATGGTTACAGCTGGTTTTGTTTATTAAACTAGTTTCTGCATACTCAGTTCTCATACATGCTATAGAAGTGAACAGTATTAGTATACAGTATATTATACAAGTTTACAGTTGTATATTATAAAGGTAGGAAGCTTTCTGACATTCATTTTGTAATGTGTATTATAATTTTTAAAAAATATTTAAGTGAAAGTTCATTTTAAACTTCTGCAAAATTTACAGCAATGTATATCAGTCAGTCATCTTTAACTTGGTCTTCTGACTTGTCTCATTTAAATCTTTTTCTCTTTAAGGCAAGAACTTCTGAAGTGGAATGGATGGGGATATAATGACTCCAAGTTCATATTCAATAAGAAGGGACAAGTAGAATTCACAGGAAAAAGGTAATTTGACTTAGCCAGCCCCACTGAAATGAAAGTTTGATGTGTGACTTCAGTTTTCAAAAAAAGTACTTTAAAACTGTGCATTGTTTGACAACCTCTGAAAGATCTTTTTTTTTTTTTTGTTCATTCTATAGTGTAGACTGTTTATTTTTTAATTTTAACAATCTTGGTTGTGTAATTGAGTATTAATTAGTGTAGTAAGCAGATCACTCGCCTGGGGTCCTTATCAAGGCCAGGCAAGGTCTGTTTTCAGACATTGCCTGTCAAATTAGGGTCTGATTCTGCTTCAGCACCATAGCCTCCTCTGTTCTCTCCCTTGTGCTCTGCTCCTGGAGCCCTTATCAGCTTTGTGGCTCCACCCTCATTACTGGGTTAGTTGCTCATGGCTTCCAGCTTTTTTTAGCCAGGCAGGCTATTAACTGTTAACCACCTGCTGCTGGGTTTCGGCTTCCAGAAGGTTAAGCCCTTCCCTTAAGAGTGTGATTGGTAACAACCCTTCAGTGAAGGTTAATTCTTTGCAAGGACTATCAAGGATTATGCCTTAATAAAAACTAGTACTCTCCAAAGATCTCCTAAACAATGACTATTTGAAATTGACTTGATTTTGTAATCTCTAACCCTCCCCTAAGGTTTAGTCTGCGTACAGCACTTGAGTGTTTTTCAGTTTGAAATATCTCATAAACCACTGGCAAATCATTTTGCTGGTTAAGTTTCAGCTAATGAGCTCTGCATCAGTTACTCTGGCAAACTTCTGAGCTCTAGTGTGCACTGAAAGGTGAGTAGACAGTATCATTTTTGGCAGCAGTCCCAGATAGTCTGTACAGAGGCAGTATAGAAATGGCTGAAGATAACCCTTTACCATTCCAGGGAAAAGTGATTCTCTTTCTTAGGTACAAGGAAAAGGTTTTGTACTTTTTTTTCCCCTTGCCTTTTCTGTGTATGTCAAGTTTGAAGCAAATATGATCCCCTCCTTTTCCTCATGGTGGTTATCTAGCATCTCCAGCGAGTGGTTTTGTTGCATAGGTAGAGGTTGCTGCTGTTTCTTTATGCTTTAGAGGAGCAGCCACAAAGTTGTTTCTCTTCTAGCCACTAGAAGGAAGGACTGTATTCTATTCTCTTCTCTCTTCATTGAGTTTTCTCTAGTCTAGCTCTAACCTCTTATTTCTGTGACTTTATTCCTCTCTTTTCATAATTGTATCTAGTTTGTTATTACTTTATTCAGTTATTTGTTAAAAGCATTGCTAAAAGAATTAAACATGCAAATATTCATTAAAACTGAGTCCTGTACATGTACTAATTGGAGTTGTCACTTGACAGGCTTTTTTTTTTTTTACAGAATTATGTAAATTATTTTAATGTGTAGCTGAGCTTTTTCACACCTTAAGCTTACATGCACTTTATCTCTTGATTCAGCCATTCTTTTCTTAGAAATATGTAAATAGTTAAATAACTAATTCCATCAAGAAAATTCATAACAATCTCCAGGGAATCGTATTAAAAAGAGCCAATATGAACATTGACTCTTTACGTTCTAGGTACAGATTAGGTGGTACAGTATTACCAATTTTGAAGGAATGGATGGAAAAAACATTTGGAGCAAGTCTGGAGCACAAAACTTTGCCTAGAGTAAGTAAAAAGCTGAAGAAGACAGTTCCTTCTAACATTCTTATACTGTTGGTGACACAACCATTCATCTGTTAGGCATGGCTCATGTTGTTCTCAAGATGCCTTACTTGTTAAAACAAAACACTTATTCTAAAAAGTTGTATATGAATTGTGGTATACTATATATACTATTGGGTGACTTTTAAAAAGTGCTGAAAGTTGCAATACCTTAATGTCAATCTGTCTTATCCCCCACTCAAGTTATTGTGATTGTTGGGCTTTCTTTGTGTCTGTTGATAGGCTTTTCTAAAACTAACTGCTGAACAAAGCTGACAGAGGGGAGATTTTATGGTGCAACGGGATCTAATGTGCAGTTCACACAACCGTGCAGAGGTGTGGTTGTAGGATCACACAGTAGATTGCTGGGTAGGAGAGAGTCTGATCCCTGGCTTTTCCTGCACTAACAAGAAGCAGGCTCCTGTAGCTGAAAGCTCCATGTATCCCTGTAGTGATCCTCTAGCCATGAGGGTTTCCCCGCACCACTGGGGCATGGGGATCGTCTAGGGCTCAGAGGTTTTGCACGGGGCGTGATGGACTCCTGTGTCTGGGAGTTAGCTGATGGGGCTCCCAGCTGCAGGGGAGACCCTGCTACACATGTAAATTGAAGTTTGAAGGCAACCAGCTATACAGTTAGTGCATGTTCTTGAGGTCCAAGTTTATCATTGGTTGGAGCTTTTTATCGCATGATAGGTACTTAGCACATGTAGCTAGTCTCCAGATAATTGCGCAATACCTGTACCATGTAGAGGGAACCGGACAGTTTACAACTAGAAACAAAAAGGAAGTAGCAATGCTAAAGGTTAAGCTGATTGTAAACATTTTATAGACCATAACAGTGTCTACTAAGCTTACTTGTTATGTTGCACATGTATGTAATCTCTGCATTTACATAACTTTTCAATCTATCTTTTGGGCATTGGAGATTCTGAATGTCAAGGAAATAGGTAATAAATAAAATATTTCAGGTTTTAATGAAAGCAGCAAGCTTTTTTTTTCTTCCTTCAACTGAATATGAATAAGCTTTTTGTTTATGAATAAGGGTGTGTTGGGCTTCCTAATGCATGCCTTTAGATTTCTGCTCCAGGCAGCCTTGAAAACAAACCAAACCTGTTAACTGGTGGCAGGGGAGGAGTGCCTCCAGCTCTGAGACACTGCCAGCTTTATATCTGCTTCTTCAGCTGCAGATAGGCAAAGCAAATTTGAAGAGGCTTTTGGGCAGTTAATCCAACTTTTTTTTAAGGGTTTTCATTTTCCACATACAATTTTCCCCCCCACCCTCTGTCCATCATTGCAACCCACACAGTTCACAAATGTGCAAATGTTAAGATGAAAAGTGAGATCATGCCTCTTGAGCTTCTCTGCAGATTGTTGATGGAATGGAAATCTGTCTCTCCTTTCAGATGCCCAAACCAGACAGTTTTCTGTAGACTGCTGCCTCAGACAGGAGCACTTTTGCCACAAGTTGCACAGGCAGGCTTTGTGTGGCACATGGCAGATTGGAGAAGAGAACCAAAACCAGGGAAGCAGATCAGGCAGGAAAAGGGGATTGGAGTTGCCTGGGGGACATGGTATGGAGCTTAATTTGTTGCATATATGCCAAAAAGGTTGGATCCCACTGCTCTAAGCTGTTCCTGAGAGAGCTCCAAGGAAGTAGCAGGCTAGTGGTCTCTTCCAGTGCAGAGAAAGCATAGGGTAAGGCGAATATCAGAAGGACAGAAAAAAATTCTGTCTAGCTAATGAAACCTGTGCTTGCAGCCCTGATGGGCTGGGGAGCTGCTTCAGTCATTTTACTGCAACTGTTGCAGCATTAGGAACCAATCCTCACTGCTCTACATAACAGGAGAGTTTGGAAAGGGGGCCTTTAGGTCTAATTCCTTTCTCTGTTCTATAGCATGCACCCCCAATCAGCCTTGTAATGGCTCAGATAGTGTCTGGTGACAGTCTCAGTTCGATCAGCTTATTCACAGTGCCACATGTACCCTAAGACCAGGGTTTGAATTATAGGGGAGCATGGAGGGAAGCTTCTGATTTGGAGCCTTTGCCCCTCATTTGAAATAGGCTGACCCTGTATCATGTCCGTCTTTTAAAAACAAAACAAAAAAACCCATACCCCGAGACACGGGAAAATTGGAGCATACAGACAGCCATCCTAGATCCCCCTAGAAATGGGAACAGTAGAATCCATCTTTCTGTGGGGAAACAAAGTTTTTACTTGTACTGTTCCTAGTCTGTGAGCAGGGTAGATAAAAATCAACAATTTTAAGAAAAAAATTAAAAATAGGTTGTTTTTTTTAAATTGAATTGTATTTGTTTTGGTTTAAATGATTTTAAAGATAGTTTTAATTTAAGATACGTTAGAACTCAGAGATATCATCATGGAATAGGGATTAAAACTTATAATTATATACTATTCAAGACAATATATTCATGTAACCTTTTAAGAAAAGTTTTATAAATAGGTCACAGCTGGCCATGGACTATATTAAGGGCTGAATCTTATGGGGTTCCCAGAGGCTCCTCTATAGATTCTTAAAGATTATAGAAAACCACTCCACCCAATGGGACTCTGTGCTCAGTTTAGAAGATCCTATTAAGCATCTCTGTGACGATTAGTTTCAGTTCTCAAACTGTGGATTTGTCTCCAGAGAAAACATCCCTTAACAGCAGTATATGGAGATGAGAGATAACAGACCTGATTACCTACCCATCAGTCCGATTGTCACTCTGCAAGTTTGTGTACACAATCAAGCCCTTACCTCTCTCTAAAAGTGTAAAGTTTCAAGAAGTTAAATGAATAGTGGATTGTCTCAGGGTGGAGTAGCCATAGGCAAGGAGGAGTTTAGAGATAAATGCAAGAAGGGAGAGGCAGTAGAAACAAAAGAGAAACATTTTGAGCAGAATATTCCTGAAGTCTCGAGGGATAAGTTTGAGTATAGTCTTTCCATTGATTTGAGATCTAGTGAGGGAATGAATAGTATGGTAGAAGGGAAAACCTGTCATGGCAGCAAGCTTGCCAGGCCGTAAAAGAGAAGAGAAATCAAAGATGAGAAAAAATTTAGAAGAAAATGATGAAAGCCCCAAGCTAATAACATATGGCTGCAGCACTCATTCGATGTCCTCCTCATACAGTGTAGCAAAAATATCCCTCAAATATCCATGATTAATCTAGTGAATTAGAGGTACTTGTGAAGACATTGGGAGGCAAACTATCTGCTTTAATTAACTTTGGTAAATAAAATAACCAAATAATTTAGTTTTCTGATGTAGCTACAAAATTAATCTGAAAAAATCTAAATGAATCTCACTGCTTTAAATATATAGTGTGTACCTTCTAAGAATGAAACCTACATCTACCTCCGAGTTGTGAATAACATGTATTACAGTTATATCAAACAACAAGAATGCACTTTTTGTAGAAAACAATGATTAAATTGAGGCTTCCTGAACAGTGATTTAAATCAAATCCACCCTGTCTGAGTATCAGAAAGCCAGAGTAGTTCTTAATCTTAGCCGATCCGTGAGGAAATCAATATTAAAGGTGGATATTTATGATCCACATTTAGTTGCCATCAACCAAGGGCAACTAATGTGACAACAAGTAGGCTTATAGATACCTAAGCTTGCAGCTGCTTCATAAGTTCTGTTTTCAGAGTACAACACATGGTTTAGACTTAGTACCAAATGCTTGGGAAAGTGCTGAAGTGTTAATAGCATCTTGTCAAACAGAGAGAGATCCAAGTATCTATCCCTTTGTCCAGAGTGTGCCACAGACTAGCTGCGCCCCATTTGCAAAAAAGTCTTTGAGTCGCATAGATCAGGGGTTGTCAACCGGGGGTACTTGAGAAGGCCCTAGTGGGGACAGCGCCGCCACGCACCATCCTGTGCTATCATGCAGGCACTGCCTGCGGAGAAAGTTTGCGTGCAGCAGCTGCCACCGCTCTGCATCTGGCCACGCGCTACCTTGTGCTCCATGTCCAGCTGCTGGGGGTACACTGATCAAAAAAGGTTGAAAACCCCTGATATAGACGATTATATCACTGATTGAAGTTGGGCATTTCAAAAGATAAGCCTGTCTACACTGTTACCATCACTGCTGGAAACTGAGGGTGATAAGATATTCAAAGGGGTCAAGGATTGTCTTTGGAGATCTGATCCAAACAAAAATGCCGTGCATCTACTGTGCTCAATTAAATAGGACCTCAAGGTTCAACTGACCTCAAGTTGGTCATGATGACAAACATCTGTCAGTCTCCCAGCAGTATATTTGCTTCTTTCTTGTATTGTAAGGCTTTAGTATTCTCTTTTGGCTGCATCCAAGCTCCCCAGCCACTGGCTCCACATATGCGCTGTGCTGCACAGACACCAAGGCCACAGCTTGCACCATGCCTTGCTGCCCTATTCGTTGGGGCAGGGGTAGGAAATGGAAATCAGAGAAGGGAGGGAAGGTCTGTAGGCCCTGGCTGCTGCTGTAGCTGGAGCAATGGGATGGTTAGCAGCTAAGTAGGGGCCTGGGGGCCACACAAAGAACCTTTCATGGGTTGCATCCAGGCCAGTAGTTAGACAGCCCTGTATGCAGGCTGTGGAGTGAGGCAAAATTACCACTCTTACTTATCTTGAATTTGCCCATGAAAGAAATTGGCTGTATGCTGAATGCTGGGGCTGGATCTTTATACCTTCTCCAGAGTCCATGAGCTGGACAGCCAGTCATCTGCTGCCACCTTCAGTACACACATGCTCATTCCTTTAATATACTAGTAACCGTTGACAAAGGGTTATGTCTTTCTGTATTAACTCTATATAGTTCTCTGCAGACTCTTCTGTGGAAACTCCAATATCATATATCTGTGGAGCACATTACAAGAAGAACAGGAAAATTTCTATCCATGCCTTACCTAAAAACATCCCTTCTTGAGTTATAACCTATGAGGGCAATAGGTCCAATCCACCCTACAATAGGCCGTTAATTGGGAGATCATTCGTTGGCACTCAGTTTGTTCTGTATTATTGTTATATTAAGTCTTAATACTTACTTACTTGTCCCTACTGGTATAGAATAGTTAGAGAATTCTCAGGCTATAGAAGTCTCAGTTGGTGGTTTTTCAAAGATGGAGCCATACCTCTCTGGCCACTGACAGGTATGGTTTGCCTCCAAGGCTACTTAGAGCAGAGACTGAATGTCATGGATCTGTGAAAGACATTACTCCACGAATTGAAACTTGCAGGTAAGGCATGGATAACTTTCCTATTATAGCGGTAGCAACACGAAATTAAAAGGCTGAAAACCATTGTTTTCCTTTATTTGGTTTTTATTTAATTCACCTTTCACTGTTACACTTTGCATTTTTTGCACTGAGCCTAATTTCACAGTTAAAGTTAAGCAGGCACTAAATGTCTCTGATTCTCATGCTCACATCCTTTGTATTTGGGCTTCCTAGCTACTACCATATCAGAGCCTCATCACATTTATAGATACAGAACAAAGATGATTTAAAAAAATGAATGAATTACATGACTCCTTGGGTTTTGAATCTTGCAAAAAAAAGACTACCCAAAATAACCTGAACTGAAACTTTCTGATTTCTTTTAACTTGAAATTTTGAAATAAAAGCAAGTGATGTAAACTTATACTTTCCTTTTTAATTTTTTTAATCAAATAATCACTAATTCAAAAATACCTCAAACTGGAAAATAGTCCCTCTTTCTTAGTATCATTTGATATGTTCTTTTACTAGAATTGAATTGTGGAATGTTAGGATTAAAAACTTTGTTTATAGTTCTTAACTGAAATTTGATTATACTCTCATATCATCATTCCAAGCTAGAGTCCATATGTAATCAGTGTAATTTTGCTTGGGAAGCTATCAGTATGTAGGAAAAGAAAAGAAGAACGTAACCTGCATTTTACTTGTAACTGAGGATCTTTTTGGTTTTTTTGGGGGGGGTTGTTAATGAATCCACTGGAAGAAAAAAATGCCTTGCTTTGTGTGCGTGCGTTTGTGCGTGCATGCATGCATACACTGTTTTCACAGTACTGCTGTACTTACTCCATAGTAAACTTTTTCCTTGGGCCTAAATCCAGTAAAGACTTAATTGTTCAACTTTTCCAGCAGCCCTAACTGCATCTTAAGGCCTAGTCCTGTGAGTGTGTTAGGCCTGCTTAGAGCACGCCTGCTAAATTTAGGCCCTCGGAGGACATGTGTAGAGCATTGCCTCGTTTCTGGACTCGAGTCAGGCTTAGGCACTTACCTTCTACCTAGCTGCTCAGACTGTTGGTTCAGGGTACATTCAGAAGCAAAACTGAAGGCTCATAGAGAATTTTCAGGTGAAATGTGAAAGTCCGTGAAGAGCCTGTGCTTCCCGGGGTTAGCTTAGGGGTGGGCAAAATATGGCCTGTGGACTGGATTTGACCTGCAAACTGATTAGATCCAGGCCGTAGGCGTGGGTCTACCAGTTGATTGGGTCCGGCTCATGGCTGCCCCTGTGGGGCTCCATGTGGGACTGAGCCCCATCTGCTCCCAACTGGGGCAGCCTGGGCCACCCTCCCACTTGTGCCTGCTGGACAGCCGTAGCCCTGGCCAGTGCGCACATCTTCCTGGCATGGCTGCTCCCAGTGCAGCTGCAGTTGCCTGGGTACTGCTCAGCTCATGAATGCCATGTGCCCCCAGAGGCTGGGGGGGGCATGGTGAGCTCCTGCAGGTGGTGGTGATGCTGTCAGCGGGGTGGCGAGTGCTGACCAGATGCCAGCGGTGGTGCCCAGCAGCGATTTACAGACCACCCGCATACACCATTGGTGGGGAAAGAGGGGGTGGTGAGCAGCGACTGCCCACAGGCGCCACTGGCAGTGTCAGCAGTGCCTTTCCACAGGAGGTGGACTGCCATGCTCAGGGGTACATGTGCACCCCCTACATGTCGCCAGTGGCTCAGCCTCGAGCTACTCCTCCACTGCCTCTTCTGTCCCTGCTGCCTCACTCCATACAGGGGGAAAACTGCAGCCAGGCAGCTCCCAGCTTGGCATGTAGGGCTCCAGTTCCAGGCTACCTTTTACTCATTCAGCCACTCACAAGTGGCTGCTCATTGCAGCAGGCGGGTGGAGTGGGTGGAAGGCAGCCTGGAGCTGGAGCACCATATGCTGGGGCAAGAGCCATCTAGTGCAGCTTCCCCTCCACCTAGAGTGGTGCAGCAGGGGCAGGAGGACTCAATGGTGGTCCAAGCAGTGGTCGGGGAAGCCCGGCGGTGGTCAGGGAAGCCAAGCAGCATCCAGGTGGCTGCAGCCCCACTCGGAAGCTGTGCATGCTGGCCAGGGACAGGATGGGCAGGGGTGGAAGCGGGTAGGACTTGGTGCCATGCTGAGCATCATGGGGGTAGCCCTGGGCCAGATGAGGGGGGCATGGACCGCACCTACGCTGCCTGGATGAGCTTGACCAGCCTCTGAGACCTAGTGCATGGGCAGCCTGCCCCCCCACGCACCCCCCCCCATGCACATACACACAATATACAAGAGTAAGACTTTATTTTGAGCTATTATGCAATTGCCTCTATATACACTACTCATAAAACATAAATCAGGACAAAATATTTTTTTATTAAATTAAAATCTGTTACAGTAAATGTTTTGATTTTCAGTATATTATGTGATTTTTTTTATCTACAGTATAACTTTAACAAACTAAATCTTTCAAAAGATTGTATGTGTGCGGCCCTCAACAGCTCACCAAAACTCATTAAGGGGCCCTCCAGCTTAAATAATTGCCCACCTCTGGGTTAGATAGTAGTTAGGTTTCAGATCCAAGCCCTTTTTCAGATCTGGACCTTGATCCTTGTCCTTGCTTGCAGGGTCATTTCCCTGAATCTGACCTTTTCTGGTCAGCTGCTTTTTCATACATTTTTAAATAGCAGAACTGGAGAATAGTAATATGGTGAGTAGTGTTTTGCAAAGCACGGTTGTCTTTGTCAGACAGTGCACTTGTCTATAACATGCTGAACACTTTTATTTGAAAAAAATATGGGATCCACCCAGTAAAATTAAATTTACCATCAGCAGTCTGGTATGCAAAGGAGAAAACTCACCTGAAGGGAAGGACTGGTAGTGCAGATAGGACTGAAGCTGATATGTGGAAGGGAACTTGAACTGCGATGAAGTAAAGAAGCCTTCCAAACTGTGAATACTTATCAACCCCTAACTGTAATCTTGTTAATCTGGTTTATGGGATGCCAGCATGCTGTTCACCTTAGCAGTTGTAAATTTATTTTCTTATGTTATAGGCAACCTTAAATGTTAATGATGTGCCTCCATCCTTTGCAAATGAAGAATTTCTCCAGGATCTTAGAGCCACTAAAATTTCATATTCGCAGGATCCAGAAGATAGGGTATTCAGAGCTCATGGTAAGAAAATCTCAGTGTTCAACTGTATGTTTGAAAAAAATATCTTTTTAAAAGTTCTCAAGCTTATTTCTTCTGTACTTCAGGTCACTGCCTACATGAGATACTTGTGCTCAGGGAAGGAATGTTTAAACGAATTCCTGATATAGTTGTATGGCCAGGTAAACTGCTCAACTTTTTTCTTTGCTCTAGAAGCTCTAGCTTCCCATGAATGGATACCACTCATGAATGGGTAATAGTTGGGATGTATAGCCTCTTCACGCCACAAATGGTGAACTGGAACTTTTAACTAGGAATCAGAAATGGCTTTTGTTTTAATTGATCAGTCGGTCTTCTCTTTGCATATGTTCTCATTTACAATATTTAACTTAACTTGCAAACTGGAAATTCCATGGCTAATTCTCATAAGGTGCCCCCTGGTCATATTTGCAACTTCTTAATTTTTAATGAAGTATTAAACCAGATGCTGAAACATTTTAACATTTCTGTCTTTATTTTTGTACACAAAACCAACCCACTTTAAACTAAAACTTGAATTGAAATCTCTCAAAATGCTTTACAAAAGTGTTCTCATAGCTACCCAAATCCAATACTAGTTCAAATTTAACAAACCCCCCTAATACTTAGATTCTATACTTGGAAAATATTAGAACAAATGTATAATTTTCCATTAATTTTGTTCTGATTTTTTTTTTCTATGTATAGAATCTGTTTAGTGGAAGGTTGTCTTATTTGTGGTCTCCCCCCTCCCTCCTGCTATGGGAAAAACAGCAGTGGGGAGGAGGGGACTAGACCCCCCCTCCTACCCCTTTACCTTCTGCTACAGCTGTGCTCCTTTGGGTCAGTCAGTGGCAGCATGGCCCCAGCCCAGGCTGCCACTTGCCTCCCCATTCCCTTCCCATTCTCCCTTACCTTCTGCTGCAGCTCTGCTTCAGCTCCAGAGCACTTATCAGAAGCGCGCTCCAGCCCAGTCCATCCAGAGAGAAGTGGCAGCAGCTCCTGATCCTGCTTGCCCAGGGCTGAAGGACCCAAGCTGAAGCAGAAGGTAAAGGGGAGGGGAGTAAGGAGTGGGGAGGCAGGCACAGGGGCCAGGTGGCAAAGCAAGCTGCAAATCATCCCCTCTTTTTCCTTCTCTCCTTCCCCCCCCCCCCCCGCCCACTCTCCTCTGTGCTGCTCCTTCCCCTTCCTCCCTCCCAAGTCACGTGCCCCATCCCTGCCAAATAAGCTGTTCCAGGTAGAGACAGACAGTGGCTTGGCTTTGGCTTCAGGCCTAAGGCCAAAACCAGAGCTGAGCCACTGCTTGCCCCAGGCTGATGACCGGAATTCAAGATGAGGCTTTTTTCCGCACACTGACTCTGGGGGGCAGGGAGGGGTGGCTTTGTCTTGGATTTGAGTAAATATGGTAGCTAACTCTGTTTTTTAAAGGCTAAAGAGCATGGTCCTGGTTGAGATGCATATTGTGTTGTAACTCATTTTGGTGAGGGCTGACATGACACATGTCACTTTTTATTAGATATCTTTAGTTGCAGCAGAAAAATTGACTCTGTTCGTAATGTAAAACTGATGATATGACAATGTGGGTTCTTACTTGAAGTGTGACTTCAGAGCTACAACTGAAAGTAGTTTTTCTTGCTCCTATTCCATGTGCAACTGATGATCACTGACAAGTTGTTTTGTCCTTTCTGTACTTGTTTTTTATCAGTCAACTACACTCATTACCTAGGGCATGGCTGCTTTGCATTTCCAAAGCAAAGCGGTGAGTTTGCACCATAGTTTGCTTTTTACCTTCTTTCCTGTCCTGTACAGTTTCTGGGCACAACACTTAATTTCATTCTCCTTTTGGCTTTCCATCCATTAGCTTGTCTATTTTCACTTTCTTGCCTTTAGAAGAATGCCTATACTCTGATGCAAAGAATATATTCTAAAAGGAAATGGCATTTAATGGTAATTCTTGTAATATGATGTTACTTTTAAGACGGAACGATTTTAATGGTCTGATACGTAACTCTTTAAAGAGACTCATAAGACATTTCTCTTTCAAAATAACAGCCATCTTCCATGGTTGTTTGTTAGAATTTTATTTGAAATAAAACAAAAGCCTCAATCTTTTATTCTGAACATAGTCAGCTGAACTCTCCTGCCTGTCCCTCTTATTTTGAAAGTTCCCTGTTGATAGTATTCCATGGGTAGGTCAATAATCTTTAGGTTTATTTTACTTAAATCTGGGGCTGCTTCCATCTTGGAATTACTTTGCTCAATATATTTGTGGTGCTGTCTCATTTCAACAACTTTGGTTCCTTGAGCCCAGTTATTCTGGGATGTGTCATTGACCCAACTTCTTGAAAACAGGCTACTGCTGCTTCCCCAGTGCTCTTGTGTGACAGTAGTATCAGGCCCTAAAGAATTAGCAGGCTACTGGTATATGTGCTTATATGAAAGCTAGCCATTCAAAATCCTGTTTTAATTATTTTCTATTCTTAGGTTGCCATGAAGATGTAGTTAAAATTGTGGAAGTAGCCTGCAAACACAATCTTTGCATAATACCATTTGGTGGTAAGTATTATACCTTTCTAAACAGATATGCAACTTTCTTATGGAACAGATATGTAACTTCCTTATTGAACACTTACTTTATCTTTATAAATTCATCTTAAGTGGCTAGTGTTGCATGAGGGCAGTCTAGTAAATCAGTCCCCTCCACATGTATAATTCAACCAATTAGATTTGTTGAACGTATGTTTACAAAGTGCTGTTTAAGAACCAATCTTATATCAAAACTTGTCTGGTGTAGTTAATTGCAGTTTTGAATGACAGGTCCACTGGCATGTACATATACTATGTTCGATTTACTAAAAACTGATGGAAACTTTTTGTGTCTGTCAGTACTTGAGCGTGCTTCTGTATATAAGAGAAGCAGTTCTTTTTGAGAGAGCCTTTGCATACTTTTTGTTCTTGGAAGTGCACCAAATTCAAGTGCTGCCTTGCTCTGGGAATCTTTAAGACTTAAACAAATCTTGATCTGCATTCAAGATTATTTTTTTCTTGGTAATTTTGTCAATTGTGTAAACATGGAGGCAGTAGGCAGTTACTGTTTTGATTCATTGTTCTACCTTGCTGGATCATATCTGGCTCAACTCTTAGGCCTCAGCTTAGATACCTGAAGTGTGGTGTGCTCAAGGTATGGGATACCTTGGACTAAGGCTTTGCAGCTAGGCTTAAAAAAGGCAGACTTGCTGGGATATTCTTTCTGAAAGAAAGTGATATGAACCAGCCCCCTGACTATCCTCCATAGAAATGGAAAGGTTTTTTTCAGGCCTCGTTTGGAGCAAACAAAAGATGTTTAGTTCAGGTACTGATGCTTTCAAGTTTGCAGAACATTTGCAGTTTGAGACCGTTCTGGCCTTGAGGTCCCATAATTTGCATATCTGGTACTTGGGTCTTGACAGTGCATTCCCCTCCAAGTGGGCCAGCGCTCTTGAGCAGACTCCTCACTTTAGGAATTTTTCAGTGCTATGGAAGCCTCTGGTTTTTAATGTCAAGCATCTCATCTAAAACAAGTTCTCAGCTGGGCCTGACATTTTTGTTTACCTTATTTGTGCTCATCCTGTGACTTCAAGTATGTAAGGATAAAAGAAAATTGGGCTATTAGTTTGTGTTGGAGTACTGTCATTGCATTATGCTCTGCCTGGATCTATTGGAGATCAGATCATTCTGCCTTTCCAATTTCCCCACCATTACACGCACCCCGGGAGGGCATGGGAGGGGGGGCGTGTACCCCTGGCTCTGCACGTGGGGTGAGGACAGGCTGCCGCTGCGCGGGTGAAGGGGCAGGTCAAGGCCTCAGTGGTGGGGGAGGGAGTGGAGCTGGGGCAGGAGTTACCCAGCTGGGTTTGGGCACAGGACTGAGCCATGGGGGGGGAGGCTCCTACCGCTACACGCACACTGGGAAGGCATGGGGTAGCATGTGCCCCCAGATGTGTGCAAGGGGTGTGGGTGGGCTGCTGCTCCAGGCTCGGACGCTGGGCTCTTCCTGGTGAAGGATTGGGCCTGGCTGCGCTCGGAGCGGGCGGCAGTGGCACTGGCAGGGGAGTTTGCACCATACAGGGGGTTTGACTAGCCCTCAACAACTGACTGGGAGCAGGGCTTGCATGATGGTGGGGTTTGCACCATGAGGGGGGCTACAGCGAATTCTGGAGTGGCTGCAGCCCCTCTCCCTTAGGCCTCTGCAGTGGGGGAGGGAGTGGGGCTGGGGCAGGCACTGCCCAGCCAGGGCAGCGTGTGGGACAGAGCCATGAGCGGCCAGCTGGATGATGTGGGGGGTAGCAGCTCCCGCCACTGCACATATCTCAAGAGACTGGGGGGGGGGCGCATGCCTCCAGATCTGCACGCAGGGTGGGGGCAGGCTTGTGCCAGTGCTGCTCTGGGCTGTTCCTGTCGGGGGCTGAGCTAAGCATCACTCAGGGCAGGCAGTGGTGGTGCTGGGAGGGGACTATGGGAGGGGCTGCATGCAGCCACACCAGAATTTGCCATAGCACTCTCCCTCCCCCCACCCCCTCATTCCCAGCACAGCCTGGCCCAACAACCCTGCTGAGAACAGCCTGGCAGTGCCCCAGCCCCCATCAAATGAGCTTTACTTCAAGTGCCACTGCCACCATTTTAAAGCGTAAGGACGCTGATGCATGAGATGTGGAGGCTGGCTATAGTGCGTGAGAACACTCCAGCAGACTCGATTAATTTAGTCTGCTCCAATACACTGTAATTACAGCACGTTGAAGCAGCCTCCTGGCACATCTACAGGGCACCCTTAGTGTTTTTTACAACTGACTCCTGCTTCTTATGAAGTCCTTGGCCTTTGAAAAACCTTAAGGCCTCCAGGATTGGCAGCTCTGCAGAATCTGACAAACATAACTTACAATTTTGTATCTTAAGTCAAAGGGTTTTGACCTTGGGCTATACTCTTGTAGTGAAGTAGTTAGCCATGTAAGTCTGAAATCAGGAGAAGGCAGGAGAAGCCTAAGCTTTTGTAAGCAACGGTTTACTTCTTCAGATGCTTACAAATTGGTGCAGTTCTGTGCTCTCAGCTTTGTATCTAAGTTGGATGTTTACTTGAGCATGTTAGCAAGCAGAAGTCAATCTTATTTTCCTGGGATCTTGTATAGCTAACTACACTGAAGTGGATTCTTTATGCTCTCATGCAAATCTCATTTGGATTCATTATGCTGTCATGTGGAAAGCTTGCTTTGAGAAGTGCTTTTTTTTCTGTTTTTGCACCATCTTCCTACCTTTGCTCCGTTAACATTGTTTTAGATTTTTGTAATAGGAACCAATGGATGAGGAAATTTGTGACTTTTTAGCCTGCTTTCTGAAGGTTAGGCACTAAGCTGACGTTCATGACATTCATTCAACAGTGTTTCTTTAGAATGTCTATAAAATTTGGCGAGCAATCTTAGGTAACCAGTTAGTTTTAACTAACCTATTTTTAGTACTCCATATGTAAAAGGACTGTCTGCTAAATGTAGGGAACCGTGATCAGGGCAAACTCCCAAAATCAGTGATTCTTAGCTGAGGTACTGTGAGACCCTGTTAAGAGTGTCATGCAGCCTGGCCTTTGTGTGAGCTAACTGCTCTCCTCCCTTGTCTAGTGCTTTGCCCCCAACTCTCCCAGTAGTGTCTGCAGCTGCTCCTCTGAGGACTGCTGTTGTCCCTCCTGATCCCTGGCAGCCCCTATGTGAGATGCCCCTACCACTTCCAGCACTGTAATATGCTGCAGGTGGGTGAGTCAGCATACAGATGGAGCTGCATTTTGCTGTCCAGCTTGTTCCTTCTACTCCTCCCATGGCTGGCAGAAGGGACTGTGGGGGGCAACTGCCAGCATATCAGACCCTCCAGATTAAACTCAGCAGTGGAGACTGCCTTTCCCCCTCAGGTACAGATGTGGTAGTGGGGATAGAGGATCAGTAGAAATAGTAGGGCACAGGAGGGTTGGTTCCAGTGATTCCTAAGGCTTCCTCTATCTCTTCTGAATTTAGGTTTTACCTCAGTGATTCTCAAACTGGGGTGTTGTGAAAATCAGAAAAGATTAAAAGAAGGTGTCTTGAGGCTTCCCTAAATAAATTGATATTCTCTGACACTGCAGGAGGAACAAGTGTTTCTAGTGCTCTGGAATGTCCTGAAGAAGAGAAAAGAACTATAATTTCACTGGACACCTCACAAATGGTATGTTATAACTTTTTTTAAAATATCTGCAGTTGACTTTAACTATTTATCCTGTGAATTTTCTCCTAAAGAAGGTTAAATAATCACTAGAATCTGTGGTCGTTGCCTATATTGGAAGGATTAAAAAAGCATTCTAGTATTTTTAAAATTGCTTTACTATTAACTGTTTAGGTATAAGAGCAGAGCAAATATAATACAATGTTGCAATGCTGTGTCATACCTAAACTGCCATTCATTGTGTACATGCTTTCCAGGAATGAGTCTGGGCTCCAGTATTGTCCTGTTGATTTTTTTTTTTTTCTATATATTAGTAGATACACAGATTTATAACTAGTAAATTTGCAGGGCACCTTTGTAAAATAGTGGTAAAAATGTTAAAAGTCTAGAAAGCAAGAAAAGTACAGTGTGACATAAGTCTTCAAGGGGCAGAGGTAGAAGGAAGGGCAAGGTAGTACCTTAGAAATTAACTGAGCCAGAGAGGTATGAGCTTATGCAGGCAGCAGTTTGTTGCCTGCAAAACCTCATGCCTCTCTGAATCAGTGAATTCCTAAGGTAACATCCTGCCCTACCTTCTGCCTGGCTTCAAACTATCTGGCTTACCACATCCAAGCTCATTAAAGGGATACAGTTACGCTACCACCTGGGAAGCTGTGGCTGGTGGAGCACAAGTAAAATACCCATGGTTAAGCACCAACCCCCCCAAAACCCAAACAAACCCCCCCCAAAACAGTTTTGGCCTTGGGAAGTAGATCCTATCATTTTGTGCATCCAGTTCCTGGGTCTTAACTGCATATTCCCTTCTAAGTGGGCCAGGACTCTTAAGTGGACTTCTCAAGCTTTCAATGCTATGAAAGCCTTGAAAGTTTCCAAAACGTTCATTTCTTACTTGCTCTGTACTCCACAATATGCTCAAATGAAACTTCACTGTCTGGATTTTTGCATGATAATGGTAAAGAAACGTTTATGAAACTCAGATTGGCTGAGACAGTCTGTTTTACTTAAATTTTAGTTTTGATTTCAAGTTGTCAGTGCCGACTCCCTACAGATTGGGAAATTTGGTGGCAGGGGAGTGGTGATAATAAATATGGCCACCCTCCCTTGTTGCCAAATTCCCAAACTCCAAGCCATGTACAGCAGGTTGGGGCCAAGTCATGCCCCCTCACCCCATCCCTGCAGGTGGATGAGGCCAGGCCCCTTCCCCCTCAGGCTGAATGGGGCTGGGCCATGCCCCCTTTCTTCTCCCTCTCTTTCTCCCCCCCCCCCCCCCCTTTGGGGACAAGTTAGGGCTGACTCAAGCCCCTTTCCCCCCCCCCCCCTTTCCTGCAGAGCCAAGTTAAACCCCCTTCTTCCCCACCTCCTTTGGGGCCAGGTTGGAGCTGGGATGCCCCCTCCTCTCCTCTGCATGGCCAAATGGGGCCCTGTAGGCACTGCCCAGCTGGCCTGCTGGCCAAAAAGGTTGAGCAACACTGATATAGCTCAATGTATTTGGATGATGATTTCATTTTGCTAAACGAACTTGTTAAATGCTTCCTTTTTCTATGGGTGACCTATAAATCATTCACAGTGTCACTTCTTTTTTACTTTTTCTATGCCCTGGTTGAACAATGGTTATACAGTCTTTTAGGAACAGATGGTTGGTGGGGGCATCAAAGCTTCTCAGCTATCATCCCTAGGAAGGAGGTGTTCTCTGAATTTGAATTTGCTGTTCACTTTTTTTCCCTTTGTCGTGGGGAGAGGGGAGCTGCTCTTCTTGTTTGGCTAGATTCAATACTTGATTCTTGCTCACGGTTACTGTCCAGCAGTCTTTTATTTGGTAAACTAACTAGTCTGTGAAAATGTGACTTCCCCTTCCCTCCCTCTCATAGTACACTGACATGCCCACATAAAAACTTAGTAGTGACATAAAGCACTTAGTGTTTCAGGTATTTACATTTAAACTGAATTAGGCTTTGTGCTAAATTAATAATTCTTAACATTATCATCTAAAACCCAAGAGGCAAGATTTAGGAAGAAGATATGGCATTCTTCTGAGTTACAACTGAATTCTTTTCATAACTAGACAGTACAGTTCTGGTCCACTGGAAATAATTGATACAAAAAAGATTTGATCTTGAAAATAATACACAATTCTGAAGAAGAAATGTAACCTTAATCTTTCTGGCTTTTCTGTTCACTGACTACACAAGCAGAATTACTAGCAATAATTTGTTTATCTTTATGGTCATGAACATGGAAGTTTATATTGTTGACAGCTAGAGAAGTTGGTGAAATATCTAAATGTTGGCTACAGAAGCTGAACAAACCACAAAATTTTACTAGTGATAGAGTAGCAAATAATACACTAGCAATTTTATCTTGATCATCTATGAAATCAAGGGTGCTTGTAAGAGACCATTACAATTAAGTGGTTAACTTCTAATTTTTCTTTACAACAGAATCATATTCTCTGGATAGATGAGAGAAACTTAACTGCTCGTGTGGAAGCTGGCATTGTTGGCCAAGATTTGGAAAGACAGGTATTTTCAGTTTTCTTAGAAAGTACCAGTAGTTCTTGTTTGAGCTTTATTTGAGTTTTATCCTCTGTATCTTGTCCAGTTCATTAAATGGTGATCTCTCCCAAAAATGCTTCATGGAAACTCTGGTCTGTCTTGTTTGCCAGACTGAAAGGAATTGTATCCCTAGCTATGTGTTTTTCAATGCTGGGTATTTGTTTGTAGCGTTAATCAGTATAATCTTGCCAACTCTGATGCAACATGTGAAGTAATATTGGGTGACATTTTATGATGCAAAACTTGCTTCCTACCAGACTGTAGATGTGCTAATGTGTGGTTACAAGGCATCACCCATACTATCAATTACATATAGACAGGAAACTACTTATGTAAATCAGTATTCTGTGGTGCACATATTTCAGCAATGAAGATAGGCTAGTGTGCCTGAGAGATGAAGGTTGAAGTAACTTGCAAATAAACGTTTTCCTATAGTAGGTTGAAGTTCAGATTAAATTTAAAAATAGGTGTCTTGTAATGGCACCTTTTTACAGACTATGGTATTGTAAAAATGTTTACTTTGAGCTCCTTGTAGGTATTCTTGATCTTTAAGTCAGTTTAATGGAATCATTGGTCTTAAAATTAGTTGTTGTGCTCATGCTGGAAACATTTCTCCTCATTCTAGTACATGGCAGTGATTAAGAATAGAAGAAATGCCATATTGGGTCAGAAGAATGGTCTAACCCAATTTTGTATCTCTGACAGTGGCAAGCAGTAGCTGCTTTAGAAGAAAAAACATTATCTACAGGGCATATCTGTTATAATCCATCCCCTGTTGTACCATCTTTAGTTTAGGGATGTCGGAGGATATATCCCTGACTGTTCTATTTAATGTCTGTCAATGGACGTTCCAAGTTGCCTCCAGAATCTTCCTTGCAGCAGAGAAAACCAAATGTTGAATAAAAACCCATTCATATAAGAAATAAATGTGTTCTTCAACAAATTTTTGAGTGGACTCTGACCAAAAGGTAAATTTTATACAAGCAGGGCCATCTTTTTTGTGGGGAGGGGTGGGGTGTGAATTGGGGCGACTGCCCCAGGTCCCATGTTTGTGGGGCCCAGAAGACAGTGCCGTACAGGCTCCGCCGCAGCTGCCATGTGCTGCTAGCTCTGACGTGGCTGCCATGTGCCGCTGGCTCTGCACTTCGACTGCGGGCCACTTCCCTGCTTGCCATCCCCTGGCCTCGCACGGGCTGATATGCCCCAGGCCCCACACACCCCTAGGGACAGCTACATATACAAGTTTGAAAGGACTTTATTGAAGAGGAGTTGAGGGAGCACTATAACTTTTTCTAAATATATTTTGTCAAAAACTTTACCAACACAGCAGTTTATAATGAGAGATGGCCTTTCACGCCTCTTACTTTATATTCCCTTTTTATCATTTGATGTAATATTTTAACCTTTCCAATTTTTTAAAGGTTAGAATTAAAATGCACAGAGCATATTCCCTTAATTTAAATGACATTTTTTTTCTAGGGTAGTAACTTCTGATATTTCGCCAACTATTCCATCCTTTAAATGCCACAGAATTTTCCTCCCACTAGAGTAAAGAAGAACCCTTTTCCTGTTGCAGTTCAGTTTCATATTCTTGCAAATTGAAATGCTATATTAGGCTTAGGCTCGTCTTGAGCAGGAAATGACATTTTGAATTTGTCTTTAATGTATAGTTTGACTAACAATCTGGTCAGTACTGAATATAAATTAATTAATATTTTTTCAGAAGTTTTAGCACAAGAAATCTCTTTGAGCTCATTAAAAGGCTTAATTGGGAGTTTCTGGGTGCAGAGAATCAGAATTTGTTTATATTTTTATAAATGAAAATAATTTGTTGGCATTCTCTTTAGAAGTTGAAAATGCCAGAAAGAAGGTTACCAGTATAATGGTAATTTATGAACTCTGTTGTACATGATGATAGACTTATTTCTCAGCAAGACTGCTGTTTGCATGGGGGGGTGTAGTTCATGCTTGAGAAATGAATAACTTGGTGCAGTTCATAAAGCGGTTGTTCACAGCATTGCTGTCTCCTTTGCAGAAATTGGAAAATGCAGTGAACAAGGCAGGGGGCCTGTGGGTTGGGAGTATGTGGTTCAGGCATTAAAATCCAGATATCTGCAATAGCATTTAGTCTGACTGGTGCACATTTTGTGTGATGCTGGTGAGTCACTTTAAACTTTTCACAGGTGGCCACTAACTCACTCATTTTTCTTTATGTCCACCTTAATACCCCACAGTCTTATTTGTATAAGTATTGAGTTTTTACAACTGTAAAGCCGGAGAACTCTGCTTTAAACAAATGATATTCTATAAAATACTACATTCTCAGAAAATTCCAGCCAAGTTAAGATTGGCTTGTGTTGAGATGAATTCATTTCTTATTGGTGAAGCACGCATGCTGAAGTGAGGAGTCCATGAAGAAGCCTATTGTATGTCCAGAGCATGGTTTGCTTAAAGCCGCACACTTTACATTGAGGGTAAAATTAATATGAGGGTGTTTAGAAATTAACAGCAATTTCAAAATAAAACTTTGTGTGCAGTGATCATTTATTGGACCATATAGCTTCTTTACCTAGTCACCCTGATTTTTGCAGTGCAGGTCTTCCTTCAAGTCACAAGTTCCTTGGTACTGTCCTCAAAGAAGCTTTTTGGTTGCTGCAACAGGCACTCCTGCAGTGTGATTGTTTAGAATTTGCTTTGACTGGTCTTTGAAATCTTGCTACATGTGTCCTGTAGTCCTGCTGTGCATCATGTGATTGTCACCTGCTTGGACAGTTGAAAGAGGCTCTTTGTGGATACAGACTTGCTAGTGATGCAGAGGTACAATTTGCTGTGCAGCAGTGGCTGTTGCAGCAACTAAAAAGCTGCTTTTTGAGGATGGTACCAAGAAAGTTGTGACTTGCAGGAATACATGTTGCAGAGTGAGGTGACCGTATAGAGAAGTGATGTGGTCAAGGAAATTATTGCTTTATTTTGAAATTGCTATTAGTCTCTGAAACACTCTTGCATATTGAATCATTGTTTATTTAGTGGTCCTTCTCCAAGACATGCAATGAGGCAGAGGTCCTGGAAAAAAGCTAGTATATGATCATGTTAAGTAGATTATCAAAGTCTATACAGAAGAAGATTTAAATTTACACAGTCAATCTTAATTTTTTGTGCTTTTCAAGTTCTGAGTGTTTAATTTTGACTGTGCTATTCTAACTTTTTGGATGTAAAAGATACCTTTTACTAGCTAATATTCCATATCTAAGTAGCATGCTTGGAAAATGTGAACCCTTACTAAACTGATCAGATTGGTCAGAACAGATTATCTCCAGAGGAGTAAATACAGTTGGTGGTATTTGTGCCATTCAACATGAGGCTGCTGGGTCTCTCAAATTATTTCAGTGGGATTGCTTTCAGTGTTGCAGTTATAAGGGCATCCAGTCAAACTCAGGTGCTGTACAGATGGCAAATCCAGGCTAATATAGAAAAATGAGAAACAAGTGACTATTTAATGTACAGGAATGCATGATCTGCATAACAAATAGTCAGTGGTATTGCATCCACGAAGCCCAACCAGATGGCTGTACATTAAAACACATCACTCCCTGAGAGAATTAAGTACAGGTAATTCACTCATATTTTGTGCAGACATGCTGCATATCACATTAGAGTGAACAAGAGATTAAGTGCTTTATTTATTGGCAACGTTTAGGTGAAGTTGGCAGTTACTTAGTTATAATCTTTTTTCTATATGTATTTGAATGGCATATTTTACAAAAAACAGGGGTCTTGGGTTTTTAAACGTAGGAGAGGGATCATCATTTAATACACTGCTTAGTATGTGCATAGTAGAAACAGAACTGTTGTGTCAAATTGAGGATAGATGTTAAGACACAAGTGATAAATTTGTACATGAATAGTACACTGGTCAAGAGACTTTCTTTGCTTGTCTTCAGTAATTTGTTTTTAATGTAAATTGATAATTAGCAGACTCTTATCTATGGATTATGTTGTTTTCTGTATTTTAGCTTGCTGAAAGAGGCTACTGTACAGGTCATGAACCTGATTCCATGGAATTCAGTTCCTTAGGAGGATGGGTGGCTACACGAGCATCAGGCATGAAAAAGAACATTTATGGAAACATTGAAGATCTGGTATGTTGCTAGTTGGTGTCTGTGTGTAGGAAGGTACTTTGTTAAATAGCTTCCTTAGCCAGTTTAGTCTCCAGTCAACTCAATTTTTGCTCCTGTAAATTATTCATATGTGACAGACAAGTGGTGGTAGTGCTCCCCCAATTGCAGCAATCCCATCATAGTCTCCTGTGACCAGGACAAATTGAATGTTTGGAATTTGTCCAACAGCCAATATCAGATAGCCACCCAAAGCAGTGATCAATGACAGCAGCAAAACTGAGCCTCCATATTACACCTCCTTGGCCTGGACTGTAGCTGTGCAGAGCACATTTTTTTTTTTCTTCAACTACATGAGTAACCTGATCTGTGTGGCATGTAGAAGATAAAGCTATATGTAATCAGAGGTGAAAGGGTCAATGAAGTCACAAGTGAACCTAGACAAGTGGATACATTATAATGCCAATCTCAAGTTGATTGTCAACAAGTTGATTGTTAGACAGAACAACAGTTTCCAGGCAATTGAGAAAAAAGTGTTTTAGGTAGAAAGTAGTTCATGACTAATGAAAAAAGAAAACCAGATTAACTGTGTGTAAATACAGGGCATTTCAAGAGCCAAAAAGGTAGAAGATATTCACAAAACTGAATCATTCAGGAAAAAAAATAAAGGATTTCTAGTCATAAGGGAAGTGATGCAGTTGTAGGTATTGGAACTTGTACATGAATTTAAAACATGTCAAGGAAAGGATAGAGAGAGGAGTCTGAATAGATATCTGTACGTCATGAGGACAACTGGTCTTGTTTTGAGAGGAGCCATCAACCTTGCTCAACATGTGCACAACTAATATGAAAAGTTGATAGCTTATCAGCGATCTGTAATTAGCCTTAAAGCTCACGAATACATGATTGGCGAAAGTTTAAAATGCAAATGAAACACTGGTCTACTTGGACATGCTGACTAGTATTTTTGTGAACATAAAGGACTGTCAAGTTGGTCCTTGTGAACTGTGGGGAATGATTAAATGAGAATCACAGTAGTTATTGTTACTTTAACAGATGGCACAAAACTACCTCCTTTCTTTTGCACTCAAAATAATCTTCCTAAGAAATTCTGAAAAGTAATATTTGTCTGGAGAAAGCTGAGAATATTTCTGTCTGGAGAAAGCTGGGTGGTTGAAGAATTGATGACAAGGAATTTTTTTTGTGCTATCTTTTGTTTGCCCAACCATAGACTTGGGAGAAATGTTAGATGAGCTTTTGACCACAGAAGTTGATTTAAAATTATTTATTGGACCAACACTCCAACCTTACAACAATATGAAAAGGTGATGAAAGATTGGCTAGAAAGTGTTGAAACAATGAGGGACTGAAAAACATAAACACAGATTCAGCCATCCATTCTGAGTGGCATGACCTCCCATTTTAAGCACTGGATGTCCTCTAAGGGCCCCTCCAGACCTTCAGGTAAAAGTACAAAGGGGTCTGATGTGTGGTCCAAACAATCAGACTTCCAACCATGACACATGCATGGCAGGAGGAGTGATTGTTGCATCATGCATCAGATCCCATCACACCATCTTGTTGGTGCAGGGGAACCTGGAATTGTGATCTCAAGGTCCCCCTGCACTAGCAAGAAGCAAGTTCCTACAGCTGGGAGCCCCCTCAAACGCATCACCATGCCTGGGAATCCCACTGTTGCATACGCCCAAGTTTGGAGATGTATGGTATTTCCCCATGGCTAGGAGCCCTGATCAGCTGATGGGCTCCCAGCAACATGGGTGCACCTGGGCACGTGTTCAATTACTGCAATGATTGGAACCAGCCACAAAGTTGTTACTTTTTCTTTGTGGAGTAACTTTGTGGCTTATTTCTCATTTTATCATACTATTAATTGTTCGAACATGTGGCCAGGTCACAATTTAATACATGATTAACTGGGAAGAAGGACGATCCAGGGAACTACAGACTGGTCAGCCTTACCTCAGTCCCTGAAAAAATCATGGAGCAGGTCTTCAAGAAATCCATTTTTCTAAGCACCTGGAGGAGAAGGTGATTAGGAACAGTCAACATAGATTCACGAAAGCCATGCCTCACTAACCTGATTGCCTTCAATGACAAGATGACTGGCTCTGTGGATGTAGGAGGAGCAACAGATGTGATATACCTTGACTTTAGCAAGGCTTTTGATAGTCTCCCACAGCATTCTTGCAAACAAGCTAAAGAAATACAGGTTTAATAAATGGACTATAAGGTAGATAAAAATCTGGCTGGATTGTTAGACTTGGAGGGTAGTCATTAATGACTCCAAGTCTAACTAGCAGCTGATATCAAATGGAGTGTCCCTGGAGGTCAGTCCTGGGGCTGGTTTTGTTCAATATCTTCATCAACAATCTGGGATGGAGTGCACCCTCAGCAAGTTTGCAGATGACCCCAAGCTGGGGGGGAGTAGGAGGTATGCTGGAGGGTAGGGCTAGATCATGATTAACTACTTGCCACTGTCAGAGAGACCTAGAAAAATTGGGAGGACTGGAGCAAAAGAAATCTCATGAGGTTCAATAAGGACAAGTGCAAAATCCTGCACTTAGGAGAACAGTCCCATGCACTGGTACAGGCTGGGGACAGATGGCTAAGCAGCAGCTCTGCAGAAAAGGACCTGGGGGTTACAGTGGACAATAAGCTGAATATGAGCCAACAGTGTGCCCTTGCAGTGAAGAAGGCTAAAGGCATACTAAGTTGCATTAGTCAGAGTGTTGCCAGCAGATTGAGGGAAATAATCACTTCCCTCTGTTTGGCACTGGTGAGGCCACAAATGTGTCCAGTTTTGGACCCCCCACTACAGAAGGGATGTGGACAGATTGGAGAGAGTCCAGTCGAGCAGCAACAAAAATAGTTAGGGGGATGGAGCATGTGACTTCTGAGGAGAGGGTGAGGGGACTGGGCTTATTTAGTCTGGGAAGAGAAGATCAAGGGTTTAATAGCAGCCTTCAACTACCTGAAGGGTGGTTCCAAAGAAGATGGAGCTAAACTGTTCTCAGTGGTGGTAGATGACAGAACAAGGAGCAGTGGTCTCAAGTTGCCACAAGTGAAGTTTAGGTTGGATATAAGGAAAAACTTTCTCAGTAGTGGGGTAAAGCACTGGAATAGGTTACCCAGAGAGATGGTAGAATCTCCATCCTTGGAGGTTGTTAAGACCCAGCTAGACAAAGCTTTGGCTAGGATTATATTGTTGGGGACTGCTTTGAGCAGGGGGTTGGACTAGATGGCCCGAGGTCCCTTCTAAGCCTGATTTTCTATAATCCTGTGATTCCATGCTAAATTTTAGCTGAATGCATCTTTCTTTAGGAGGAAAACAACTCTCAACCATAATTCAAAACATTCACTAACTTCAGTTGTATTCTATGTTTATGTATGTTATTTAAATGGTATTACCTACAAAAGATTTAAAAATGAGAATAGTGTAGTATTGATGATTTTTGATTCATCTGATTATAAATCAGTTGCCTAATGTGGTTTAATCCTTTTATTATCCAGAATAACACATTAAATACAATACTGTTGTTATAACCTTGAAAAAAAATTAATTTAGAGCTTATTGTTAAACTTTTGCACTGTAAGTTCTTTTGCTTTTCTAGAACAGCTTGCTCTATTCTAATACTTAAGTGCTGTTACATAAGCTGCCTAAGACAAAATCCATTTAGGCTTGGAGCAGAAGTTACACATAAACTGGTTTAAGTGATTGGAAACCGGTTTAAGCCTGTAACAAAGCAAAAGTTCAGTGCACATAAACCAGTTTCAAAATGGCTGAAACTGGGTTAAGATAAACATGGTTGAATGTAGTATCAAACTTAGCTGATTTAGATCAAACTAGTTAATGAAACTTCTGTCAGTCCCCTTCCTGGTTTAAGTTAAATCAGAGTCCCCCAGCATGCTTTTCAGCTCTGGGCTAGGATGTGCTGTGCTCTCTGCTAGAGAGAGCAGGGCAGGCTCATTGGCTGGGGCTCAGGCAAACCCCTCTTGGGTTCTGTGGCCAGGGAGGAGGGTTAAACTTGCCTTCCCCCAAGTACAGAGCTGCCCTGCCCTGCTAAAACATACTGCTGGCTGCAGCTGTGGACTACAAATCCCAGAGGCATGTGGAAGCAGGAAGAAGTGATGAGCAGCCCTGCAGAGTCCTGCCATTGTGATTGTGGACTGCAAATCCCAGAGACCTTGGGGGCAGCAGGAAGAGGAAGCATACACATAACCCATGCTGTGTTTATAGCTCTTCAGTTTATAGTTCTTCAGAGAAAGAACTGTTCTTGTTTAAGCTGTTATGAATTTAGTGCCACTTCTTTCCCCTCCCCAGAGGCAGAGCAGGGCTTTCTCTCTTCCCTTCTCTTTGGCAGTGGCTGGCAGGTGTGCTCTAATGCCAGCCCCCCCCCCCCCCCCCCTTTCCCCCTCAGCTTCTGGCTTTAGCCACTGCAGGCATGTGGCTGCATTTCTTGAATCAAAAGTGAATATGTGTTCATTTGCCTTATTAGTTCAATCCCTGCAACTTAAACTAACCTGCAAAGACTGAATCAATTCAGCCTCAGGCTTTTTTGACTGCCTGTACTTGGCTTTAATGATTAGTTTGACTCTAATATGTAAATATGCATGTTGGCTCAAGAAAAAACATTTTCACTGGATAATATTTATATTATAGAGATGCTTATCCTGTAGGTCAATTTTTACTTGCTTTTGAATTAACCGGTGGGGAATTATTTGCAGAAATATTTTAAATAATGAGAGAATGAAGTTTTAAAATATCCTTTGAAACTATATCAAGGAGCTAACCCTGGTGTACAAACAAAGGAAGACATTGGCTTGAAGTTATAAGAAACAGAAAACTATTCATGTCGTCAGATAAATAATAGTTAACAAAGATACAAGATAATTCGTCTTACTAGGTCAAACTAAATTCACAGTTTAATTGGCTAACCAATTAACTGTGTTAAAATGAGTAGTTGCTGATGGGTTTAATCCTCAACAGTTTTGTGAGGTGACCTATATATGGCTTCAAATTCTGTATAGCTTAATTATTTAAGGTGCAAGTGTATATGTGGATATGAATATTGTAATCCTTAATATTGATTACATATATTAATACTGTAATAAATTGATAGTTATTGTGTATTTGGTTTTTAAAAGGTGGTTCATTTGAAAATGGTAACCCCAAGAGGAGTAATAGAGAAAAGCTGTGAAGGACCTCGCATGTCAACAGGACCTGATGTACATCACTTCATTATGGGATCTGAAGGTATAAACAAAGCATTATCTCATTAACTGCATCTTCATGTAGCTTCTTTAATAGTTTAAAATCTTTAGGAATTTATCTAATGAAGCTATTACGGTTTCCAGTCCCTTGGTAGCACTATTTTGGCATGAATTTTTCTTTATGTATTGTGGTACCACTTTGCAGCCCTGCCTAACCAGAGATCAGGGCCATGTTATGGCATTCTCCAGAGACTCAAAGTAGAAGACATTTCTTAAAAAATGCTCTTAGTGATTGTTTCCATATTTCTAACACCAAATTTTATTTTTAATTTCTAGCTTTTAGCAAACTAATCGTTTTTCCAATCATCGCCATGTAAACAATAGCCAATTACCCATCAAGAATGACCTGGGGGGGGAGGTGGGCAAATGGAGATGGAGCACCGCCATCCACCGCCCCGCGCTGCTGCCACTCTGCCTCCAGTCCTGTGCTGCCACCACTGCACATCTGGCCATGTGCAACCTGCTCCCCTCCTGGTTATTTTCAAGGCCCAGTGGTGGTGGGGTGCCACTGCTGTGCCCCCCCCCCTTTTTTTATAATATTAGAATTTTAGTTAATTACAGTACAGCTTTTATTTTTGGAGGTTTTTTGTTGTGATATAATTTCTTACAGAATGCTCATGTAGGAATCTCTGCATCTCCAGAATCCTACTATATGGGGGATAGTATTGACTGAATACAGCTGACTTAATTCTTACTGGTATCGTAATTACTTAGATAATCAGAATTCCACGGTCTAAACTTTGGCATGTCTTTTGAGGCAAACACCCTGCCAAATTTAATCCGTACATTTAGAAAAATGGTATTGAAAATGCCTACTCTGTTAATAAAGGAACTTGACTGCAAGAGGCTTTTAGGTTTGTACCTCCAATTTATAAACATTTTAAATTGTTCTAGTTGGTTTTGGTTAGGAGCATTGTAGACTTGTCTAGGTAGAGAAAATGCTTACGTATTCCTGTACATTGAGTGAAAAGGTGTATATTTAAAAACTAGAAGTTTTTTGAATGGGCAGATGATGCATTACTTGATCATTTTATTTTTCTTTTCTGTTCCAAATCTTTTGATATCCTACTTCTCAAAAACAACAAAGTCTTTTAACACAGTGACTCCTTATCTTTTCTCTTTTTCTTTGTTTAAATTTCCCCCTGGGAAGGTGTCCATATTAGTCTAATCTGTAGCAAATCAGTAGCTTTGTATGGTTTTTTTTAAGTTTCTAAGCTTTTAGGGACATCTGTTGTAAATCCTGTGATATGTATGAAGAGAAGGAAAATACTGTAAAGAATTTGAATGTAAGAGAATCTTAATTCCCTACAAAGAAGTTTTGTTGTTCAATACAATGGTCTTTCAGTGTTCTTTTTGACAGCTCGGATTACTGTAGCTTGGTGTCTCCAGAAGTGTAAACCTGCAAAACTGTTTGTCTTGAAATTCTGTGCATGAATGAAAAGTTTTGCAAGTGCAGGCCTCGTCTTGCATGTGTATTTTGCAGACTGGTTGGTTGTTTTTTTTAAAGAAGGTTGACAGTTCATCTATAATTCATCATCAGTATTAATGCATCTTCTCATGTTTGTAAAGTGGATAAGTTCTGTGAACAGTTCAGTTTAATCTGTTAGCCTTCCTGTAGGATTCAGCTGAAAAAGCTAGCTTAAATTTTTCATTTTTTGCCATTATAGATTTTCCTCTCTGCAGTGATTATATAAATACTATTGATTTCTTTAAGTCATTATGGAATAGTGTATAAAGACACCCACCAATTATAGTCTGTTTTTGGTAGGTACTGGGCAGATAAACGGATACATTTGGTGTTGAAAAGTTTTTAACAAATTAGTTGGTTACCAAATATTTTGCATTTTAATATACATCTGTTTAAAATTCTTCCTAGTCCAATTTAAAATAAGATCAAAGTGAGAGAGACAGAAAGGAAGTGGAAAATTAGGATAAGGTTGACAAATGGAATCTTACTGAGGGGCACAAATCGTTCTAAAGTTCAGCACCATGAACATCTGGGTACTGTTTTCCATTCTGAACAGATCTAGTTACACTACACTGTGTCACTGTGTGTTCTTACTAAATTAACTTCAGTAAACTTGGGTTATACTTTTGCAAAGTATTGCCTTAATTTTAAAACTGTTAACGTTTTAGAAATGATTTTGAATTCACTTGCCATATTTTTTAAATAAATTTAAGCCATGCAGTTTCAGAAACATCAAACATCAGTTTAACGAATCTGACAAGTGAGAATCTTTAGGGGAAAATGAAATATGTGAAACTCTAATGTATTAACAAGCCAGAAGACAGAAGAAAGTTTTTGTAATAAATGAATTGATATACACCTTTTTCTTTTCAAAGGAATCTTTGGAGTAGTTACAGAAGTTACAGTAAAAATTCGACCAGTTCCAGAGTACCAAAAATATGGCTCTGTGGTATTTCCGAACTTTGAACGAGGGGTGGCATGTCTAAGAGAAGTAGCAAAGCAAGTAAGGAGAAGCTTTTTCAAATCCTATTATATTACTTTCTTGAAACTAACGTGCATTTTCCTCATTGTAACACAAGGCGGCGCGCTAATGCTCTCATCTGCTTTTTTGGTTGATAAATTAAGAACAGGATGTTATACTTGAGAAAAGGTCAGGATTCCATTTCATTTTAATGAGTTACATGTGCATTCACAAGGATGGAATTGTAATGGAGGTGGAATTTGTTTTTTGGGTAGTCTTATTTAGAATAAAGTAATTTGGAAAACTAGCAAAACTCAATTCTGAAACAAGACAGTTGGATTTATAAACCCCAATATAACACGCAAGAAAAAGTTTGTAAGGAAAAGCATAGCCTCTGCTTGGGTCTACAAAGGATGTGCAATATCCCTTGCAACAATGGCCTTTTATGGTGAGTTGGGCCCTTCTAGAGCTTGCAATTTAGTCTTTGGCCATGAACTTTTGAATGAAGAAAACAAAAGGCAAAAAAAGTAGCTTCATGTCACACTATTTTTCTCAAGTACCCAGATTATGCCAACACTTAATTTTCCTGGCAGTTGTTCTCTCAGGTCAGTTCTTATACTTATCCTCATTCTTCTTGCTCTTAGTATAGTTGGTGGGGGGAGGTAAGGAACTAAAGAAATGGAGAATAGCTTCTGTGCATGGTAAAAAAACATTTATTATTGCTATCTACATGGCAAAATATTTTTTAACAAGTGGAACTTAACTTTTAAAGACTATTCTTGGTGCACTCCAGGAAAAAAAATACTTAGTCTAATGATGTAAACTGTTTTGAATGATTCTAATCCAGTCCAGAAAAGTGATCTTTTTGTTTGCGTGTTTTATATTTGAACTTGCTTTGCTGCTACTTCTACTGGTATAAGACTGAAATCCACAGATTGCTTTATTGCTTTTGCGTCTTCCCCGTCTCAAATTCCTAGATTCTTCAGTAACAGGAAAACTTTGTGAAACAAAGACATTCCTATAATAGGTCAATCTTGTTTTCTTAGCCCTATTTAGAACCATTTAAAAGTCCAGGACAAACAGCCAGCTGCAGAGCTAAACTACATGGCAGATCAGGTTCACAAACCAAAAAGTACAGGATGTTTAAAACAAAAAAACAAACAGCAAAACCCCCCTTATTTCTTCTGGGAAGTACAGCTCAGATAAGTGGGCATACTTTCTCTAGAACAGTGGTTCTCAACCTTTTTTTTTTTTTGTACCAGGACCCATTTATAAACATCGATGACCAGTCTTGACACAGTGCCCCTCACTCTTGACACGCTGCCTCTTGGCCCCAGGCCCCAGCCCCCCAGTGTGTGGGACAAATGGGGCATGGGGTCCTCAAACACCCCTTTGCTGGAACTCTGCCAGGCTGCAAGGGAAAAGCCACAATTTTGCACATTTTTCTCCTTTAAAGGAGAATCCATTTTTCAAGTTTGTTCATGACCCTTTCGTATATTCTTGCAACCCACTTTTGGGTCGCAACCCACGGATTGAGAAACACTGCTCTAGAACATCTACCAGTTGGAGCACCTGGCTACATGTTCAGTTTAATAAGAACAAGCTACAAAGTTATTACACATTTTTTGTGGAATGACTTTGACTTATTGCTTGTCTTATCATGCCATTAATGGATTTAAATGTGTAGCTAGGTCATAACTTAGTGCGAATAACTGGTTAAGCGTACCTTAAGTGTAAAGTATAGATAGGGCCTGAAAATCAAATTTATTTACACACATTACTTGGGTAACCAACCAGTCATGCCAATATTCCCATGCCTTCCAAATTCTTAAACTGAATCTGGATTTTGGGTCATCATTGCCATCTGTTGGCAGACCATGTAAATTAAATCAGAATTGGCAATAAAATAATAAAATATGCAGTTTTGAGTTACTGGGTAACAATCTTTTCTAGATCTCTGAATCAAAATTATGTCTCAGTTTGCTGGATCATTATATGCTGACCTATACTTTTGCAGCTGTAGTCACAACTGCCTCCAGCCCTTTCTAGGTTGGTCAAGGGCAGTTTACTTGCCAAGAGGTATAGCCTGGACCTGTTTTTAATAAATTCCTCACAAGATACTATCATCTCTGGACAGATCCTCTAAATATCTGACAGAGTTATGTTTCCTCTGTCTTCATGATAACAGCTTCATTAAAGCCAAACTGCAGTGCTCATTTAGACTCTTCAGTTCAAGATTTCAAGCTGAATCACTTATGCAGCCACATATAATGGAGTTCAGGGAGACTTGTTCAGCCTGCAAAGTATTCTTACACTTTAGGCAAGACACCACCACTCAAATTCTGGTGAACATTATGCAAATAGACAAAGGGGAATGAGGTAATTTCCATTATTCTAGGAAACCGTACATTTGTGGGGATGGGGCATCCAACATTAGCTGAATTTGATAGCATTCCATATTCTGCTAAATTCCTAAAACAGTTGACAAATCACCTGAGAAGAAAGAGGTCTGTTGTTCACAAATGCGATTAGTCTCCTCCCTAGATAGTGTTGCTAAAATGGAGAGCTCTTTTGTTATGTATTCTTGCTACTTCATGTTTCCAAAATGTCCAGAGGGAGAAATAAGTCCAGGAACTATAGCAGATCTGTTCTCTTGTGTAAGTTTGGTGGGAAAGAAATAATCTATTCCCATTCCACTAATCCTGAGTGCTAAGCAAAGTTCATCAAGAAAAAGCTCAGATGATAGCTGTAGCTTGGGTATACCCATTCTGGTATTCTAAACTAATATTTTCCACCTCCCTATTCTAAGTCTACCTTATATTGTTTTGTAGAGTCAAGGGCAGCTGTTACTTGGGTGCTTTGAATTATTCCTATAAGGGTTTACCTGGATGCTATCACAGCATATGGCCAGTCTATTCACGTTATTTGAATGGCCTTTTGAGCAGGGACTTTTCCCTGCCCAGCTCTGTGAGAGTGTGGAGCTGAGCACGAAACAGGCTCCACAGCCTGTTCTCCCCCAGTTCTGTGCTCATGGAGCTGAGTGGGAAACAGGTTTCCCTGCCATGGCCAGCAGGAAGCTCCCATCCTGAGCTTCAGGACTATGGGGCTGGTGCTGGTGCTCTTATCTGCCAGCCTCAGCTCTATAACCCTGGGGCTCGGGCTGGGAGACCCTTATCTCCCAGCCTCCTGGTCCCTGATTGTGATTGCGAAGCTAGGGGCTTGGAGCTCCCTGCTGCCAGGGCAGGGGGATATAGTCCCCACCCAGTCTCCTGTGGTGGAGCCTACCCCAGCAGCAGGCAGCTCCCTGGAGCAAGGAGCAATCTCCCTCCCCCTGGTGGATGGCTGACCAGGACCAGGTTTTGCTCCCAGGCAGACGTCTACATGAGTGCTAAGGCACCGTTACCAATCTCATAAATTTGCTACTTTTATTTGCAGATAGCAAATTTACTTGGGATTAGGCGAGATTTACTGTGAAGTAAGTACATGCACGTGCTTACACACATGCTTACATAGCAGTAAACTATGCTAATGTGAAGTTAAGCATCTCATGTAGACACACCCAGTAACAGGCATTTAGGCCTGGTTGTGCCTCAGGTGGGCACAGAGCTCAGGTACAGCCCCAGACCAAACATTTCTAGTTTAAGGATTCTGGGCTCGTACGCAAAGCTGTCTCAAGATCCACTAACTGTATATAGCTTCTTTGTACCATATCACACTTGTGATAATCCAGAACATGATTCTGTATTTAATAAAGCCTTTTCCTATAAACCTGTGTTGATTGGCTTTAACTATTACCATCCAGTACATTTTTACTGATATCTTCTGTCCTTTGTGAGCCTTTTCACAGTTTTCCTTGTGAATGTTAGGCTAACTAATTTTATAGCTTAGTTGGTTCATCTTGGTTGCCAGTATTTAGAAAGGGTACAACATAAGCTGTTTCCCAGTTTTTTGGAACTTCTCTGGCAGTGGAAATCTTTTTTGTTTAAAGATCACCCTAGTAGCTTCGTCCTTTAGCCAATCCTTCTAATACTATTGGATGCAAATTATCCAGTTTTAGGTAGTTAAATGTTAACAGTGGTTTTGACTAGTTCCGTAATGATAAAATAAAAATCATTTTTAAGATGAATACATACCAATTTCGAATGCAACAAAGATACAATATTTATTAAATATGTCTGCTCTTCAGCATTATAGTGATTTTACCATCTGTCTTTGATTATACTGTTTGTAGGTGTGCAAAAGCAGTATTTAGAGAATCCCTACTTAAATTTGGTGGTTAAAGTTTATCATTTCTAACTGACCTATATTTATTGCCATTAGCTTCTCCACTTCTCATACATTTTTATTTTTATTGTTGTCTCCAGTGCCCCTGTTATTCAGGTTAATTTTAGCAAAAATGCTATCGTACTGTGTTTGCCTGGGGAGGGGAGGAGAGGGGACACCTACAATTCATTCCTAAACAAATCCCAAATTTCCCTCAGGCCTTTTTGTTTAAATAGTTCTACTCATTCCATTTTTGCTCATATTCAACTGTTACCATTTTAAAGCACCCAGCATCTATTTTTTACTGTTAAGGACTATTTGTTTGCATATGCATTTTGAATATTTGCATATATATATTATTGGTGCACATAGAGCACCAATAATATAGTATAGTTGACCAGATATTTTTTCTCATTAGATGGGGGTTTAATATCTAAACCTAGTTAATATCATCTTATGCTAGTTTTCCTTGAATTTTCTAAAACGTGTAGATATTTTGCTAGTGACATATTGAAAAATCTCAACATACCGTTCTTTGTCCCCCAGTCTTCTTTCCTGTCCCCTCTCCCTGCCCAGATATGAAGTCCCCCTGTTAGATGTAATGTGTAAAAAACAAACAAACAAAAAAAACAAAACAAAAAAAGAACCCCCCCAAAACAAAACATACATTTGGATAAGGATCGAATTATCCTCTTCCCTTCTCTTATATGGTGGTTTGTAGCATGTGTTTGCCAGTAGTTTGTCTTTTCTTTGTCAGTTGGTAGCTGGGCTATCAGTTTTGCATGGAATTGTCAGAAACTCTTAACACAAGTAGCTTTAACTCCACGGGCACATGCACAACATAAAGCCCAGTCACTTGGGTCTCTTGGAGGACTCAGGAGTGTTGTGTTGCTGTCAATTGATTTTATTAACGTGCTGAACAACATTCATGGTTAGCTTTTAAATTGCCAAAATTCTTGGGACTTGAACTTCAGCAGCTGGCTTGGAATGGATTGCTTGCTTAGTTGTTTCCAGTAGTGCTCCAGATAAACTGTGATCAATTGATGTCTAAAACACTGATAGATAAAATGAATCCCAGGTGTCTGTAATAATAACTACTGGGAAGGCTAGCTGCTTCATTTGCTCATTATATAGATTCATAATGCTGACCAGGAGAGGAATAAGGCATAAACCGTTCAATGTGATTCTTTGTCCCTGTAAACTTGTGAAAAAGATGTCTTCAGAAACTCTTGGAGGCCAAGCAAAGCTTTAGGCTGGTAAAGGTCAATTTATAGGCATGCATATATTCGCATCTCTACCTTTTGCAGAGCTGAAGCACTGCAGAGGGTTTTGTGTGTAGCACCCCGGGCATAAGTTTAAAATAATTCTGGTTTTCTTGAGGTGTTTTTAAACGCTATTAAAGCGAAGACATTGATATATATCCGAAATAGATTTTTTTAGATTGTAAGACTGAATATTCTTTCATTTAGTCTTTTTACTGCAAACATACTAGAACTTTTCTATATAAGGATAACTGAGGATTTAATACTGTGCTCATAAACTATAGTGTTAAAGCTGATTTCTGCCTTGGCTTTTGATATAAAAGGATAAGTGTCATAGCTTAACACTTTCAGCAGAATTTGTATTTACAATCTTTTTCTTTTTAAGAGATGTGCTCCTGCATCAATTCGCCTTATGGACAATGAACAATTTCAGTTTGGTAAGTTCACAAATACCGTATCCCAAATTGAGTGTTTCATGGTGTCATTCTAAGTATAATATCTTAGTTTTGATGTCCAAATCTATATTCTATTTGGAGTTCAATCTCTGCCACTTGCATAAAGTAGAGTTCCTGTTTCTAAACATAATAGAGATGGAAAATTTATACTTTGTTCTTTTGCTGTCGGACTGCTTCAGAAAGTTGTCATTTGGACAATAAGTCCTTCCTTTGAGGGGCGGGGGGACAGGACATGATGCTACACGCACCCCAGGAGGTGTAGAGGGGCACGTGTCCCTGGATCTGCACAGGGGACCAAATATCCTTAAAATCTGGTATGCTACACAGAGTGTAGAATCAGATTAGTGGACTGAATTTGGGACCATTTGTGAGTTGTTTTCCTAAGAGAGCCCTTCCCTAGAGAACTATGTTTTCCCCCAGCCCTTCCCTTTTTCAGATTAGACAGTCTACCAATGTTTTGTCATAGAATTAGAAAATTAAGGTGTGGACCCTGATACGAGAGCTTGGACTTCAAATGATCTTGGTGTTTATCCTGGTTTGTACATGACATGTCCTCCCCTTTTGGGAAAGCAATACTGAACACAGTATTCAACATATCTACTGCCTTTTACCTCCACAAGTATGTATGAATTTAACATTTATGGTTGGCAAGGACCATGCTCCTCTGGGTGTGTCTCAGTCCTTCTCCTGGCTCTCCATTCGAGCCAGAAGCTGGGTGATTTGAGCCACCCTCAGTGCCCTCCCTTATTGGGAGCCTTGGCATTATGGGGGCTTGAACCCTTTCCCTCACCCTGTGCATACTCTGGTATTTGGAGAGGTTTTGCCACATCAGTGGAGCTTGGTCCTTCTCTTTCCCAATATGAGTTGAGAACTCAGACCCTGAATTAAACTGAATTTAAAGTCCTGAAACATTAGGATTGCAGGTGGGGAGAGGGTATGGGGGGTGGGGGAGAGGACAGCATGAATGTAGAGGCCACCAGATAGACTAAGGACATGCTAAGAGGACAAGCCAAAACAGATATGTGAGAAAAATGGTCCCATACAACACACCCCCAGAATATAATATACACCTTGTTTTTTCTTCATTTTGGCTTTCAAAAAACCCCCCAATCTTTCCTTGTAGCAAGTAACCCGAGTAGCAGCAGCTTAAGGACCCAAGCCCACTCATTGTTCTTCTTCCTTTGGATCACTGCAGATCTCATTTTGTTTCACCTGCAGTGGCAGATTCCGTCCTTGCTGTATTTCTCGCCGATAATGCACATTCCAATTTCAAAGAGCTGTTTTTTATGAAAACAGTACACGTATGTGAGGAATTTATGGTATTTTGGGGGAGTGCATGTTCTAATGCATCATATGGCTTAAGGTGTGTGACCAAAAAAGGTGTACAGCATTAATAAGCTGATAACTGTATAATGTACAGCAGTAATAAGAATATAGATATGTAGATCGAGATCAGGGGTGGGCAGTTATTTTGGGCAGAGGGCTGCTTACTGAGTTTTGGCAAGCCATCGAGGGCTGCATGACAGGCAGCCCAAGGCAGATTAATATTAATTTTCTAAACTTTTTAGGGGCCCCACAGGCCAGATAGAATGGCCTGGTGGGCCACATCAGTCCCCGGGCCACATTTTGCCCACCCCGATCTAAATATTGCCCTTTACTGTCTAGATAGACCTAAACAGTACGTTCTTTCTTTTCTTTTCATTCCTTCCTTTTAACTAATCTAATGGAATTCAGCAGTGTTACCTGAAGGTGGTGGTAGTGGGCCAAAAAGTTAAAGAAGGGAAGCAACCTGTTTTCTCATATCATTCAGTGGCTGTAGCACTGAAGCATAAAGCTGTCCATATTTTTGGGATCTACATTGTGTTTGACTTCTGTTGCCCCATTTAATGTTGTGCACCAATCACTTCAATGCATGACTTGGATTCTATTCCACTATGACAAAATGTGGAGCATAGGGGATGAGCATGTAACAAATCTCATTGAGCACGTCCAGATGTGCAGGTAGGTGTGGCTTGTGGCACCACAAACCGCATGCATTGCACGTTAAAACATGTGCAATGCTGTGTATTTGCAGCGCAGGGGCAAAATGTGTTGTTGGGATTTCCTGGTGACAAAAAAAACTGCTCCAGAAAAGGAAGCAGTGCAAAGCATGCTAAAATAGCTTGTACCGAGACAAATGCAGAGACAAGGGAGCATCTAGTTCAGGGCTTCCTCCTGCATGCTGCAGAGCCCCTGCACTGAGGCACACTGCTTGCTCCCCTGTCTCAAGGCATGCTGCACCCCATCCAGTCACTCCGAGCCAGTGTGCCTCAATTTGGGGGCTTCATGACTGCCTGGGTTGCAGCGTGCCTCAGTTTAAGGGTTCTGTAGTGCACAGAGACTGGGGAATGCCCTGGCTGGCTGGGGTGCAATGTGCTTCAGTCAGCGCATCCTCTCCCTCCTCCCCCCACCCCCCAAGCACATGGAGCTTGTCTGGGAGCTAGGAGGAGCCTGGCACTAGGGCTGTGTGATGCTTCGGCAACCAATTCGATTTGGAGGAGATTTGGCCTGATTTGGCGGTCGAATCTCCAAATCAAATAAGGAGACTATTTAGAAGTTCTGAATCGGATTGGAAGCATCTGAATTGATTTGGAGAGATTTGGCACTGATTCAGAGATTCAGCCATAGACTAAAAAGGCAGTAGTCCTCAAGGACCCTGGACACAGCTGCCTCCAGCTAGTATGTCTGTTGTGGTGGGCAGAGGGGGGAGGGAAGGGGTGTGGGGTGAGGCAGATCAGCACTCCCACAGTGAGGGAGGGATTGTGGCTGGGGCTGGGACAAGCTGCCCAGCTGGAATGGGAGGTGTGGGACCTGGGGAGGGGGGGCTCCTGCCACTGCATGCCGCCGGTCCAGGAGGGCACAGGAGTGAGCGTGTGCCCCCGGATCTGTGTGGGGCGGGCTGGGCCAGGCTGCGCTCCAGGAGGCTAGTCCTAGCCTCCCACCTCTGGGCTGTATTCCGCAGGGTGGGTGAAGACAGGGCTGCGCTCTGGGCAGCTAGCTCCAGCCACTGCCTGGAGCTCAGCCCTGGCTCTGCCCAGCCCGCAGAGTGCAGCGGAGTGAGGGCTATGGGAGGGCTGCAGACAGTCTAAAATTCCCCATAACCCCTGCTGCTGGTCTCTCCCCAATCCAGGTGCACGCGCCTGCCGCCATGCCCTGCCACTGCTTGTCCAGTCAGGTGCAGTGGGGTGAAGCTGCGGCTTGTCCAGGAGGCACAGGGAGGCTGGAGCAGCTTCCACTGCTGCACACTGCTTTTCCAAGTGCGCAGCACCGTCCCAAGTGCAGTAGCACCATCCCATGCCTCCCCACTCCAGCTGGGTGAACAGCAGGAGGACATAGCCCCAGCTCCCAGTGTTGCCGCACCTGCATCCCGTACCCATCCATCCAGAGCGCAGCCTGGCCAGATCCAGGGATACTCGCCCACTCTCCTACCCTCCCGGACTGGCGATGTGTGACGGTGCTCAGCGTCAGGAGCTCCCGATCCCAAGTCCCATGCCCCCCAGCCCCATCTGGGCAGCTTGCCTCAGCCCCAATCCCTCCCTCGCTATGGGGGTGTTGATCTGCACCCCCACACAAACACCTTTCTCCCCTGCCTCTACCCACCACAACACTTATGAGCTGGAGGCAGCTGTGTCCAGCATCCTCGAGGACTGCTGCCTGTTTAGTCTATGGCCGAATCTCTGAGTCAGTGGCAAATTTTTGGATCTGAATTGGCAAAATTGAATCGGGACAGCGATTCGCATCACTGAATCGAGTCACTGTCCCTCCAAATTGAATCAAATACTTGCTGTTTTGCACAGGTCTACTGGGCACATGCAGGGATGTGCACTGCAGCACAGATTTGTGCCACTATTGTGTTGCTGCAAGTGCGCGCCCCTGCTCATCTGGACGTGGACATTGTGTTCTTTACATAGCCACATCAGAGTCTTAACTGCAAAATAGGCTGTTAAATATAACTCTACGTATTTAGGAAACTGGAGAATTCAATGACCACCAACCTCTTAAACACAGTTAAAGTTCTCTCTCTAGTGTTTTGAGACTTTGGAAGGGCCAAGCTCAGTAAAACTCATTTCTGAAAACCAAACTGCATGTAGCCACGCAACCTGATCTTTACAGTCTTGTGTGCTGTCCCTGTTATGTGCACGTAACCCGTTCTGCTTTTGAACTGTTCTTAACAGGAGCTACCCTGCAGCCAAACAGTCTGCTAAATTAGGGGTGGCCAACTATGCAACAGCAGTGAGAATCTCTTGGCTTCTGCTTCCTTCTCTGGCTTCTGCTGCCTGCCCCTGCCCCAGAAATGCTGTACTGAGTCAGACAAATGGCCTGTCCAGCCCAGCATCCTATCTCGGACAGTGGCAGAAGTAGATTCTCCAGAGGGAGAGCACTGAACCAGACATATCTAAAGTAAACCATTCTTCTGTTCATTACTTTTCCTGGCATCCACCATCATTTCGGTTTAGAGATGCCAGAAGAAATATCTCCCCAGCTGTTCTGTTTTTATAACTATTATTAGCTCTATCATCCATAAATTTGTCTAGCCTGTCCCCCTCCCCTCTTCCCCTTAAACTGGTCACACTTTCTCTCTCCACAACCTCCTGTGGCAATACGTTCCACAACTTAACTATGCAGCGTGTAAAAGAGGTACTTTCTCTTAGTTTTAAACTAATCTCCTACAATTTCAGTGGGTGCCCCCTGCTTCTAATGGTTTAGGACTTCGTGAATAACAGTTTTGTACAGCTATGTAACATCATAGTTACGTTCTTGAAAAATGTCACTTTAAGCAAAACAATGTTAAGTGAATCCAATTTCCCCATAAGAATTAATGTAAATTGGGGTGGAGGTTGGGTTCCAAGGAATCTTTTTTGCCAAACAAAAAGACATATATATATACACACACAGTATAAGTTTTAAATAATTTTAAACAAACAATTTAATACAAGTATAGGTTTTAAATAATTTTATTTAAATAAAATAAGGATGATTTGTGAAGCTTGGTTGAGGTAGTGGAGTCAGAGGGTGGAAGACGGTGGATTGTCCAGCTGCTCCTCTTGCTGTTCTTGCTGAACTTTCCCAACTCAAAAAACACACATATAGAGATTTTTGTTTTACTTTCCATTTTTTTTCCTTGCTAAATTTCTTTATAGCAACTCATTACATCACCAACTCCCCTAATCACTTCGGAGCTGCGTTCCCTGTTAGGATCGTCATCACAAAGGATTTGCAAGCCAGCTTCATTCATTTGGAAAGCTTCAGAAAAGACATTTGGTAGTCAAAATTTGATAGGTTGGTTCTTCTACTTCTTGGCCGCCTTTTTCTGTTGCTTTCATCACCTGTAGTTGCATCAGATCTTCATTGGTTAGCTCTTCTCTGTGTGATTGCAGAAGTTGTGTAACGTTGGCTTCTTCCACCTCATCAAAACCCACTTTCTTGGCCAACTTGAGGATATCTTTCTTCATAGCAGGGACAACATCTTTAAATCCTTTTAAGTTACTGACACATTCAGGTCACAACTTACCTCGCGCACTATTCATGCATGTCTGAGTAACTTCAGCCCAGGACTCACTAATGTTATCGATGCACTTGAGGATATTATAGTCATGCCAAAATTGCTAAATTGTAGGCTTACCTTTCCCATCGGTGCCTCTGATGAGCTGGTCAAAAGTATGGCGTAAGTAATACACCTTAAATGCAGCACTGACTCCTTGGCCCAGGGGTTGGATGAGTGATGTGGTGTTAGGTGGCAGAAAGACAACTTTGACTTTTTGCACAGGTCATCCAGGTTGACTGGATGAGCTGGTGCATTATCAGTAAGTAATAAAATCTTGAAATCAAGATTTTTCCTTGGTACAGTATTCCTTCCATGCAGGGACGACAGAGAGAGTCAGCCATTCTGAAAAAACAGCTCCAGTTATCCATGCGTTCTTGGATCTCCAAATGACCGGAAGGTGTTCCTTTGAAAATCCCTTGAGAGCTCATGGTGTTTCGGAATAGTATGCTGTCAGAGGTTTCATCTTCGTGTCTCTGGCAGCATTACCACCTAGAAGCAAGTTAGGCGATCTTTAGCTGCTTTAAATCTGACTCTTTAAACTAGTATGTTCTCGTCATGATAACGGAACGACATTAACTGGGACATCGTTAAATGAGGAGTTACTATATTCACTTTGTCCACATCCTGTGTGACTTTATTGACCTTCATCATATCTGTTCTTAGCCTTCTGCTTTCCAAACTGATAAATTCTGTCACATTTTAATCTCGCCCACTTTGGCCACTGCTCCATAGTCCTGATCATTTTGGTTGCCCATCTCTATACTTTTTTTCTAATTACACTGCATCCTTTTTGAGATGCAGAGACCAGAATTGCACATGGTATTTGAGATGTGGTCACACCTTGGTTTTCTGTAGCAGCATGACTTCTCCACTTTGTTTTCAATTTCTTTTTTAATGGTACTGAATACAATATTTGCTTTCTTGCTTGCTACTGCACATTGAACTGGTGTTCTTGGAGAACTACCTACAGGGACTCCAAGGGCACTTTCCAGACTTGTAAAAGGTACCCAGCAACCTAGTGGAGATCTGAAATGAGTCATACCTGTTGTCTTAAGGTACACATACTCTCATTTATATACATTGGGGTCAGGCAAAAGGGCTTAATCCCCTCCAGACTGTGCTGAACCTATATTCCTCCAAATAAACTTTCCAGGTGATAGGACAGGAATATCAAGCACAGATCTTGGGTTAACTGTTCTGTGGTTGAAATGGAAATTGGCTGATGGCAGCGTATTTTCTTCATGGAAGTGTTACGCAGTACCCCACTGGAGGGGTGGGGTGCTTGCTCAGGGCCAATGTAGTCTTCTTTGGGCTCTGAGTGCCCCCTGAAGCCAAGCATAGCCTGGCTTCTAGAGCAGGTTGGGAGGTGGGAGGAAGCCCTAGGGCCTAGGTCAGGGGTGGGCAAAATGCGGTGCCAGGCCAGTCTATCCGGCCTGTGGGGCTCCTAAAAAATTTGGAAAATTAATATTTATCTGTCCCTGGCAACCTGTCATGTGGCCCTCAATGGCTTGCCAAAACTCAGTAAGTGGTCCTCCGCCCAAAATAATTGCCTGCCTCTGGCCTAGTTCCCGAGTGAGGGAGGGACTTTTCCATCTTGTTGAGGAGAGCAAATACAAACCAAAGCTCCAAAAAGCAAAATGGACAGCTGCTCTTCAGCAAAGGTGTTTACTGAGGCAGAGGGTACCTAGCCAGAAGTCATTTGCCTTTTCCTAAGGATTATGTAGTCCCTTTTCTCCCTGATCCAACCTGCACTCCCCTGAGTACCCTAAATTTACTCAGCTTTTCCTTTTGTAGTCAGCCCAGTTCCTGAATCCCCACAAAGCCACTCAGTTAATCTCCCTCAGACTGCCTAGGCCAGGAGCTGACTCGTGCCTTGTGCAACCTGCTCTGCTGCTTATTCAGTCTGTAGGCAGGGAAGGGTGATACCTTAAAAACTAACTGGTTTAGAGAGGTGTAAACTTTTTTGGGCATCAACCTCAGATGCTTGCAGAAATAACAAGGAAATAGTCCCCTGCTCTTTGCAGGTCTATTCATAGCATCTGACTTCATGCTAACATGGCTAACTACCTCATCTTATTCAGTTTTCCTAGAGCCTCCCATGTTTGAAACCAGGAGGCAAACCAATCTGACATGTCAACAAAGTTTTTCAAGTCTCTGTTGATGCTAGAGGTTTAGCTTGACTTTTTTGCACACAGGCAACTCTGGCCTCACCTTTTTTTAACCCAGTGGAGGTCAAGCTTTTTGGTAGGCATGCCACAAATTAGCTCCATATCCTCCCTGAATGCAGTTCTGATCCCTTTCCCCTTCCTGATCCGCTGCATTGCTTTCTGCCCTATCTACCACTGTGCTGCCTGTCCTCCCTGATCTGCCTTGTTCCACACACAGAGGCTTCCCATGCTACTTGTGACATGTTTGCCATAGGCCACCCTTGCTTTAAACCATTCTCTTAATAAGTTACTCAAAGGGAAACTGAGGCACACAAGCTTATTACATCATGAACAAAGTTCACAAGAAATATTACAGTAAAACCCATATTTCATCACAGGAAGCGTTTCATTCTGGAAATAATTTACCCTTTAATTCCACAGTCGGGGCCTGTGGAACTTCAGGGAATGCAGAAAGACCTACCCATCTTCCCAGTTTGAGGGGGAGTGTATTATAGGACTAAACAAATAGAATGATTGGTGATGCCTGGCTTCAGTAGGTAAATGAGAGGGGTAAATGTTTAGCTGAGCGGGATTTGAAGTTGTGGGGTATTTTTTTTTGTTTTTAAAGAACCTGGTATAACAAATTTAGAATTTAAACTTTAAATATTTGAAAATTAGTCATCCTCTACTTAAATTCCAGACCACGCTGGAATTTTTTTATTTAAGGGGTATTAGTATATTTACTTGATTCCAAGACTTGATTCCAAAATGCGTTCCTCCTCTTCCCCCAATTTAACGTGGGGCTTCTCTGTTTAACAAGGAGCTTTTCCCCTCGCCCCCATTTAAGCTCTAGGGGAAAAAAAGCTCTAGTGCTGGAATTGAGTACATGGCAGTCTAGGGGGGTGGCAGGCGACTGCTGTGGCTCCAGCTCAACCACCCCTGCCCCTAACATCCCATCCTCCCCTGCACTGGTTCTGCCCCACTGTAGTCTTGAGACCCCTGCCCCTTCCCCCATCCTAAATTCAGGGTTGTATTGAATTTGGGTAATATGGTATTTAGACTTGAATTTTTTAGTTTTTCATAAGCACTTAAAAGCTAAATCCCCTGTTAGGTAGTAGTGAGGTAGTTACTAGTTAATGATTGTAGGGAAGGATCTGCACCCTAAATTTATTCTTAAGCAGACAGGGAGCATTTGTTTCTTCTGAAGGTTGCGTTTTAATAATTTAATGTTCTTTATTACTTTAGCTAGTATATTGTTTTTGGGTGTTTCAGTGCTCTTTAGACATTAATTGAGTATTAAGAGGTGTATTTACTCTTATCTGTATTGTATACAAGGGACTAAAAGAGTAGCCTCTTTTATTGAAAAAAGGAAGGGGCTACCGAATTAATGAAGTTCTGCCTTACTCAGGAGGAGATACTTCTAGAATACTTCAAAAATATCATGTAAATTGTGCATAACTTTTTTTATGAATTGGGCTCACAACATGTAGGCCAGATGTAAAGCTGTTAAAATGAAGCAGTTATGGGAGTTCAGAAGTTGCTAGAACTGAAAACAATGGAGCAAACAGTAAAAAGCTTTCATCTCAATTAAACCTAGTCCTGAGGCAAAGATGTTAATTTAACAGACTCCAAGATGCCATTTATATATTCTGGTAATTTTAGTTCTCCGTATGTGATCGAGGAAGCAATTACTAGTTTTATGTAAAGAATTTTGCACAAGTGACATAACCATTAAAGGAAAAACTCTAAACTTTGTACTTGCTCCCTTTTTGACTATCCATTTCAATGATTTTGGCATAACTTAAAAACTGGTGACTGGCTTTCTTGGTTTTATGGAGGAGGGGGAGCACTTCATTTTTAAAAAGCTTACATATATCATATATTTGAGAACATCTAATACAGGATTGGTTTTAGTCACACACAATTGAAGATGCTTTATAAAAATATATCGTATTTAACCTATTTCCCACATATTCCTTTTGAATAAATAATAATAAAAAAAATTCCTATAATCTCAGTAAAAAGTAGTTGTGGGGAAAAAATCTCCTTAAAGCTACAAAAAATGCTTCCTGTGTTTTGCACCTTTACCCAGAAAATCTTTTACTAGAGTATTCTACATTGTATGATGAAATAAGACCAAACTTCTGAAGATCTTGTTCTTGCCTTTATAACAATTCTTTATTTTTCTTTTTCACCTGTCCTCCCCCCTCCCCCCCCCCCAAAGGTCATGCTCTTAAACCACAGGTTGCTTCAATTTTTACATCCTTTTTGGATGGCCTGAAAAAATTCTACATAACAAAGGTATTTAACTTTGTTTTCTATAGTAATTAGCAATTTTTAATGCCATGCACAGGATTCAAAAGACTTCTGTTATACAATCCTATGTACTGAAATGTATGTGAAGTGTAACAAATACTCCAGTATAGAAATTGCATGTAATGGTCCATTGAAGAATCCCATTGTAGATGAAAAAAGACCTTTGCTATTGAGATTTCCAATTTGAAAATAAACTAAAAGTCAGATTGAGCATTACTAAATGGAAAGTCAGTTTAATGGGAGGAAAGGAATGAATTCTTGTCTGTACAAAACTGAGGATGTCCTACAATGCGAGTTAGTCCTCTGTAACATGCGCGCACACACGCATGCGCGCATACTTTTAATATAGACAGTGTATCTGTGATGAGGGAAAAGGCTTGTCTGCTGACTGATGAGAATAATGCCTAGTGTAGATGCTTATTTTGGAATAAATCTTTTTCTTTAAGTTAATTTACAGGATACTCTTAATCCAAAATAAGAATATCAGTAGGAAACTATTCTGGTATAACTGCTTTTTCACAGCCACTGTTCTGGTTAATAGTCTGAAACCTCAGTGATTCTGTGGCAGAGCCAGGACTAGAATTTAAAAGTTACTGGCTTCTAATCCACTGATTTTTAACCCTTCAGCATGTAGTTTCCATAACAATACTATATTGTGGAATGATGCTAGTATCTTCCTAGTTAGTTTTAGCTGGTCTCTGTCAAGCAGTTTTGCCAAAATTTTAATCCAATATACCTTGAATTTGACTTTTTACTCCAATATAGCAGTAAATCCGAGAACTTTGAAGTAAACCTGTCTGAAAAATATTCTGTGAATCTTATTTCTTTAATCACTATGATCTAGAAGAGTACTTGCTCATGCAAATTGATTCTTTCATTGTAATGAAAATTAACCATTGTCTTGCGCTGTGATGACATATAGGCTATGACATAATAGACGTTTTCTTTTTCACAGTTTAAAGGATTTGACCCCAATGTACTATGTGTAGCCACTTTACTCTTTGAGGGTGACAGAGAGAGAGTTCTTCAGCATGAAAAGCAAGTTTATGATATCGCTGCCAAATTTGGGTATGATTTTTGGAATCTAAATACTTGAAATTGTTCCATTTTATAAATATAAATTTGAAGCAAAAATTAATTTGTTAGATCGTTTTCATTTTGAGAAGCTTCAGCCTTGCTAGATATTGTACTATTGTGTATATCTAATTATAGAATCCTACATTTTATTAAAGTAATCTTATGCTAGTCATAGAATTCTGTTCTATAGGCCTGCTATTATTTTTTTCTAGTAGACTAATAGTGTCCTCCCTAAAACATGGAAGATGAAATTATAAAGTTAATGCTAACTATTTGGTGGTATTCACTAGAGCGCATATATAAAGGAAATTTTGCTGTAAAAGGAAATTGTGTTTAGTCAAAGGAATGTGATGAATTATCTGTATCCCACCCCTTGTCACAGATTTTGTACTCTTACAAAGAAACAGAAAACAGTTCAGTTCAGTAACAGGCTGAGTAATGATAGGGAGCTTTCTGTCCATCTGGTTTGATTGATTACTAGCCTGATCAATGAAAACCATGGTAAAAATGTCATTCATCAGAAATGCTTTTTATTTCCTTTTTAAGCAAAGTATTTACTAGATACTAGTTAAATATTTTACTCCGTTTACCAGCATTTTCAGTGCTACTTCCTAAGCATACTTTCCATACCAAATTAATTATGGAAACTGCTCTGCTCTTTACAAATTCCTGTTGTGCTTTGCTTTTGTTCCTAGACCACCTTTTTGGAAGCTTGTACTTTAATTCCTATTTTCCATGGGTAGTTTGGAAAAAGTCTTTAACATGAACAATTTGACACCGTTCAATGACTTGAAATAAATAAAAAGTGCTGGATATTTTTTGTTGAGTGCACTTCATTTCCTTTTCATGTTCTCTTCATGAATGTTTATATAGTTGAAAATAAGGTTGTGAAGTCAGGCACTCAAAAGTTAAGAAATGCCAGAATGAAGGCTGCTTGTACATTCATAAAACAGCTTCCTATGTATGGTGGGATTAATCCATAATTACATGATCCCATGATACACTTTCTTTTAAGCCCCTTTCTTCATACAGTGCACCCAGAACACTTTCTTATAACAGAATTAGGCAGCCTCAGCAATAGGTGGAGCTGCCAGCTCTATCTGTAATAATGATCCCTGTCTCCTCTCCTCTCTGGTTCTTGTGTTCTTGTCCACCCACATTGTAAGCATCTTTGAGAGCTTCATAGACTGTTCTAGTCTTGCTGCCTTTTGCCTCCTGACTGCAAAAGCACATGAATCTAACCTTGTGACTAAGTTAGGGTAGTATAAATGTGTATATTTGAACACATATTTGAGTTATGCTGAAATGTCTCAATGGTCTACTTCCTGGAAGACAGGGAGTTCTTACTTTAGGAGCATGTAACATAAAATGTGCTGAAATATATTGTCTCTTTCTTTTTTTAAAGAACTATGGGGAGCTCATAATTAGAAGTATTTAGTTTGCTTATTAAACCGTGAGAGAACCAATGAATAATCAGTCTGGGTAGTCTTAATTACTTCTAAAATTATACAGTTTCTTCCTGACTCATGCTTCTCTGAACCAGGTAGTCTCTAAGGTGCCATCCTGCCCTACCATTTTCAAGACGAGTGATTTTTCTAGTGGAGATTATTTTTCTTTTTAAGGGTAAATATCAAATATGATCTAAGGACTTGGGTAACGCTATTGCTCACTGCTTTTCAAAGATGCAGAAAGATCTGTTTTTTACCTGAGAAGGTAAAACTAGAACTTGAGAAATTATTCATAGCAAAATTCAGCAAATCTGATTTTGTTCAGAACCTCAAGTTTAATTTTATCTTACAGTTCATATAAGCCTGGTGCAGGATCCTTGGGTTTTTTAATATCAGATAACAAACTTAGTCACTAATGTTTTGTTAAAGTACTAAAGCTAGTGTGGTGGTTGGTCAGCAATTTTTTAAATGCCCAAGTATTTTTGCAAATTAGAGTGGGACCTTTTAGTTTGTCTCATAAAGCAAAAGCAAAACTGAGACTAACAATTTAAACTAAATCTAGAGGAAAAGTTGGCTGAAATTCATAGAAAACAGGATTAAACGGAGTCTTTTTAACCCCCCCCCCCCCCCCCCCCCCCAAAAACTGACAACATTGAAATTTCAGTGTAGACTTAAAGGCTGCTGACAGATGTGAAAAAAACGGTGCTTTACTTTAAACTCTCCATGCCCCCACACCAAGTCCAGCACATGCCCAAAAGAGGCATCATGTTAGTTTGACCCAGCTCTGCAGCATCTGTATAGATCACACACTTCAGCAGGTCTTTTTGGTGCTTTTATTTACAGTTGATTCAATCAGCAATTAGATTAAAGTGTCAGAAAAGCTCCCTGAAACACCCCATCTTTACAAATATTGGGCAAGCCAGGTCAAACTAACACTCTGCTTTTCCTGGGCCTGCGCTGGGCTCTGTGCTGGGGTGCATGGAGCTTACAGTAAAGCACTAGTTGGTTTTTTTTACATCTGTCAGCAGCCCAAGATCTCAGTTTGTCTGTATAGTAAGGTCCTTCAGTTAGTTCTCTAGAGTGAATGCCGCACTAAGGAAAGCAAGCATATGTAGCATCCCTGACAGCAACTGTGACTAAATAACTATATGTCCTTAATTAGAAATATCTTTCAAAAACAGCTATTGCATGGTGCCCAACTGTGGCTGTAGTGATGGTGTCACGTTCTGGCCCCATGAGCTGGATGAGAGACACTGGTCCTGCAGCCCTGGTCCAGCCTGCACGCAGCATGTACCAGCCCCAAGTCTTTCTGCGCATGCAACATGCAGAGCCAGCACAGGCTGCTGCCCATGGTGTACAGGCTGGATCTGGCACTGCAGACAACACAGAGAATCAGCTGGGGCTCAGACTGCATGTGGTGTCTCCAGCGTAGCCTTGCAGCTGGCCCCTTGGGCAGTCTGGATTGGACTGCACTGGAGCCAGTCAAAAGGGCCAGTCTAGGAGGGTACCTCATGCAACCCATGCCCTGGACCTCTTGTGCCACATGCAGCACTGGGTCCAGCCCATGCACAGTGTGCACTCTGCATGCAGCATGGGGGTAGGCTTGGGGTGGACACTTAATGTGGTACTCTGCCAGAATAGTCCTATGGTCTGGCTCTGGCACAGCCTGATCTGGACTAGCCCCAGAGCCAGCATGCAGAACCAATACAACAGTGTGCTGCATGCAGCACATGGGGACAGCATCAGTGCATGGGGTTGCTCCAGAGATTCATGTGCTAGGTGATATGGCTGCCTGGACTAGACCTTTTGTCTGTTTTTACTCCTGATATAAAGAATTGGGTTTGGATATGGGTTTGTAATAATTGTACTTTGCCCAGCCCCTCGCTTTGTGGTGCTGAGCAGCCCTGATATGCTGGTGTCCTGTGCATGCCATTGCCCCGCACTCCCCACCCACAGCCCTGCCGGTGCCCCTCACTCCCTACCCACAGCCCTCTGAGCCCAGCTAGTGGCCGGCCCTCCCTCCCCACCCACAGCATATTTCAATATGCAAAGGTATTAAACAAGTAAACATTAAACAAAATTCAGCTTTTTGATTTCACTGAGAGTTTTTGTCTGGTCAGTGACTTAGCACTCCTAGCCTTGAGAGGGGCAAGGCACATTGTGCTCCTGTAGCTGGAAGCGCTCTCAGCTGATTGGGGCTCCCAACTGGGGGAGCTCACTGAGCGCAAGAGTGCTCCGCAGACTGGGAGCCCTCACTCCCCACCCACATCCCCCCAGCTCTTCTGGAGGGGGCCCCCAGCTGCTAGGGCTGTGGAGTCAGGGGCCCTCTGCCCCCCACGGCAGCGCCAGAACCCTGGTTGTCACCTGCAGGAGGCAGCAGCTGCTGTGGTGGAGCGTGGAGCCTGGCTCCCCCTCCCTCATGGATGGCATGGTCAGAGTAGAGCCCATGGTGGGGGTTGGGGAAATGTGGGCTGCCTCCTGTAAGCTTGGGGCTCCCTACCCTGCTGCCTTCCTCCTGAGGCCTCTGCAGCCTGACAGGCAGGACCCAGCATGGCAGGGCAAAGTGGAGCTGGGTGGGGAAGCTTGTCACCACCGGGAACTCCATTATAGCAGCAGTGAAGAGCATAACTCTGTGCCGCCACCCCCACTGCTGCAAGGTGGGCAGGGGGTGCTTCGCCTTGGCGTTATGGGGCTTGCAGTGACGGCACCAAGCTTCCCCACCCTGCTCTGCCCTGACCCACCGGGTCCCACCTGCTGGGCTGCGGAGGCCCCAAGGGAGGGCAGCAGGGAGGGGAGCCCAGGCTTTCAGCGGGCAGCCCGCCCCTGGCCTGCACAAATTTGCAAGGCACATGCCTTCGATGTCCCCACTAGGAGTGCACACAGTGGCAGGGAGCCACCCCTCCCTCCCCCCACTGTCCCCTCGTTGAGCTGCCCATGGCCCTGTCCCGCACCCTGCCCTGGCATTGTGACCTCGGATTCCAGCCCCACGCAGCAGCCCTAGTCCCAGCCCTGCCTAACTCTCTCCCTCCCTCACTATGGGGGCCTCAGTTCTCCCCCCACTCCCCCTGCCACCAGACTTACATGTAGGGAGATGCTCTGCAGGCTGCCTGGCGACCATGTGCTTGTGTACATGCACACATGCACATGGAGCTGATGCTGATCACCCTTCTCACTCCCCATAGCCCCTTGCAGGCTAGAAACTCGCCACTTCCTGCTTTTTCTCCTTAAAATGAGAGAATCTAGGTTCTACCATGTTTTTCTGTGGCAGTTGGGAAAACCTGGATCCCTGTTTGTCATTATTGTTTACCACATTTTGAGGAGAGAAACCTTTGTCAGAGTTTAAATTGATACAGTTCATTTTTTTTTTCTTTAGACAAGAAGCTTCAAAATTTGTTTGACAATGTACTAATAAGCAGGTTATGAAGCACTTAAAAATCTGGATAAGTTAAACTACTAAAATGGAGTTAGTGGGGTCTGTGGGCCACAGGTTAAAACCACTGCTTTAGAGAATCATTCCTAACTTTGTAGCAAAACTACATAGGCAGAGGTCCTTTTATTTATGCTCTTCAGAGGGTTGGAGGGTTTTTTTTATACTTTTCATATTACTTTGCAATGATAAGCTTTTTGTCTTGCAGCTGGAAAAGGTATAAAGTATGATTTGGGGGAAATTGCCTCTCTTTAGAACATAAAATTAATCAGAAAGCAAAGTTCATCCAACTATCCATCACTCTATATTCCTGATTGTTCTGATTTCTCTTGTATATTGTACTTAAGCAGTTTTGTTATTTGTTAAAGGCAGTAGATAAAACTGAAGTTAATAGAGTAAATTTGCAAAAATAAGAGTAGGCAAAAGTGAACATACTATTCCAAGACTTTTCTGCTGCATCCCTGTATTTCAGAGGAATATAGTCCCTGAGCCCTCTTTTCCATGTGAATATTTGGAACCCATTTTAATAATGCTGTTTTTAAGACCCTTGCTTTAGCCACGCATTCATTCCATTAATAGTGCAATAACACCAGGAGTAAATGACAAAGTGATGCCATTCTATAACAGCCCTCCATGCTGGTTCGGCACTGCCTCTTCTAGATTGGCCCAAGAACAGTGTCGATGATTCCTATCGTGCCTTTTTAATTGAATGTGTGGCCAATGCTCCCAGCCTGTGAAGCGCTGCTTAGTGGTCAGCTGATCAGAAGTCCCAGTTGGAGGAGCACAGTGAGCACCCACAGCTGGGAGCCCCACAGCTGACAGGGCTTCCAGTCACAGGAGCACAGTGTGCCTTGCCCTCCAACAGCTAGGAGTACCAATCGCTGACCAGACAAAAACCTGTGAAATCAAATTTAAAAAAAAAAAAAAGTGGAGTTTGGTTTAATGTTTACCTGTTTAATACCCTTGCATATTGAAATTCGTTAACCCTTTATGTTCTCTGGAAACAGAATCTATGAAAGAATATAGATAATTGGTTTTAAAGTCAGTGGACATGCAAAGACTAGTGTTGTATTTTGGATCAGTGTTTTAAGACTTGATTCATTCTAAATTTCATAGTTTAGATCAGCGGTTCCCGAACTGACAGATTGCACACCACCAATTTAAAGTGATACAACCTTTACTACCACCAGCAAATTTTTGTCATATAAAGTAATTATAATAATGATGTTAACATGTACCACTGACAGGTTGTCTGCATACCAGAGATTGGGAACTGCTGGTTTAGATCTTGGATCTAGTAATTAGTGTATGACAATAATTGTGAGGTTAATAAAAAGTATCAAGGGTTTGAATTTAGGTTGAAATAGTCAAAAGGGACTGGCATGGAATGCTTCCATTATAATGTGCTCATCTTCAAACTCCACAAAGGAGAGGGGTACTTAGTACTTTCTGAAAATCTGGTGTCTCTTAAGTTGGTAACTATAGAAGATGGGAGTCAGCTTAACAGAGACCAAGTCTTAATACAATTCTCTGAAGAAAATGTCATCATTTCTTGTTGAATAGGAAAATTGTTGTTATGGAAAATGACAAAATTGTTAACTTTAAACGTTTCTCTTCTAATTCTATCCTTTGCACTAATTTGGTTCAACAAAGAGTTTTGTGGGGGAGGGAGGTATTGTGCAGAGAAACAGAACTACTTAATTTGTGTAGAGTGAGGAGCAACTGGGGGTGGGAGGATGGGAACTACAGGAGTGAAAAAGGAAATAAGGACACAGGAGCTAATAGAAATTGGCTAATAAAAACTCAGACTGCTGTATGTTGCTCTAGAGGAAGGCTGTCCAACTAGTGACCAATGAGCTGCGTGTGGCCTGTGAGGGGTTGATTTCCTCTTCCCCATCTCCAATCTCTGGCTGCAACAGTGCCTGGAGTCTGTGGCTCCCTTTCCCTCCTGGGGTGCTTTCTGTGCCCACCCAAGAGGGTGGGATGGTAAAATGCATAATAGTGTTTGGGAGTTGAGGGTGAGCTCAGGTCTGCATGGGCAAGTGGTGCAGCAATGGAGAGGGAGGAGTCATCTGCCCAGCATGTTGCCCCCACTGGTTCAGCCCTGTGGGCATGCAGCCCCCTATTGCTTAGACCTTGGGCAGCCCTGCTCTAGGATGAAATAGACACAATGTGTTGGTGAATCCATCCTTAAGAAATCACAAAGACCTGTGTAATGCCTTATTAGGACTATCACTTGATAGCATTCTCTGAGTTCCTAGTTTAGTCTTTTTAATTCCCAATTTTGCTGACACATGTAACATACAGGAGCTCAGACTTAAAGGATAATGGGTGGACTCTGCTAGGTGCACTAAATTGAAATTAATGTTGAGATAGTATGTCTATTACATCTTGAGGCTGAATTTATAGGCAAGCAAATATAAAGGACATTAACTCCCACTCCCAATCCTGCTTGAGTGTTTACTTTTTATTGTAAATCTGTGCATAAGTTGGTTGAAAATAATATTGTCATTAATTGCAGTGGTCTGGCAGCTGGAGAAGATAATGGACAGAGAGGGTACATGCTGACTTTTGTCATCGCTTATCTTCGGGTAGGTCATTGCTACTTTTGAGGACTGTTTCCTACTCTTACCTAAAGCTTTCAATTAACTTGTCTTTCATTTTGAAAATACTGTACAAACTTTAATTTGCATGTCAAGATGGACTCCACTCCCACTCCACCTCTCCCCATGTAGATATAGAAATTGAATTGTAAGTAAGATGGATAAAATTAAAGAGGTTCTGAGTCGTCTTATATATCATTGACCTTATTGAAATGTGCAGAGGCTCTTCAATGCTGAAAATGATCATAAATAACATTCTCAAGATCGCTAAGTGAGTCGGACACAAAAGCAGGATTACAACCCTGAAGTTCCTTATTCCCACCTACAATTTCAACCTACAAAAAAGCCTGTACTGCTTTTAATTGCTGAACTTTTGATTTAAAAGACAGTTAGTTCTTCAGTGACGAAGGATGATTTTATGGCTTAGGCGCTGGATTGGAATTTGGGAGATCAGGGTTCAGTTTCAAGTTCTGGTGGACTTTGAGCAAGTCAGTCACTTTACTTCAGTTAAGTGGGGGTATTGCTTCTTTTCATCTGAACTTTGTTTGTTTAGATTGTGAGCTCTGCAGGGGCACAAGCTTTTTATGTTTTTGTTTTTGTTTTGTTTTTTACCAAGAACTTATGGTATTTATTGCAGTGGCGTCCTGGTTCTGTTTTGTTTCTCAAAGTATTACTACAATACCAATAGTAAACAATTGGGCACACAAGTGGTATGGCAACCCTCTATATGATAATCATTTCCTTTTGTTCATTTGTGTCCTCTGTAAACTACTTAATCACCACCCCATGTGAAAGTCTACATTTTTGGCCTATGTATTTTATCCCAAGGAGTTGTCATCTACAGCAACAGGATTTGTGTAGGCAGACATGATTAGTAAAACCAAATTAGCTTTATTTGCTGTCAGAGGGGTGATCAGCAGGGATCCTGGTTTTCCATGATAAAAATATCACAAATTCTCTGATAAAAATCCCAAAATCTGTGGTTAAAATTAAATGCCCCCCAGCCCTTCTTGTGCCCCTTGCCTCCCACCCACAGTCCCTGCCCCCCAGCTGCCAGGGCTATGGGACCAGGGACCCAGGTCTGCAGCCCCCTGCCAATGGAAGGCAGTGGCTGCTGCAGCAGGAGCACAAGCTGGTTCCCCTAGTGCTGCCTGCCTGCTGCAGGCTCAGGCAGGGCTGGCTCCCAGCAGCAGTGTGCACACCCAGGGGGCAGAGAGGACCTGCACCTCCTAGATCTGTGGGGGGTGGGGGCAGGGCAGATGCACACTGCAGGTTCGTGCTGCCCACCCTCCTGCCCTTCCCCCAGGTCCTCCAGGGCACAGCATGTGCAACCCGGCATGGCAGTGCACAGTAGGGATTTGCACAAAAGCTGCCTGCTGCTGCGAGCACACTGCCCTGGCCACGCTTCCCCTGCAGGTGGGGGGGCAGCAGCAAGGGGCGCAACCCTGCACTGCCCCCATGCACACAGAGGAAGTGTGGCCACAGCAGCATGGAGCTTGCAACAGCAAGCAACTTTCCTGTGCAACCCTGCTATGCCGTCCCGTGCCAGTCGCACACGCTGTACTTCAGAGGGCCTGGGGGAAGGCAGCAGGGCAGGGAGTGCAGTGTTTGAGACCCAGGGATTGCAGCCAGCCAGGCACTCTGGCTGGGAGGGGAGAGCAATGGAGAAGGAGCCTCCATCCGGAGTGCTGCAAACCCCACCTCCTGGCTGGAGAGTACCCAGGCTGGCTAGGGGCTGAGGGATAGGGGAGCAGGGGGTTGCAGCTGGCTGGGCACTCCAGCTCGGAGCAGGGTGGCTGCAACCCCTCCCCCGGTCAGAGTGCCCACCTGGCTGCAAACCTCCCTGCTCCCTCGGCCCCCAGCCAGCTTGGGCACTCCAGCAGCGATGGGGTGGTTGCAGCTGGCCGGGAGCAGGGAGGCTACAAGCCCCCTCCCGGCCGGACAGCCTAGCCTGCTGCAAACCTCCCCGCTTCCTCTGCCTCTAGCCATCTTCCCCCACCCTCCAGCCCTGCCCCACAACCCCCAAGCCCCAGTTGCCTCCAGCAAAAAGAGTGAGCCTGAAGTAGCCTCAGGTAAGTATGAGCATTGGGCCCTGCCCCTTTTGCAAACAGCTCTTGCAAAAAGGGGAAATCCTTGGGTTTTCTCTGTTTTTCCATGGGAAACGGAAAACCCGGATCCCTAGTGATCAGGCTGGCTGACCAAAGGAACAGATGCAATGGTACGTGCTTCCAGAGTCTTCCTAAACTGTACATCTTTTTATACATATGTGGGTTATTATTAAATTAATTTTGTATCCAACATGCAAAATGCTGATCATATATTTGCTAACCAATCAGACTGTTAATTGTGAGTTGGGCGATATGTAGTATATCTACATTCTTTCCTTCCTATAGTCTTGTTGCACCAAAATTTTAACTAGTTTGTTATAATCTTGCTATCCAGTCCCAGAACTGAGAAATTAGATGGACTTACTGCTACTTCAAATCTCCCTAAGTCTTCCCAGTCCTCTATCAGCCCTCCCTAGTTCTAACAGTTGCTTCTACAGTGCAGATGCAGCCTACACCATCTCTGATACTATCTCTTCAGAAACTTTTCTGATTTCACCCTTCTAGCTCTGTCCAGCAAGTCCTGTAGCTTATTATTTCCACTCCTTGTTTGTCTCTAGGTGTCACTGTAGAGCAAGAGGGTGCTTCTCAGGGATTGTCGTTCTGGCTTCCGTAAAACTATCGTGTAAGCACAAGACTGGAAATAATTTTTCATATATAGTGCATAGAACTTTTAATAATCCAGAAGAAAAACTCCATAACTGTTGTGCTCGGCAGACAGTGGATGCCCCACCTTTTAAAGACTGATGGCTAGTTTATAATTCTGTCTTGGTATGAAGATTTCCAATAGCTCAATATGTTGAACCTTTTTCTGTCCTTGCATACACATGCATAGCTGTGTTTGTCATTTGTAGATGTGTTTCTCCACATGGGACAAGATTTTGCTTACTATCTCAATAATTCTGTTACAGTTCTGTCAAAGACCTAATAGGAAGATAGTTTCAAAAACTTTTCAAATGTTTCTAGAATTGATTTTCCTTTCACAGTTATCTGGAGTTTCTATATTCATGCAAAATAGTTTGCAAAGTCTATGCAAGAATTTCAGTAGTAGGTGTTTTAGGAATGTGAGCGTAATTATGGCTGCTTGCGGACTTAAAAAAATAAAAAAAAATAGTGCTTTACTTTACGTGCCCCCACACCAAGCCCAGCACATCCCCAGAAGAGGCATCACATTATTTGGACCCAACTCGCCCAACGTCTGTATAGTCAGGCACTACAGCGGGCCTTTTTGTCGCTTTTATCTAATATCTGATTGAATCTGCTATTAGATAAAAGCGACAAAAACCCCTGTTGAAGCACCCAATCTATACAAACATTCTGGAGCTGGGTCAAAGTAACACACTGGTGCTTTCAGTAAAGCACAGGTTTGGGGTTTTTTAAACATCTGCAAGCAACCTATTTGACTAAATTATATGGTTTTGCTATTTTACCTTGATGCCATGGTTTAAAGACTGCAAACATTATTTTATAGTGTAACATGGATTTCCATTTGTAACATCCTGTCTTTTGCAGCATCAGACTTTGATATTTTTGGTATGATGTACATAATGTACATCAGATACTTAATGCACACCTGCATTGCTATGAACCCAGTCTGCTTACTCAGCATTTTACTTCATTCTTTAATTTATCCTTTCTTAGGTGGACATGTGAATGATATTGTTTATATGGGAAACATAACATTGCTGCTCTGTCTGTACATTCACTACTTTTGCCATTTTTCATTTCCTGTATACCTTCCTTTTTCAAGATCTTTTTTCTCTCATTTTCTCTTCTGTAAAATTCTTTAATCACTTGCAGTCTTAATCCTGTTTTATAAAATTCCAGTAGTGAAGTTGTTTTCCTTTCCTTTTTTACTTGGTGGCAGACTGGGGCTGACAATGACTTGTTCAGGGTGTTTATGAACTTTAACAACACATTTTAAACCAGGACTTGTACATTTCTTTTACTATTAATCTGTAGTGCTTGCTATTTCCTTTATTCCTGCCTGCCTTAGTATTTTCTTTCCCTTCTGTTTAGATCTTTTAAGTTGGCCTACTTGTTTTCTTTCCCTCCCTCCCCATGCTTCCATTGGCTCAAGCCATCATTGGCAAAAAATAGTTGTGTTAGCCTTACATCTGGCAGAAAGCAAGGCAGGGTGGCACCTTAGGGACCAACAAGTTAAGAGAGGTATAAGCTTTCATACTTTGAAGTGCCCTGTTGCCTACAAAAGCTTTTGCCTCTCTGAATTAGTTGATATCCAGTGATGACTTAGAAACTATGTTCCCTTGTCAACTCATATCTTACTTTTAATACGATCCTGCTGTAACATTGCTCAGTCTTATTTCTACCTTCAGTTTGTTGCTGTCTTTCCTAATTTGGAGGAGGAAAAAGTATTTGTTTTTTTTAGTCTTGATCCCAATTTTTTGTACAACTCAAATGACAATTAAGAATTCATACTTTTTCCACATTTTTCTAGTGGGCACTCAATCTCAAGTGCAGAATATTTAAAAAAAAAAAAAAAAAGTGTTGTTTGATTTGAAGAATTGATTATGCTTATTTTTCAGAGATCTTCATGGATTTCTGCAAATTAAGATTTAAATTCAAATATCTTACCTGTGTGGTGGTTTGTCACTAAGTTTATTACCATAAGTGACTTCTGTTTTCTGTGTTGGTTGGTCTCATTTTGTATGGTTCTTTCATTATTCAGATACTATCTATAAAACTCTTTACTGTATAGGGTTTTTTTGCATTTGAGTTTACTGGTAAAATTTTTAGTTTAACTATTTTTTTTTAAATTAAATCACTTTCAGGAGACTGATCATGATTGTGTAATTAGCTGCACTATTTAAACCTGTTAGGCTCCAGTCTTGAAAGATTGATGCTGCTGCATTAAATTTTAAAGATCTGAAAAGTACTTTTTGAAAGTTCAGTAACAGTACTCAGTACATTTGATTAACACTTCCGAGACTTGCAATGTTCCTGAAACCAAAATAACATCACAAAAGAATGCTATCTGGTGACACTGAAGATATAACTTCTTATATGAAACTGCTTACATCACTGCTAGATGTGTATCTAGGTATTATTTTTTTAATATTTATATAAATATGATGCTGTTAAAACAGTGGTTCTTGACATTTTGTACCAGGACCCGTTTGTAAGCAACGACAGCCAGTCCTGACCCACAGCCCCCTGGCCTCCCCTCACACTCCACCCGCAGCTCCCTGGCCTTGCTGGTGCCCTCACTCCCTAGCCAATCCTCAACCGCCCCAGGCCAAGCTGGTGCCCCTCAGTCCCAACATTCAGCCCCCTTTCCCCACAACCCTACCAGGAGGGGCCCTCAGCTGCCCCTGTCTGGCTCAGGCTAGAGCACAGTAGCTGCAGGAGCTCCAGCTCATGCAGGCAGCAGCAGAGTGAGTCCAGCCGCAGTGCAGGCTGGATGGATGAGGAGGGGGGAGACCTATGGCATCTGGGGCCCCCACGCCATGCCAGGCAGCCTGGTCACAGTGCCTCCCACCCCCCCCAAGCAGTGTCTCCAGCCACCCAGCCCCTGCGAGTACATGCACCAGCCATGGTGCTACCAGCCAAGCCACGCAGCTTCCAGCTGCCCTCTGACCCCACTGGAGCGGCAGGCGCTTTCTCCCCCCACCTGCCCTGATGGAGCCTCAGCACCTGGCCACCTTCCCCCAGTGCCAGCAGGCACTTGACCTCCCTCACACACCCACCCCCTCCACATCCACCTACACATGCATTCTCCTCCTCCCCCCCCCCCCGACAGTCCCCAAGCCCTGGTCCTCCAACCCCCACTCCCCATGCACTTACCTGCATCCAACTGCTGGGGCTGCTCCCATACCCTACCTGGCTATGTGTGTGTGTGCACTCAGACACGTGTACCCACTGCCTCCAATTCCCCTGAGCAGCTCACTGCAGGGTGGGGTAACCCAGGTTCCCATCTTTCCTGCATTTTTCTGGGACTTGCTTGTGACCCTTTCGAATATTCTTGCGACCCACAAGTTGAGAAACACAGTTAAAAGACACTGGCTGCATAATCTTGGCAACTAAAGTCCTGTAACCACTTAAGTTTGTAGGTTTTGGCATTTTTCTTTTTCTAAGAGTGTGACTTGGAAAAAGAACATCTCTAAGCCTGAGAAGTTGGTTGTATTTAATGGCTTCCTCTGAGACGGCCAACAAAGTTATTCATTTTTATAGTCATTGCTCTTGGAATATACCTGTTCATTAAGGAGTAGGAGCAAGATTACTAATTTAACATGGGTCACCAAGGAACTCAGATGGCAGCGACTTTCTGTCAAATAGTATCTGGACTCAATGTGGTACTGTTTGCTTAAAATGAAATGTTTTGCTCATAGAATCATAGAAAATTGGGTTTGGAAGGGACTTCAGAAGGTCATCTAGTCCAATCCCCTGCTCAAAGCAAGACCATCCTCAACTATAATCATCCCAGTCAAGGCTTTGTCTAGCCAGGTCTTAAAAACCTCCATACTGATCCCATGTAGTGCTGTTCCAACTATTTAAAAACTTAATTGAATCCCAGTACAAAATCTAGTTGATTTTATTTTGACAAATGTAAAGTGGATACATGTAAATAGCCAATTCTATTTTCTGCATGTGAAAATAATGCTGTTATGCATTGTTTATAACCATCAGATACCTAAATTAAATTAGATCTCTGGGCTTGTGTTAGAACACTAATCCATTGGTACTTTTCTCTCTCTCTCCCTTTTTTTTCCTGCTTTTAATAGGACCTGGGCCTGGATTACTATATAATAGGAGAATCATTTGAGACATCTGTTCCCTGGGATAGGTAAATATATATATATGTATTGCAGTATTCTTTCTTAAAATATGTATAACTTTAATTATTGTATGACATCCATTCAGTTTGTCATTGAGAATTTAAAGGGTTTTTTCTTTGGTTCTGGACACTGATATAACTTTGAAAATTTAAATTGAAAGTGTTTGTATATGACGTTAATATTGAACAACTTTTTAGTTAAGCAATCGACACTCCTAGGCATGTAAATGTGCATTATTGTATAGCACTGTGTGACTTCTGTAATTGAAATATTGTCACTTTTGTAGTTAAATTTTGTGGCACTAGGCTTCTGTTTTTAATAGAATTTTAAGTGTGAAAACTGCATCATCATTCTTTTAGTCTTCAGTATATTTTCACTTTGTCTTGTTTCCATAGCAAATATAGGTTAAAATATGCTTATAATTAATAGCCATTTTAAGAAAAATTGTTGAGTAGAGAATCGGTTGTAAGTCTATAAAGGTCACGTAAAGTTTTGGGTTAAATATCTCCTAATCCTAGTTCTCAAGTAACTTGTGAAAAGAAATTTATGTAACAGATTAAAAACTGTTAGTTCAGTGAACATGAATTGGCTGCTTTTTATACTTTTTTGGATAAATCTGTGGCACCAAAGAAATCTTCAGTAGGTCCCGAGAGGTGGCACTGGATAGTATGATGACATTAGAAATTGCAAGCTTAAATAAAACTGCAGAACTGAAGAATTCCTGAAGTTATTCACTGTTTTATAATTTGTGGGGTGCTATAATATCATCCATCAGCTCCTGTCTTTCCCAGGGTTGTGGTGTGCTGTAGCATCACTGGGCATCTGCTGTATCGCAGAAACAGTTTTTGGATGGAACTGAAGCAGAGTACAGTAGCTAGTTTGCTCCTTTTTTTTGTAAGCCTGCTTGGCTTCTCTGCCAGGGGCCCCTGGCAGATGCTACACTTAAGATGCAGTTAGTTTGTTAATTATGTTTTAAATAGTAACCCGGTCACGTGTTCAGGCAAGTAATGGTACAATCAATTGTCTGCTGGATCTGGGACTGCACCAAAGCTCAAACTGTTTCTAGTGTGGTCCTTGGAGCCAGGAAAAAATCAGCTGACCTTCAGCTAGATTGGGACTGCAGGGGGGCTCAAATCAGCCCTAGTGCAGTCCCTGAGCAGTCAGACAATCAGATGATTATTGACCAGTTTGGTGGTCCAGCCACTCCCAGTGCAGTCCCCAGAACCACCAGAGTCATTGGCTGATTTGGGGACCCCACAAGGGCCACTTTGAACCCCAGTGGGATCCCAGTCCCAATGATGAACAGCTGTTCACCAGCTAAGGGGCCACACCAGGGCTGATTCAAGCCCTGCTGTAATCCCAGAGCCAGCGAACAACTAGCTAATTGTTGGGCACTGGCTTTCAATTTACTGGTGCAAGATGAGCCTGGGACCATGATCCTGGGCTGCCCCTGCACTGGCAAGTTGGGGAACAGATCCTAATCACACCCTATCCCAAAATTGTGCCTCTTGCCATGCATGTGTGGCCTGGTCAGAGGCACAATTTTGGGGGTTGGGGATCAGATCCCATTGCACCTGCAGATGAATGTTTGCCAGCGGCATAAGTAGCAAACCACTCCTAATTCATGTTCTCTGCCTCTATCAGAACGCACCAGAGATCTTGAGCTGAAACATCACGAGAGAGTCTTCTGCATGGATCCCTTAGACATGGGGGAGGTCATAGACCAAAGAGGGAAGCACCCAGCATTTTTAGCAATCATCCAGGTTAAGAGAACAATCCCACACTTAAAAACCCACTTTGTAAAACGTTATCCAAGCTGTACTGTGGCAGGCAGATACATGAGCACCTACCCTGTTGTTCTGCCACCCCATTGTCTATTTTTTCTAATGCTGTGCTTGGTTCAGCTGGAGGCAGAGCTGGGCACAAGATGTATTGGCAGGGGCATGGGGAAGCACTTCGGAGAGGAGCCTTCACATTCTTACATTCACTAGGTAGAGCAACAGCCCTTCAGAAAGAAGGCAAGGAAGAGGACTCTGCGCGTTAGAAAAAGGAGAAATTGACAATTTTGTATAGCTAAACAGACCAAATCAAATTCTGAAATCTCAATTTTGAAAAAGCAGCTTCTCTGGCTAGAGAATTTGTACTGATGGGGGAAAGATGTTTGCTGTTAAAAAGTTAATGCTGTTGTCTAGTCAAGACCAACTAATTCAAGTCTCATACTTCAGTTCTGTTCCATCTTCTGTTTAACATGCACACCTAGCCCGGAATGTAGAATTCCTTGTTGTGTGATACCAGTGCACTTGGATATTCCACCAGTGGTGGGGAAAGTTCCAGTTTCTTATGCTTACCTTCAAAACATGAAATTTGAAAGAATGCATGTGTTCATGCGTATATGTGGAAAACTGGGTAGGGTTCCATTCGCTTCATTAGCCGAAGAAGGTGGAAGGCCTGAGGAGAAATGTTGCTTTCCAAGCTGGAGCAGAGGAGTATAGCTGAAGAGATACAGTATTAATGCATTTCAGTACATCATCAAGACATTTATGCCCTGGTTATGTCTGAAGCTATAAAGTGATGAAGTAATTCTGGTTCTGTTGAGTACTCCACTGACGTAGCAGGGGACAAATATCCTAAGCTAGATAGGAATCTACCTTTTATATTTGATTGCATGAAAAATTCCCAGTTACTAAGATATATAAATTTTTACTAATTTTGTATTGCAGTAAGCATCCAGTTTTTTCTCTTTTTAAAACAAAAGTATATATTTGCAGTGTACTTGCCTATCTTATCTTCCTACATACAGATTTGTCACTAGTATTAATTTTTCAGCAAAAATGTGCTTGATTTTAGAGAGAGCTTTGACACAGCTCTATGTGGAACTTTATACAATTACTCTGATCACTTTTGCCATTTAAAGCGGGGTAGAAAACCTTTTCTGGCTGCAGGCTGGAATGACCGGCCCTAGGCTGGAGGCAGCTGAGTGCTAGAACACTGCAGCAGCTGGTGTTCATATCCACAGCGTCATGGGGAGAGTACCTGCCACCGGTATTTATCCGTGAAGCCAAGTGTTGCCAAAACCTCACATCTGCAGGCTGTATCCAAAGTTTCCATGCACTGAATTTGGACATGGGTCATAGGTTGCTGACTCCTGGATTGAAGTAATCCAATGCAGATCCTTACATTAAATTTACACTTCTGTCCTGAAAAGGAAGTAGATAAAATCCTCTTTTTCTAGATTCTTAAAGATCTCTTTCCACCATAAGTCAGAGCAAGCACTATTGTATTGAGTCCATTCATACTCTTCTTTTATATCCCAAAAGAGGTGAATGAAGTGAGGTATTCCTAACACTTCCCTGCTAAGGAAGAGAGATGTACGTTAATCCATGATTTTTGCATAGTAATCTTACATTTGCACATTCTTCCTGAAATTACTGTTAATTCCATACTGTTTAGCAAAGTTTCTCTGTTTGACAAATGTTCTAAATCAAGCCTTCAATTTGCCACTCCTAAAAATTGTGATGTAAAAATGGGCCATCGTGTTTTGTGCCTTTGTGGTTCCATATCCAATTTACTCGGATTCGAAGTAAAATGTTTTCCAACTACCAGCTATGTACATGTTCACTCACCTGGCAGTTTAAGGTTAGTTATTCCCTTGTCATGCATCATGAGAAAAATAACCTACATGATCAAGTATTCTCGGCTTTAGTAACCCTTCCTCCTAAGCTTCACTATATTCTCAGTCGCAACTGAAAAATCAAGGCCTAAGCACACTTATACAGGTACTATATCGCAATTGAGATGTAGAATACTCTGTTTTCTCTGTGCATTTTTATTTTAAGATTCTGTTTAGTTGTACAATAAACCATTTCTTTCTATTTTGGTCCCCTCTTAGTTAATAGTTACTAGGAAATGGAAGGTTGAAATAACTAAGCTTTCTAGTAAATCCACATATGATTTTTTAGATTTTAGGGGTGTTTGAACACGTTTTAGTCATTGTGTTCTAAAAGGTGTGGGGTTGCAAAGTGGCTTTAGATTTCACTATTTTTCATTTTAAGTACCATTTTAAACATCTGATAGGACTAGGATCTGAAACGTTTAATTGCCAGTGTGACATGCCCAGATTTGGCCAGGTGCACTTCTAAGACGCAATCCCAGTGTGCTGTCACCCTGCTGTCTGCTGCTTGACCACTGAGAACCAGCTGAGATGTGCCAGGAACCAATTCCTTGGCCTGTGGCACCTAAACCTTAGCTGTCTCAACTCAGTCTTGCTAGTTCTCAGCAGAAGAGGTTTTGCTAGCTACAAGAATCACACTCTTGTCTGTTCATTCACTCAAAAGATAATTCCCCCTTTCCTTGGAAGAGGCTTGCCTGTCTGGTCAGATACTCTGAGATCATAGTTATCACTGACCATAAATATTTTTGTTATACTACTGTTTTTATTATGAAAGCTAAAGCAGAAATAAGAAATTAGTATCGATGTGTTAAGAGAGAGAGACAGACAGACAACAGAAAAGAAAAATAGTCTGATTTTACCCTGCATCTTAAACCGAAGAATGCAGCTTCTACTCTGTTTACTAGCTGAGGACCTAAAGCAGATTGTGTTAAATATGGTCTAAGGGGACTGTGGATTATTATCCCAATACTGGATTAGTTTTTGTGACCCTCTTGTCTCTATGGGTTTATTGTTTGTTTGCCTCTCCCATTATTGCTCCTCACCCTCTTTTCCTCACTCCCTCCCTCTCTCCCTTTCCCTGTCTTTTGTATTCAAATCACTATCCACTTGATCCACTTCAGTGGTTCCCAACCTTTTATGCTGTGGACTGGCACGGGAGTGGGACAGGGCACATACTGCTGCCATTTTCTGCAGTGCAGCACAGTTTGCCTCAGCTTGCATGCAGAGCAGATTCAATTAATCGATTAAACAGATCTCTGGTGCATCGTGGGACAGAAAAGTATGTGTATATATGCCCCTAACTTCTAATTTAAATGAAAATATGGTTAAATAACATTCCATTAGTTCTATGTGGGAGAACTACTAACTGAAGTATTGGTCTCAAAAATTGATTAAAGTATTTAGACTTGTTTTTCACATCTTGATGCAACCATTTCAGTTATAAATAAAATATTTAAAATTGTTTTTATGGTACATTAAAATAGCTGAGAGTCATTTTAATCAGAGTCTATCTGGCAAACTAATGCACACCTTTACCAGTAGGAGGAATTTTTTCTACCTTTTCCTGACAGCATAACCAAAGATGCAGACTGCAGAATACAGATGCCTTTGGAGTCTTGTTATACTTGCCACTATGAATTAGATTTTATAAACTACTGTGCCAAATACTTGAGGCTAAAATGGTGCACAAAAGAAAATGCTCACCGAATGGATACAGAAGTAAACACTATGATAGCTATACGTTCTCTTTTGCAAATCTTTTATGCCCCCTGGAAAAAAATGCAGTAGAATTTCAAGAGTACAACATAAAAATTAAATTTGCCGTCCAATATATGTCTGGAAAGAATAATAACACTGCTTATAGAGATTGGATTGGCATTATTTTTATTATACTTCTTAAAGCAAGACAAAAATATAAATTGGTTATAAAAGTTTGTTGTTTTATTCTAGTCTTCTAAGAGAATTGGCAAGTTTTTCTGCAAGCTTTAAACTAGAGCCAGGGATTAGCAACCTGTAATTTGTGGGCAAGAACTGGGCACGGTACTGGGGCTTCAGCAGTCAAGTGGTGGGAGTTTTCCTGTGCCATGCTGTAGCTAGGCAACACAGAAGTGGTGTGAGGAAGGAGGTATGATGACTAAATCCTAGCACTGGGCCACCTCAGACCTGAGCTGGGCCAGTCCAGCTCACCACTGGAAAACATTGCTGACCACTGAACTAAAGGAACAAATTTAGCTTTGAAATATTTCTAGTTGCATTAGAAGACCTTTCTTATTCTTGTTTTCTGAAATTGTATTTTCTGTTACAGGGTTCTAGACCTCTGCAGGAATGTAAAAGAAAGAATAGTAAGAGAATGCAAAGAAAAAGGTGTCCAGTTTGCACCCCTTTCCACCTGCAGGTAAGGCACTTTAGTTCAAGCTTTCATAGTTTCAGTTTTTTCCCTTCAAGCAGCTGAAGTACTTCTTTAGTACAAAAGAACAGTTAACTTGCTAGCTTACCCTCATGGGGCAGTGTAAAGTTCAGCCACTAGTGATCTTGACCTTTCTAGCTAACTGCAAGTGTGAGCAGCAATAGAGACACTGAAAAGTAATCATTTCAAGAGACTATAGCGGCACTTGATTAGCCCTGATATTTATTTTCCATGTACTTAACAGGAAGCCAAGTATTACAAGATTGATTTTTCCTTTTAAAGCTTCTTACCTCTCTAAGTCAGACCATTGATTTGACATGGAGACTGAGTCAAAAGCAGGTGAACATTTTTAAAAGGGTACTAGAACTTAAAGTGAACTTAAGTAGTATCTGTCAGAAAACAAACTACATTAACTATATTGTTCACAGGACACACATTTCTAAAATATTAACGTTTAGAACTAGGAAATCATGAAAACAGAGGCTCTTAAACCTGAGTAACACTTTTAAGGACAAATATTAACTAAAATCGTTAAACCCTTTGTTTCTTGTCTTTACTTGATATCACTTTTGTTAAGAATAAATAAATAAAGTACATGCAAGTCCTGTAACTGTTTAAGTATTAACAGGATTTTAAAAACCAGTAATTCCAAAAGAATGGATAAAGGGCAAAGAGGATAATCAAAGACAAACTTTATTCCTTATGTTTACTGACAACAGTGGTCACCTCTGTCTCCCCATTTTATAAACCACATACTTCTTTTGTTTGCTGATGAAATCCTAAAAAGATGCAGAACGTGTGGAGTTGTTTCACTGCGTCTTGGATGCCAGCTAGTCATATAAGCAGACTCCAACATCACCTACTTTCCAAGTGGGTGAAGGTAATAAATCTCTTTAGTACAAGGAAATATTTTTGCTTTAACAAGTAAAGATCAATCATTTAAAAACATTTTTTGTCACATTTTAAGAGCTTTAGTACTTATCTAACTTTTTCTATGCCTTTTTCCAAAAAAATTACCTTTTTCTGTACAAGTTCAAAAGAGGAGATAGGGATAAGATTTTTTCTGGCCTATTTAGCTGGCTAAATTATAGATATACGCAAGTTTAATATTTGGCAAGCCAGTTTTTTATTATTGGAGAACTAGTAAATGAATTTTCTTGGAACAGGTATCTTATAGTTTAGTCAACTGTTGAACTTTCAGTGTAGCTGTATATAAGCAGATACTAAAAATGACCTTTTCTTTATTTTTATTTTTATGTGTAGATAGATAGAAGTATCTATAGCTGTAGATTTATATATATGTATATATCCTTTGTGGCCTACAAATTACATTCATACTTCAAGGTTAAAGCTCCAATTTCAAAAGTTAAGAAAAAATTCCCTATTTTCCATGTAGCATAGGGTAGACAATGTGCTCATGATGAATTTTTACAATACTGTTTTTACTCAAATATATAAAATGACTCCCCCAATAATTCATAGATTCTAGGGTTGGAAGGGACCTCTAGGCCATCTAGTCCTATCCTCTGCCCCTGGCAGACAAGAAAAGAGTCACTAAACCTGGGATCATGTGATCCCAGCCAGGTGCCTGTCCAGTCTCCTCTTGAAGACCCCCAAGGATGGGGCAAGCACCACCTCCCTTGGAAGCCCATTTCAGATTCTGACAACCCTGACCGTAAAGAACTTTTTTTCTAATGTCCAGTCTAAACCTACTCTCCAGTAGCTTATGGCCATTGTTCCTTGTTGTTCCAAGGGGTGCCCTGGTAAACAGATCATTGCCTACTTAGTGTTGCTCTCCCCTTATGAATTTGTATGCTGCCACAAGGTCCCCTCTCAACCTTCTCTTGGAGAGGCTTAAAAGGTTACGGTCCCGTAGTCTTTCCTCGTAGGGCATTCCCTGCAGGCCTCCAGTCAAATGAGTGGCTCTTCTTTGGACCCTCTCCAGGTTGTGTGCATCCTGCTTGAACTGCGGTGTCCAGAACTGGACACTATACTCCAGCTGTGGCCTGACCAGTGCCACATAGAAAGGGAGAATTGCCTCCCTGGACCTGTTTGAAGCACCTACGGATGCATGACAAGGTGCAATTGGCTCTGCCGACTACTTCAACACATTGACGACTCATGTTCATCCTGGAGTCAACAGTGACTCCAAGATCTCTTTCTGCCTCAGTGGTGCTGAGAAGGTCGTCCCCCAGCCTTATAGGTGGCAGTTTTTTTTCCCTAGATGCAGCACCTTGCACTTGTCCTTATTTAATTGCATCCTGTTGCTCTCTACCCACTTCCCCAGCCTGTCGAGGTCAGCCTGGATCTGGTTCCTCCTCTCCGGGGTGTTAGCTTTTTTTTTTCTCATATCATGATATTTTTGTATCATCCACGAATTTGGACAGGGTACTTACCACCCCCTTGTCCAGATCACTGATGAAGATGTTGAATAGCAGTGGCCCCAGACTGAGCCCTGAGGGACTCCACTGCACGCATCTTCCCAGGTTGACACTGACCCATCCACCACCACCCTCTGAGTGCGACCCCTGAGCCGGTTTGCTATCCATTGTACCGTATAATCATCCAAGGCAAATCTCCTCAGTTTATTAATAAGGATGGTATGGGATACCATGTCAAAGGCCTTCTTGAAGTCCAGATAGATAACATTCACAGGCTCCCACAGATGTGTTCCTTGATAATTTTTTCTATGATTTTCCCTGGGATGGAGGTAAAGCTCACTGGTCTCTAGTTCCTCAGATCCTCCTTCCTCCCCTTCTTAAAGATTGGGACTACATTGGCCCTCTTCCAATTAGATTCTAGATATGGAAAAATTATAAATGTGTTCTATAATTTTCTAGGTATAAAATCTAATTACTGGAGGTTTGCCTTGAATTTGTCCCTTCCCACCACTACAGCATGGAAAATTAAATCTGGAGGGTTAGATAGCTCCCTTGCCTTCTGCCCCCCTTCCTTACCCCGTCAGACCCTGTTCCCCCTGAGCACATGGAAGTAAGAAGCAAATCTGAAAACACTGACCTAGAAATGAATGTACCTTTAGTACATTTAACTTGCATATAAAGAAATTACTTCAGATACCAATAGACTTAATTCATTCAGATTTGATTAAGTTTACCTCTTTGAAACTGGTACAAGTTTTAGCACAAGATTCCATAAATACACATTTAAGCAGTACTTCTGTACCTACTTGCAGGTGGCATGATCTATTTTTAACAGTAGTCCAAAGCCAAAAGGCTCATGATTTACCATATAGTTCACTGGGCTGCGCCCCAGCAGAAATAGTAGAATTTCAGGCCATGCTGACCCCACAGCTCAGCACTGCTGAATCTGGAATTTTCTAAGAAAATGAAACCATGTAGAACAGAGGTGGGCAAAATATGGCCTGCAGGCCAAATCTGGCCCACCAGGCCATTCTGTCTGGCCAATGGTGCCCCCCCAGTAATTTAGAAAATGAATATTTATTTGCTCCTGGCTGCCTGTCAAAGATGACAGGAACCAAGGGCAGTAGGACCCAGCAGCAATGCCCTTCCAGCCCTGCCTCAACACCCCCCCTACCCCCCCCCCAGCCAGAAGACTGGGACCCTGGGGGCTATTCCTGCCTCCCTCTGCTAGAGAGGGAAACTCGGGTAAGAGTGGGAGGGAGGCAGGGAAGGACCGTGGGCAATTGCCCCAGTCCTTAGGGTTGGGCTGGCTTCTGCTGAGTCCTGCATTCACAGCCATGCAGCCAGGAACCACGTGGTGCCGGAGTGGCCGACAGCGGGCAGGGAAGTGGTGAAAGTGGCCAAGGGCAGGGAGGAGTGGCAGTGAGCTGGCGCACAAAGTGCAGCAACATCTGGATAGGAGGGGATGGGGCTTGCGCCAGTGGGGCCCAGAGCAGGGTAGCAGGAGCATGGAGTCCAGGCTGGCAGGGGCTCTATGGAGCTGGGCTAGGCTGCGCCAGGAGGGAAAGGAGGAAGCCAGCTCGGCTCCATAGAGCCCCTGCCAGCCCAGGCCCTGCAGTCCTGCCACCCCACTCGGGGCCAAACTGGCACTGGCCCCAGTCCACTGGCGCAAGCCCTACACTCTTCCCTGGCTGTCGTTGCACTTTGCGTGCCAGCTTGCTGCCACTCTCCCCTACCTGCAGCCACTTTCACCATTTCCCTACCCATCACCAGGTGGTGATTCCCGGCTGCAGTGTCGGACTGCGGGAGCATGGGACCTGTGCCAGTACCCTGGGGCCGGCTGCGGGAGGTGTGTGTATGCACGCACCCATGCAGTAAGGGAGGGGGGGAGAGAGAGAGAGCAATGAGGGAGGGACTGTGTGTGTGTGTGTGTGTGTGTGTGTGTGTGTGTGTGTGTGTGTGTTCATAGGGTGAGTCCCACATGCACACCACACCATACACACACCCACACCTCCTCACACTACAGCCACCCTCTCCCTCTCACCTCATATCCACACGCACACATACCCACATACTCCTTCTGCCCCCACACACGCCCCCACAGACAGCCCACCGACAAACCTATACCAACCTCCCCATACTCTCCACACCCCTCCCCCCCCTGCACATAATATACAAGAATAATTCTTCATTTTAAGCTATTGTGGAATCACCCCTATATACACTACACAAACTCATGTAAATCAGGATAAAAATATTTTGAAATCAAATTAATGAATGCTGTAGATGTTTGATTTTTAGAATATAATTTGGTATTTTTTCTAGTTCCAAGATGGCAAAACCCCTTGGTGAAAGGAGTACTCCCAGGGGCAAAGGGAGGTACTTCTGGTGGCGAAGCTTGGGGGTTAGGGGGTAGGACTTCCGGTCACAAGTTGGCAACCAAGGGGTGGGGCACCTGTTAAGGGGTGGGGCTACCCATGTGGCCCTTGACAGCTTGCCAAAACTCAGTAAGCAGACCTCCAGCCAAAATAATTGCCTTCCCTGATGTAAAAAAAAGGAGAATTTGCATTACCCCTGTGCTCTGTACTGTTTCTGATCACTGGTGCATTCTTATTAATTTAGTGTATCACTTGTAAAAAGTAATAACAATCAATGATTGTAATACATATTCTAGCAACATGTTAAATAATTTTAACCTGTTCTCAGTGGTAAGAACCCCTGTGTATCTGGTGCTGTACTAACCAACACCAGACATACAGTTCTATTCTTATTCAGTATATTAAGGTATTTGTAGATGACATGGGGGGTTTAATTCTCCCTAAATTGAAGTGGTGGTTTTTTCAAAATGCTGCTTCAATTTAGGGTAAAGTAAACTCCCATATCGTGTACACCCGTGTCAGAGCCTAATCCTTACCTGCCTCTCCAGTGGCAGGGAGGGGAGAGTGAACAGCTGGTTGGCAGAGCAGTCCCTGAGCTACAGGGGAGGGCTGGTGCTTCCCTCCATGCTGTGGACCACCCTCTCCCCCCAGGCAGCACCTGGGGCACCCAGCTCGAGCAGTCCCAGGGGGTACTGCAGCTGCAGAGGGAAACACTGGGCCCCCACGCAGCTCAGGCAGGCAGGCTCCGGGGGGAAAAATAAATATATATATCAGGCTCGCTGCTTTTTTTTATTTCTCATTCTGTGGAGCCTGCCTGCACGGGCTGCTGCCAGGTTGCCTGAATGGGCTGCCAGCACAGTTACTGAGCTGCACAAGAGCCCGGTGCTTCCCTCCATGACTGTAGGGTAGGAAATTAAAACTTCTTAGAGATGTTTTACTGTGCAGCGCCCCAAAGTCGCTTGCTGTGTCCTGAAGTCATTTAAGGTGCATTACACCACCAGATGTGCTACAGAAGCTCGAATTAACGTGCAATATGCTGTCAAATGTACAAACAGCAGTGCCATTAAAGCAGTGCAAAAGACATTTAACCTGCTTTAAACCTGCTAAAAAGTGTTGTCTACAAACAGCCTTAGAAATTCTTGAACATCATTTTTTGTTATGCTCAAATATTCCAGGGTTCCACTGCTGTTAAGCTCTTGTCAGCACTCATTCAGTTTTTAACTACTTGTTTAATACTTAATATTCAAGGTGATGTGGAACCTAAAGGAGGCTCCAGCACTGTGCATAATTCAGTTCTCACTTGTACCCAATCTAACACTGCTAACTACTTCTCTCTACTCAATCTAATCAAGCATTCCTTCAGGCTGCTTTTGTTATTACATTTACCTTCTCCAGTGCTATTCTTTATGAATAGTCTTTCTCTACTCATATACCGTTCGGTGTCTTTTCATTCATACCTCTTATTAATATGCTTCTTTCACAATTTCTCAACAGTAATCTATCAAAGTAATTTAGTTACATCTCTGTACGACTTGGAGAATGTTCATTCTCTACCATTACTTTAGAAAATACAGTTTAGATTGTCCTCATTAGGGCTGAGACCACAACAATTTGTCCAGTTTAACATGTCTACAATTATAGCTTGATTAGTAAGATATTTGTTTTGGACTAGACCTTTGTTACACGTTGTGGTTTTTGAGGTATTCCGCGTTTGTCTTGTTTTAGTGTAAGTTACTGAAACTATATGCAACTTAAGCATTTGCTTAGTTTAGGGATGTCGGATCTGGCATTTGGAGCCATATCATCTGGCTTGCTATGCCATCTGTGAGTCTTAAACTGGACCCACATGCCTCTTGTGACACGTGCCAGACTGGCCCTGTGCTCCAGGTGGCTCTCAGCACACAGGACTGTTTTGGGGCACTCCCAGCTCCTGCACTGGACCAACCCTGTGCTCTGATCTAGTGCATGGGACTTATGAGTAGGCCCAATCTGACCCCTCCACTTTTCATCGAAGACAGCTGGGTCTGATGCGTTTGATGTACCTGGCTTAGTTAATAATCCTTTGCTTTGCATTAAAGAGGTCTCTGATCCTTAGGACATTTGTCAAAATGTATCTCTAAAGTATATAGTGGTTGAATACCATGAGTGAAGGGTGCACAGCTTAAACTACATCTCTGCCTTTTTTTTCTTGACTAATCATTAAAAAGACTGTAATACTTCACTGATGTCTTTGGTTTTATTTGTAGAGAGCATATGTTCTGGGTCTTATAAATGCATTATTTTTCTGTCTAGCAGTGTGCTATTTTCTGTTTAAATACTAAGGTAACCAGATTCACTTTTACTTGCTAACTGATATTTGCCTGTAATGAAAAAAGAAACTAAAATGCAGTTAAATGTTTTAGGGGCTAACATCTCTTTGTGAGGAGAAGAAAGTTAATGCGTTCTGGATAGAAATTTGGGGTTAGTAGTAGCACACTTCTGATCACAAAGTAAACAGATTATGAAAAGCTGTTAAGTCTCATCTGAAACAGTTGTATATTTGCATACTATGCTTAATCATTCTTTTTAAAGATGACTTTAAGCTGGATACCTGTCGTTAGCTTGTTTTTAGGGTGCTTACGGTTTTGTCATGTTCTGTTAGGTTTGCAAAATTTGTGGATGCTATATTTGAAATTTATTATATTAAGCACATGCTATCACCAATCATGACCTAAAGAACCCTTCTTTTGTTATCTAAGAACTGCTGCAAGTATTGTGGAAATGCTGGAATTAATCTTTAAAGCAGTGATTCTCAGCTGGGGTGCCACAAGACCCTTTGAAGGGTTCCATGAGTTGTGAGGAGATAGATAAATGCAGGCTCAGGCTTATCCCTACCTGGCTGCTCCCTCACACCTACTTCCCAGCCCTTCTGCAAGAAGGTAAGCACTGTAATAACTAAATTTGTGTTTGAAATGGAGCGCTGCTCAATTGACAGAAGTTAGGAGGAGTGTCTTCAGTCTAAAAAGATTGAGAACTGCTGCTTTAAAGCCTTTATTTTTTTCCCCTCAATAGAAAATATTGTGGCATGGCATTTAACAGGATTATTGAATGTGTGATTAGAAACAGTGGTTAAAAAACTGCACTCTGGAAACCTTTCTTCCCATTTGTCTCTTCCTTCAGCCATTTGTCAGTAGTAGTTGCAGGTCATCCAGTGTCGTTTATATAATAAAAATGTAAAAATCTCCAGCCAATAAGATGGTTCAGTAATGAATATAGGAACTAGTGAGATCCTGAATAACTGTGTAAATTATGTAGTGTAAACTACTGGCTGCTTATTGGGTACAACCTTTTACTTTACAGCTACCAACACACTTTTTTTTTTTTTAACAGGGTGACACAGACTTATGATGCAGGAGCATGCGTCTATTTCTATTTTGCCTTTAACTACAGAGGAATCGGTGAGCCTCTTCATGTCTATGAACAAGTTGAGGTAATGGAGATATGGATATAGCTTGTTATCTTAGTGCCTTTTATTCATAAAATACTTGTGTGGTACATTGACTCTAGTAACAGTATTCTGAGTAGAGAACACAAGAACTCTACAAGCTTGTTCATGCTTAGAACTTTACCAAAATACCCTTTTTGTAATATGTTTTATTTTGTCACATACAGCGTGCCTCTGAATGTAATGGTCACCTTCATTTTGAAAGGCAGAATGAAGAAAATATTTTTTCCAGAGTTATGGCTACATAGAGCAAGAACAGCACCTAATCTTTAGCACACTCATCCTCCCTTTTTTGCTTAACTAAAGCTCAAGTCCTAACTGCTGGTGAAGACTGGTCTCTGTGGGTGGATCTATGATTTTGAAAAGAGTTAGGCTATAAAATAGGAGGGATAAGTCCTAGCAAACAGCAAAATTGCCCTTAAAAGGGTTAGGTGGATTAGTGGAACATACAGATCATTAAAAAGGAAAGGATTGTTAACACCTGTGGAGTGAACAATGAGTCATTAAGTCAATTAACTTGTTCAGCTGCCTCTATTCATGCAGCAGCTGCTGTACTGTGGAGCAGGAATCCAAGCAGCATGCTTGTATGCCAGGCAGAAACTGAGCTTCCATGCTTAATACACGGAGCCTGATTTTGAGAGGCTGATTTTAAGGGGAAAAGTATGTGTTGTATGTGAGAATATATGGTATTAAAGACATTGATTCTAAAACAGCTATTTCTCTTTAATCCCCCATGTGAACACGCTTGAAAAGACACTCTCTTGTTCTTAAGTAATGCATTTACTGATATCTAAGATGAGGTCCACCCCCCCATGTTAAATGGGGGGATAGGAAGCTGTTTTGGTTCTGGTCTCTCACACACACACACACACACACACACACACACACACACACACACACACACACGCCTTGCCACTTACTCTTGCTCCAAGAGACTCTGGCCTTGGTCTAACCTTGGGACCATAGAATACACCTACTTCAGTCCCTAGAAGTGGTGGCAGTGTGGCAAGCCCAGCTCTAAGGTCTGGCCGGAGCTGTCATGTCACTGCTGCTGCTGTTGGCCAGGCTGGGAGAAATTAAAGATGGCCGTCCGATAATTAATTTCTACAACTGTAAAATTATAATAATTCAAATTTTTCTGTGTATTGAGTCTAATTATTGTGGGGCTGTCTTAAATTCAGGGTCATCTTGGATTCAGGTATATATTGTAAGCATCTACAGGGGACTTATGTAGAAATAATTTCTGATGTTGTTTTGAAAAATCCACGTGTAGATGAGCCTTAAACCACTTGGCAAAAAGTGTATGCTGCTCAAATGAGGCCAGGCATAATAACTAAAAACGTTACTTGAGTTAGCATGTGTAACTTCCTAAAGAAATGAAGAACTGTCAAGAGTAACTCCATTCCCATTTTTGGGAAACGTGATTACTGCTCACTGAGTGCTCAGAAAGGTGCCCAAGTATCCACAATTAAAGGTAGACAAGAAACAGTTTTTCTGTCCTGTAAACATTTTCAGTATTTCAGAAAAGTTTCCCATTCTCCATCTGGGTGAAACCAAAAGATGCAGAAAATACTCTTTTCTGTTGAAACTGCCTCACTTTGTATGAATAATTATATATTGAAGTAGAGTCTTGAACCTCATTTTCTTCCACTTTAGGTGATTGCTCTAGCCATGGTGATATTCCAGAATAGTATCAATGTCCTATGTTAACTAAAGTATTTTTATTATAACTTTATTCTATTCTACTATACTGTATTGTGTTCACTGAATGTTTTAATCTTCCACAATTTAGACAGCTGCTAGAGAGGAAATTCTTGCAAATGGAGGAAGCTTGTCACATCACCATGGAGGTATTGTTTCTAGTTCTGAATTTTTAAGTAGCTTATGATGTTAGAAACTTTAAGGATTTTGTGTTGCTTAATGAAACTTGGAAAATTATCTAAGGATGTAGTTTGAAATTACTCCCATAATCCTGCTGACATCTTTGCTGACAGTCTTCTGTACCATTGCCAGTTTTCTCAGGTAAATCCAGTTAGGCCTGGCTGATTTGGTGTCAGACCATATTGCTAAAAATGTTGTGTGCTCATACAATATGCTCCTGGGCACCTGGTTCCAGAACATTGTATAAGAGTATGACATGCAAATTTGGTCAATCAATTTATCTTGAATGGTTTATTTTAATTAGGCAGACAAAACTCTTGGGGTAGAGGCAGTATCTTTTATTAGCATTGTTATCTTGCAGTGTCGGATGGCAGGCTATGGGTTGGGAGTGAGGGGCATTGGGTTAGGACTGGCAATCAATGTTTAATAATGGGCCTTGATACAAAAAAAGGTTGAGAACCACTGGTCTAAATAGGCATAGGCAGACAAAACTCTTGGGGTAGAGGTGATATTTTTTATTAGACCAAATAAAGAGCAAAAAAAATTCTTTCTTTGTGAGCTTTTGGGCCCAATCTTGTTCAGGCAAAGGAGAATTCAAAGATTATTGAAATTTCTTTTCTACCTGGGAGAATTTTTTTCTTGCAGAGGAGAGCTGAGAGATGGTAGGATCCCCCTCGGTGGAAAAGTCCTTTTTTTTTTTAATTTATTTTTTTTAAACAAAGGCTGCTCTGTGAGTGCAAATTAAGCAGACAAAGGCTTTTTTATTTTAATTTATTTTATTTTAATTATCTTTATTTTAATTAAGCACTTGAAGTGAGCACACTAGAAGAGAGGGATGGGCTACAACTAGATCTGGACAGGTTACAAGGGTGAGCGGATGAGAATAGGATGGGTTTCAATACGGACAAGTGCAAGGTGTTGCACCTGGGGAGGAAGAACCAGCAGCATACCTACAGGCTGGGGAACTCCCTTCTCATCAGCATAGAGGCGGAAAAGGATCTTGGAGTCGCTATTGATTCCAAGATGAACATGGGCCACCAATGTGGGGACGCGGTCAGGAAGGCTTAACCACACTTTGTCATGCATCCATAGATGCATCACGAGCATGTCCAGGGAGGTGATCCTCCCCCTCTGTGACATTGGTCAAGCTGCAGTTGGAGTACTGTGTCCAGTTCTGGGCGCCGCACTTCAGAAGGGATGTGGACAGCATCGAGAGGGTCCAGAGGAGGGCCACTCGCATTATCAGGAAACAGCAGGGCAGGCCCTACGAGGAGAGGCTATGGGACCTGAACCTGTTCAGCCTCCACAAGAGAAGGCTGAGAGGGGATCTGGTGGCTGCCTATAAACTTGCCAAGGGGGACCAGCAGGCAATGGGAGAGTCCTTGTTCCCCCAAGCGCTACCGGGAGTAACAAGGAGCAACGGCCATAAGTTGACTGAAAGTAAATTCAGACTAGATATCAGGAGGCGCTACTTCACAGTCAGGGCTGCTAGGAGCTGGAACCAACTTCCAAGGGAAGTGGTGCACGCTCCTACCCTGGGGGTCTTCAGAAGGAGGCTAGATAGACACCTAGCTGGAGTCATTTGATCCCAGCATCCTTTCCTGCCCATGGCAGGGGGTCGGACTTGATGATCTGCTTAGGTCCTTTCCGCCACTACCAACTATGAAACTATGGAAGAATTGTGTTTTAGGTTAACAAACACCAAAGCGAGCTAATAAGATCATGTTTCAGTAACAGAATTTCTTGAAAAGTAAAGCTAGTACAAAAGCTTTTCCTTCTTGACGAGATGAATGCATTTAAGTCATAAATGCCACTGGCATATTTGTTAATGGTGGTAGAAGATTTTGTGTCTAGAGTAGTTCTGGTTATAGTGTAATAAATATTTTCCTTGGATATGCACAGAAGGGAGCACAGATTTTGTTGTGGATTGAATTTGTGTTTTTTCTAAAGACAGCCAGGTCTTAAAACCTGACTAAGGTGCCACCCTTCCCTGCCTTCTACCTAATATGTTTTTTGTAAAAGTGTTTTTTCTGGTTTAACAGTACCTTGTTTTCAAGCACGTTCGAGATTTCAAAAATGTTGTATGAAAAATCTGGTTGTTTCTCTCTCTTTTTTTTTTTTTTTTTTTAGTCAAGTTTAGAGTTCCACTTACAGGTGGGGTTGGGTGCCCCCTATTAATTGTTCAGTATTTCCCATTCTAAGACTTCTGTTTTCAATTACTTATAACTGTGCCAGATTTAATCTGTTTAAGCTGAAATTTGCCATGATGAGTGTCTGCCTCAGGCTGAAACTCAGGAAAACATCTGTCAAGATGGTTCTGCTGCTTCTGAGAACATGGGGAAGGGATTTTTTTTTCTTGCTCTTAAGTACCTCCCATGATTTAAAGCTGGAACTCAAAATTTGGGAAGGGAGAGGCAGCTTTGGTCAAGGGATATGCCTGTTGCTATCACATGAAAATCCACAATCAAGTTTTACAAGCCTTTGACAAATTGCAGTTCATGCATGCTTAGACTTTAGCTGCTAAAGTCTTCTAAGATTGTCCTCACTTAAGTAAGCTCCAGCCACTCCTGAATCTTACATGTGACCTGCTCATTTATATATACTTTATTTCTGCCAAGTGATTGCATGCTTCAACACAGCACTTCAGGGCAGGGAGAGATTTTCATTCTAATGACTGCTCCTACCTGCTTTGGGCCAGGGTAGAACAGGTCACGGGAACTGAGAAGAACTGTCCCTCATCTGTTTTCAAGGCATCTACATAACAAGGAGGAGGGGACAGTGTTTAAATGCGGAGGGGGGAAAGTGGATAAGTCAGGAGGGAGGAGAGGACTGGGAGCTAGCAAAAGAAATGGATAATAAAAAGGAACTGGCTGAATTCCATCCAGGAAGAGCACACACCAACTGCTGAAACTTCCTTAGCCTGACGAAGGGTTTTTGAACTCGAAAGCTTGCTTAATAACCGTTCTCCAACTATTTGGGATGGTCTAATAAAAGTTATCAAATTCACCCAAGGAACCTTGTCTGGCTGAACAAAGGCAGACAAGGTTCTTTGGGTGAATCTGATCTTTTATTAGACCAACTTAAATAGTTGCAAAATCTATTTTTGTTTGAAAAAAAATAGTTGGAAAAAGGGTTTTTTCTAACTATTTAAGTTGGTCTAATAAAAGATATCAAATTCACCTAAAGAATCTTGTCTGCTTATGCTCTTAGACCAACATGGCTACAACCTACACCCCTGGCTGAATAAAGACACCCAGACTAAAACTAGTGGGCAGAAGGGAAAAGAGCTGGGATGTGTTTTAAGAAGGGACTGCCTGGCCAAAGTGTCTAAAGAGCAACTACGGAGGTGTGAGACTTCCATTGACTCTTCATTCCATTTCAAGAAGGGGAAAGACGTACTACATGAGAAGCTGGGCAGAGATGGGTATGAGGAAAGATATTAGAGTTGGATAATGAGCCTAGAGGCAAGGAGGCTAAACTGACATGAGCAATTCAGCTGAAGTTAATGGGAAATGTATGTAGCATTATACAGTACTTATGTTTAAAGTATTCTAAAAGATGAAGTCCTAAGTGTGTCAAATTAGATGTTCATAGTTGACACTGGACGTTAGCAGTTGCTTTTGTCTTTAATTTCTCTGTGCTTCAGCTCCATCTATAGAGACACAACCACTCCAATTCAAAGAAGTGCTGTGAACATAAAATGTGAAGCACTCCTTACTACAGTGAGTACGATAGAAAGGTCCATGGAGAAATTTTTATAATTCTGTCTTTAGACAGAGCAGAGTTTAGATAATGTGTACTAAGTCATCAGGCTACACATCAAACAATGAGTGTAAACCAAAAAATTAAACAGCTGCTCACTTACGTGCACTGTTCATATTCTACTGGATGAGGTAGAGATCCTGTGGAAAATATAGTAGATGATTTATATAGTTAAAATAAGCACAAAAGAGAGAAATTAAGATTGTACAGGAAGCCTTTAATTTTTACATTTTCAGACTCTTGACCACTTGACTTTTTTTTTTTTTTAACCTCAAGCTCTTTCAGCATCATGCCTTAAGTCATTTAAACTATGGCAAGGAGAAAAAAATTAATTCAGTAAACTTTACAAATGAGCCATCTTCACTTTATTAGATATATAATGATTGATTTTTCTGTAAATACTTATGTACATTGATTTGAATATGTATTGTCTCACTCAAAACACTGATTTTTGACACCTTATCATGAATGGGAAAATGAGGGATAGTTAACGAGCATACTTTTTTTGAGCTGTTAATGTTTCTGTGAATATGGTTTGAAGCAAAGATCCATCATATATGTATGTAACCTCAAATCTTTCACATATATCAAGTAAATGTCTAGTGTGATAGGTGTCTGTCTGCCCTGTATCTATGCTTTAAATTTTAAGGTCTGAGAGTAGAACTCCAGTTTTAAATTGTTTTTGTTTTTGATTTGTGTATTTAGAATTTGAAATTAGTTGTATAATTTTTAAATGTGATCTTTCCTTTCCTCTTCTGGAAATTGTCCAAGAGACTGCAGGCTGACAGAGTAAGGAAAATAAAATGACTTAAGTTTAACTATTAATTCTTGAACCTATATTGGCTCTACATGAAGCCCATAAGATGTAAGTTTGTGAGAGGCAAAGGTGATGTCATATAGGTATTTTTCCTGGTCTTGAAGAGCCACAAAGTTACAGGGATACATCCAGATCTGTTTTCATTTGTGCTCGACTGTCCACTATTCTAAGGCTCTTCCAGCAGTCTGATATTGTTGAGGTATGGATGGCAGAGCTGTTACAGCATGAAAGAACCAAAATGTAAGGGAGGAAAAATCCTTAGTGTTTTTATAGCTGTGGATAAAGGATACTTCAAGCCATTTCATTTGCTTCAGTCATAATTGTATGGATTTGCATGGCATCATTACAACCTCCTTCTCTGTGTGGGTATCGTAATTACATTTCCATGTCCTTGTACTTATGGATCTCTTTTAACTGTAACAGTGACTACATTTCTGTGTTTTTAACTTTTGGGTTTGGCTAAATTACAGCATGCCTATAATTTTTTTACTCATAATTTTCTGATTAATAGTCTCAACCTCAATTGTTTTTGAAGTGTTGTTTTATTTTCATGGGTTGTATAAGTGAAAATATGCATGCTATAATTTTTTGAGGTACATAGTTCCTGTTGTAAATTAATCTAATGGTATTGTTTTTATTTACTGACCTTCAGGTCTTGTGGAGACGTTCTCAGCACTGCTTTCAAGTTCTTGTCTGGGGAAAGGGAGAATATTGATGCAATTTCTCTTAGTGTTTGTCCTGTAATTGTGATTAATAACAGTTGCTTTCACTATCTGGAAACAGACAGGCTGGTTTGTCTGCCTACAATCATGCTGTGATGAATGGAGCTATTTTAACTCTGGTTTTGTGTATCAAAGAAAACAGATGTAGTCTGGGACTTGAGGCTATAGGAAATATCAAGCCTGCTTAACTCAATCTTATCATACTTGTAAGGGAAGAACTGGTCAGTTTATGCAGCAAAGTTTGCACTAGAAATCTGTATAATTATAAAACTAATTTGTACATTTACAGGCATGTTGATTTGTAAAAGGGCCCAAGCTTTTGAGATCACCGGATGAATTGAAAACTAATAAAACTGTAGTAAACTCTTAAAAGTAATTTTACAAATAATTTGAGTTTGAAATGGATGCTAAGACCCTTCTTTCCCAATTAGTATATAATTAAACCATTTAAAATTCAGCTCTTGAAATTTTATTGAAAATGTGCCTAGCTACAGTGGAAGAAATACCATCATTTGATACATAAAACTTTTGTAGAAGCAAAACTGACAGTTCAGACCTCAAGTGTTGCAGTGAGGCAACAATGCAAAAGGTGCTTTGTTTTTTGTATTGTGTACTCCGGGATCTAGCCTGCAGTATTATTATTTTATTGCATACTCCGGGATTTAGCCTGCAGGAAGAGTCATTCCCAAGAGAGAGGAAACGTACAAGTAACATCTAAACACTGGCCTTTTTCTAAACCGTAAAATGTGACACAGTTTTAAAATCACAGATTTTTTTTCTTCATGCTGTCATCTACATTTCATCCCGGGGGATTGCTTTAGTGTTTGTAAACCCTGTAAAACTTCGCAGGGCTCTTTTTTCTATTAAAAAAAAAAAAAAAAGGAAAAAAAAAAACCTGTCTGATATGATAAATCGATTCTATTTGCAACTTTAAATCAGTTTTCAGTGGTATATGGCTACTAAGAGAACTTTTTCTTGACCACTGAATTCTACTGCTAAAGTTTATATCCATTTTAGTACCCAACAATAAACTGCAAAAAATAATTTTGAACTTCATACTTTAATTTTAAAATGAAATTTTTACTAGTAATGTTTGGGTTTAAACATCTGGAGCTGTCAGAAGTGACTTTGTTATTACAGTCATGTACATCTGGTTCATAAATCTAGCAGGAATTTTAGTCTAAGCTGGTGTTACTACAAAATGGTAGTCTAAGTTATCACTGTTTAGGTCATTTTGCTGTGTGGGAAGGTTAGGCATCCTCATAGATCTCATAGAAAAGTAAAGCTGAAAGGGACCTGAAGAGATCACTTCCAAATGGGGATTGAGTCTGACCTTGGTGTTATTAGCACCCTGTTCTAACCAAGTGAACTAAAGAGCCACTAATATCCTCTAAAGTAGCAGGGATTGGCCACTGCAAGGAGTAGGTAGTTAGACTTTTGATGGACCCAGTGCCCTAATTCAGATACCTGTTGTTTACTGGAAAATTGATAAATACTTCAAAAATCAGGGTGTTAATGCAGCTGCCACTTGTCCCCCTGTTTCCCCTGCTGATGATTCTCAGTTACCAACAGCAAATAAAAACACTAAATTCAGTGGCAGATGAGGGCCAGGTGGATGCATGTGATGGCAGCGTTAACCCCCCTTAGGTTCTAGTCATGCTGACACAGCGGCTCTGGCAGCTGTGGCAATAAACTGCATGGACCAAAACCAGCCTGCCTAAGTGGGTCTTCCAGTCCATGAGAAGCCTCGTGGGCCATATGACCTATCTTTGCAGGCCAGATCCAGCCCGGGAGCTGTATTTTGATATACCCCTGTTTTTAAACCTTCCATTGTTTTTCTTTCTAAAAGACATACAAAAAACTAGAACTCTTGTTTCCAAAATGATACCTTTTATTAGACCAACTGGAAAATGGCAAGAAAATTTGTCCTTTTCTGCAAGCTTTCGGGAATCAAACTCCCTTCGTCTAAAAGAGACATTTATGATGCTGGATCCAGCTTCTTCCCTGTCTACCCACCTTAAGTCAGAGAAGATGGTAGAGAATCACTTTGAGCATCACTTTTTCTCTTGCTCCGCTGGTATCAGCAATGAGTCCTTTTAAATATCCACTAGGCATGTTGATATCCAAGCTGAGTAGGCTGCCTGCAGGAACTAGTATGGTACTTACAAAGGTTTTTCAAAACAAATAAATTACCTTTTTGCTCTCAGGAGTGTAGGTTGTAGCAGTGTTGGTCTAAGGACATAGGCAGACAAGGTTCTTTGGGTGAATCTGATATCTTTTATTAGACCAACTTAAATAGTTGGAAAACAATTATTAAGCAAGTTTTCAGGTTCAAAAACCCTTCATCAGGCTAAGGAAGTTTCTGCAGTTGGTGTGTGTTCTTCCTGGATGGAATGAAAAGTAAAGAAGCCAGAGGCTGGGCTGGTATGCATACAAGATAGGCAGTTAGTGACAATGTAGATTGAGGAGTCAATGGGTGAGAGACAGGCTGGGGGGGGCGGGGAGAGAGAAGGGGGATGAATATAGACATTGGATTTATGACACATTATAACCTGCCTGACATCTGACTCCTCAGGTTTCTCTCCACTGTTCATCTCCCTTGTGTCTCTCTCTCTCTTCTCCCCCCACATCCTTCCACCCCCCCCCAGCACACACCAACTGCAGAAACTTCCTTAGCCTGATGAAGGGTTTTTGAACCCAAAAGCTTGCTTAATAATTGTTTTCTGACTATCAGATTCACCCAAAGAACCTTGTCTGTCCATTCTTGCTCTCATGCGTTTGTACACATGCTCACTCTCCAATATACTGATTCATTCCACTTTAAAATTAATTTAGTCAATTTTTAAAGGTCCTGTCACTACAGATTTTATTCATAAGAATAAGATGTACTTTTAATTTGACTGCCTTCTACAGAGGTATGAAGAGAAACTCTAGGCAATTGTAGTCATGGTACTACACAGCATTATATATTGTGAACTAGGCTTAATGCTGTCTTCAGTCATTTATACAATTCAAAAGTCCATTTGCATAAGTTACTTCCATTTATGCTGTTTTTCTGTTTTACACCTCTAAAACACTAGAAAATTGTCACTTGCGCAGATCATATTTTGCACAAACATGCATTCTTGAATTGATGTACATTTTATTAAACGGTTTTTATTTTCCATATTTTTACTTGCATCTGTTGAGCAGAGATCATTTAAAAAAAAACAAAAAAACTGATCCCCTTTAGAAAAATCTGTAGTTGCTCTTCTGGTGAAATGACATTGCTGCATGGTTGGGATTTGGCTGAATGTAGAGGCAGATCAAGTGGGTTCGTTATGGTTCATGATGGCAATTCTGGGCATGGCATAGAGGGAATGCAGCTCTGTCTGTCTGTGTATCTCATAAGTGTTTAGCTCAAAATGGGGTTGTAGCCATGTTAGTCTAAGGACATAGGCAGACAAGGTTGTTTGAGTAGATGTGTTATCTTTTTATTAGACCAACTAAATAGTTAGAAAAGTTGTTCTTTGCAAGAAATACCCTTCTTCAACCATAGGGAAAGTCTGTATCTCCCTTCTACCCCCACATCCAGCCTGTTTGTCACGCACTGACTCTTCAATTTACATCTGCACTGACTGCCTATCTTGCATGCATACCAGCTCAGCCTCTGGCTTCTTTACTATTCATTCCGTCCAGGAAGAGCGCACACCAACTGCAGAGACTTCCTCAGCCTGACAAAGGGTTTTTAAACCCGAAAACTTGCTAAAAAAATTTTTCCAACTATTTAAGTTGGTCTAATAAATGATATATTCACCAAAAGAACCTTGTTTGCCTGTTGGTGTTTGTGTGCTTTTCCTGGGTAGAATAGAAGCCAAATTGCAGGTCTGTGAAAATGCAAATGTATGGCAGTGAGGTTCAAAGGGAACAGAAAACAATGGGTGTGAAAGGTAGTTGAGGTGGGGGGGGGCGGGAAAGGGGAGAAGGTGATAAAATGTAGCTGGTAAAATGCAGAAAGGCTGTCTGGGGTTATCAGATGTCAGGCAGGTTATATAATGTGCCATAAATTCAATGTCTGAAAGTGTTTTGTAAATTCCCTTTGAGGATTAGAACTGAAAGATTGGAGAGAGAGTGGGTATCTTATGAAAAGTATGCACCTAAAGCTAACTTAGGTATTTTTGTCTTTGATAGATTTTCGGTATGCATGTTTTCTGGTACACTGTTGTTTGGTTTCTCCTACATATTTTCTATCGGCATTTAGTGCACTGGGTGAGAGAGACTGCTTTTCTGGAGGTGTAAGTGTAAGATCCAGGAATGGGGATGGTTGTGTTGTGGGGTATAGTATTGTGAGGGTATTGGAGATGTGATGGCAGGTTTTTTACATTTTGTCTCATCATGGTCTGGATCCACTCAGTGTGCTTTGTGCCATAGGAAGTTTGCTTCTGATGATGAGGTTGGCAAGGTTCGGTGCTTGTTTAAAGGTTAGGATGGGTGGTTCTGGAAAGAGCTCTTTAAGAGTTGAATCTTCTTCTAGTATGGGTTGTAACTGTTAGAGGATTTTCAATATAGGTTCCAGAGAAGGATGGTATGTTGTGTGCCTATCCTCTGCCTGATCACTGTTCTCATATGCCATATTCTTCTATAATCTTTCATTTCTTTTATATAGTGTTTTTTAGGGCAAGATTTGCCTTCCTCTGCTTTTTCAAAACAGTTTTCCAATATAAATGAGGACTTGCTCGGACTCTGAATTCTGAAGAGCTCCTTTGAGTTGTTTGAATGGCAAATACAAAACTGCCAGATACAGGATACCAATACATATTTCCTACATATTGGATTAATCTATCCCTGCACTTTAATGCGCAATAGATTATTTTACTGCACATTAATAGTCTGCTGGAGTGTGGTAATTGCTGCACTCCAGCAGACTCCAGCATCATGTGTATCAATGTCCTTGCACTGAAAATAATGGCAGGGGGCACTTTAAAGCTTGTTTGACAAGCTTTAGTTAAAGTATCCCCACTGCCATTTTTCCGGCCGGAGACACTGATACACGTGACTCAGAGCCACTCTAATTAAAGCACCTCCTGGAGCATGTGTATAAATGCTGAAAGGTACTGAATTTAATGCATGCTAGAGAAGTTGTATTAATGCACATATAGATGTACCTACTGTAGCACAACTGACATAAATTCCAAAGCAGGTATTCTTCAGTCTCACAGAATTGGATTTGACTTTTTTTCCATAATACATTACTGGAACTAGTGAGACAACCTTTTTTTAAGAAACTTCTAGGTCAGTGGGGAAAGATTCTTCCAGTAAGATTAGCAGTTAAATTACTGTAGAGACAGCATCCAGCTCTTACTAAAAGTGACAGCTGGGTAAAGTCTTATCTTTTCTAGGCCACATGCTGTTATCAGCCCCTTTTGAGAGGGTAGTAGACATACTGTGGGCCTGTTATGGGCTGTGGGGGCTGGGCCATGGGGGTGAAGATTCAGGTAAACCTACATTAGATGCATCTGGAACCCCAGCTTGCCTTAAATCCATTCTGCCCAAACTGCATTATGCAAGACGCATACAGTGCAGGTTGGCCCACGTCTGCCTTTTTTGGATGCAGTCCTATTAGGTTGACCCTCAATTACAAATTTTGCCCAGTGCCCACAAATGCTCCTTCTTGTTGTCACATTCTCCCTGTCATCATATCCTTGAGCATATTTCCTCAAGGATGAGCCAGGAAAGCCCTTTTTTGTCTCACTTTTCCTCCTTCTCTTACCTAAGCAGCAGGGATGTTGCTTGGGTAATGCAGTCCCCTTCTGATGAAAGCAGCATGCAGAGAAAACTGCAGTCAGGTCTTTGTCAGGCAGAAGAGCATCTTTGGTGCCTACATGAAGCAAAATAGCAGTTTCAGTCCAAAACATGGATTTTGATTGCAACTAGACAAAAAATGCCTAATTCCATGAAATTCTGTTTTTGTTGCATTTTCAAAGTATATCTGATGCTGTATACCCAGCCTTGCACAGTTGATGCTTTAGTGTTTGGAAGCACCAGCAATTTTACATAGTCTGTGCTACACAAATGTTTTCAGGAAAGGGAAAAACACAACTGATTCAACACTAGTTTTATACTTAAGAACTGAAATGCTGTTGCCACAAGTCAGATGGCTTGACACTTGATTCAAAGCCTCTATTCTGCATCTTCCAGCTTACACCAGTATGCTTGTCTTTGCCATGCTACTGTATTAGTACAGTATAAATTACTAACCCCAATGCATGCAATACCTGGGTTTTACTTGGGTCTCTAGCCCAGTATTGACCAGGCTCAATCCTTAGTTAAAATTTAAGGTCCAGCAAATGTAGTGGAAAATTTGGTTGGTAAAATATAAAAATCTACTCTTCTGGACAAACACTTAAGATGCTACTTTTCTTTGTGCTTTTATTGTTTAGCAACCCTAGTTTTAACATTCAGAATATATTAAGTGCCAACTCAAAAGTTGTCCATGAATTCTTCAACCTGCTGTCCTGTACCTTTGGTATCTTTTACATCCTCAGAAATGGCTGCTATCAGAAGTTCTTCAGAACACATTTAATTAAAAAAATTATAGGTACCTACAAGGAGAGGTTAATCAGAGGTCCTGACCAAAGAGGGTCTTGCATTACAATCTAAAGTTTGCCAGAACTTTAGGTTTGGTTTATCAGACAACAGGACTCTGAGAATGAGATTGTATTGAAAATGTTACCTGTCTACCTTGGAGTGCTGCCTGTAGGGACAGCTTCCTTAATAATACAGTTAAAGGTTCCTGGGCTCTTACAGACCATTGAATTTCTCTTCTGAACAGAAAAGCACAGATCGTAAGGTGCAGAAATGAACAGTATTCTGCATTAACTGAAGGTACTCTTCAGTAATTGCTCCAAGTAGAGCACATGGCAATCAGAGGGCTTGATTACTACAGAGACTGGATTACTGTGGTAAGATCCATCTCAAAGGAACAGTAACAACTGGAAGAGAAACAGCTTGCTAAAAAGGTTGCCTGAGGCTCCAGGAACAGCATTGGATTCACTGATAGGGAGCATGTGAATCACTGCCAAATGTTCAACATGTACTTCGGCTGATGTATGCACATCCCCCAGTGCAAGGACAAATGGTGCAACAAATGATCTCATGCAGTGAATGCCCCTGAAATTTTCCTCACTGTGGACAAGTCTTAATGTTAGACTTTTTATTTGCAGTTAATGCACAAAAGATTTAGAATACCTCTATGCACCTCTACCTATATCTCACTTAAGAGAAGTTAGAGGATGATGATGATAACTCATTTTTATTAAGGAATATTTTGATTTTTTTTCACTGATTTCAACTGAAATAGGATGCTGTATCAGTACATTAGGCATTCATCAGCAGGACAGGTAGATACTGGTTTGGACGTGCACTGTATTTTAGTTATATTGGCTAGGGGAGAATCCTGTGGTACTGAATTTTGTGTATGTATATGGTTCATGGACCTCAGCCACACTTCTGGGGAAACGTGTTACAAAAATTGCCTACAAATGTGTAGGCCTAGAGAAACTGCGTGGCTATTGCAGCTCATTGATAAGATATCTATATAATATTTGTTGAATTTGCCCTGCTCAGTCTGCCACTACTTCTTGTTTCTTGTAATAATTATGGAAATGTAGTAGGTGGCTTTCATTACTTATTTATGTAGCTGCATAATCAATTATAAGCACAGTTTGGGGAGTGGGCTCTTTTCATTTATCTTAATTTCAAAATCAGCCCTATGACCTTCATCTTAGACCACTAGTCTGAAAGCCTTAAAAGAATGTAGCATCATGGTGATGCCACATGCCAAGTGAATAGAGTTTTGTCTAATAGGATTAAAGGGAAGGGAGGGCAGGACTAAGGAAGGGTTATGATGATGAGATTTTGATAAATATTCAAACTCTTTATGCAGCATAAGATATGTACATTACTTCTTGCACACAGGTCCATGTATTGTATGTAAGTGGTTTTTCAATGTAACCCTTTAAATACAGAAGCTTAAAATTATTTACACTTTCCTTTGTTATAGTCCTTACTAGATTAGGTTCAAAGATCTAAGTTCTATTTTGGAAGCAAAGGCTTCCTTTCAGCTTCAAGTTTTCCCCTAGTCATTTTTACAACTGTCTCCAAGTTATTCTTGTAAGTAAGAAGCTAAATTACTTGTGTTCAGTATAAACATTTATTCCTTTTAAGCAATGTTGTTCCTTTTTTCCCATCCTTAAAAGCATGGGCATGTATGTCTATGCTTTGTAGACCCTAAAATGTTTGAAGTGCAAGCTCTTTTACATGGAGTAGGTTAACTTATTTTCTGATGTGATAGAATATTCTGTACAGAGAATGAATGAAATAGCTAAGGTGGAAATAAACCTTGAGTAAGATTCTAGAGGAGAAATGCTTTTTGTGTATGATAGCAAAGCTCTATACCCAAGCCTGATTGTTAGCCTTTTTTTCGACTTCTTTGCCCTTGTAATTGTATGAGAGATGCAGCTATAGGAAACAGTTTAAATTCCCTAGTAATGCTTCTTTAACGTCTTAGTTTTTAACCCCTTGATACCTCAAGTTGTAATAGCTGACAAACCTATGTAAAGTCATTAAAGTGGGCAGCAGGAGCTCACAACCTATTGCCACCAAGGGGTTAAAATCATATCAAATATGTTCATGAAGGACCACCAATATCTGCTGTACAGCTTTTTTACTTTCCAGTTCACTAATCAAATGTATGTTAGATTTATTATTATAAAAGTATAAACCATAGAAAATTTGACAAGATAGATGTGTAAATTATCACTTTGACAGAACTAATGATGCACTCCAAGCACCTTCTGTTTTCCAGCACTTGGTGAGCGACTTCATTAAATATGCAATGGCTGTTTGGTGGCTGCTCAGACAGTAGTTCGGTTCCTCATGGAATTGCATTATTACTGGAGGTGTTAGAAGAGGCAGGCATGCTAGCTGTTGGGCATCCTGCTGTGGTTCTAATGTGCTCCATCTTGTTGGAGCAGTTGTTTGCAGTCTTTTCAGGACAATTGCATCCGTAACCACAGGACACATTCGCTGAAACTACATTACAGATAACGTTTGAGAATGTCAATGACTGCTCTTCAACTCCTAGTTTGTAACAGCTAGTGTGGGTGGCATGAAGTGTTGGTCAAGCCATATACACAGTCATTATAGTTTAGTTAACTAAACTTAAATATCTAGGAGACAGTGAAATTGTAATGACAGTTTATTTAGAGATGGGGATTTCTTATCACTATAAAGTAAGATTGACAGATGTTTCTGCATCATATGAATATTTAATAATTGTACTATTAATTGGAATATTTGCTTATTATTTATATACCAGTATAAACAGTGCATTTGACAATATTTCAGGTTTGGTTTGGGTTGTTTTTTGTTTGTTTTTTTTTTGGGGGGGGGGGGAAGGTTGCATTATTGTACATTGTATTTTTTTTTTTTTTTTTCAGTCACCGTTGTGTCTAGCTTCTATTCCTTAAGGTATAAACAAAAATATTCTGTTCCCCAGTGGTGTCCCCATCATTTATTATTCTGATGACAGTTTGATGGTTACCCTGAGAATGGGACACAAAGATGACTTGAATTTAGTTTCAAATACTCTTAAAGGTTTTCGAGACAGATGTTATAGTATATTGGCACATACTGACAAATGGATTGTGTCTTAGGCTGACATGTTAAATACTACACTGTCTTGAATGAAATAATGTCCCTTATTTTGAATGACCTGTTAAATCAGGGTTGATGAGTTAGTTAATTAATAAATGAATATTCCTTTAACTTGGTCATTTAAGTTAACCATTATTAGGACTTGTTTGTTGTAAAATTTTTCTAAACTGGAACAGTGTTTTAGGTAAATAAAATTGAATTTTTACCCTCTCATTTTTTAAACTTCAGTTTAGAAAGTGGTGTTGACACTAGATATTTGGTTAATTCTGTTTAAAACAAAAGTTTTTAAGGTCACTTGTTTGCTTGGTAGCTTTATGCAGGGAAAATTATTTTTAAACTAAGCAGAACATTTTTTATGTGCTTTTTACTTCTAATCATTTCCTCTCAACACTTTTTTAAATTCCCCATTAGTGAGGTTCTGGGGACTTTTTAAAATTTATATAATTACTATTTGTAATATGACACACATCTCAACCTAGCTTCATCTAAATTTCATAGTTTGCAAAGAAAGTAGACAGCATGGAACACAGGCTTCCTCTGGGAGTACACTGAGCTTAATGAGCTTGATAGTCTGGTGGGCTCAATAAATCAAATAAAGCAAAACATTTCTCATTTTTGAATAAAAGCATTTATCACACAGTGTTTATTCATTCATGGTCACAAGATTGATTGGCTCCTAGTATCATACCATATATTGAAACGTTTTGTTTTTTGTTTTTCCAGTGGGGAAATTGCGGAAACAGTGGATGAAGGAGACTATCTCTGATGTTGGATTGGGAATGCTTAGGTCTGTCAAAGAATACGTGGACCCTAATAATATCTTTGGAAACAGAAACCTTTTATAAAACCACTTAAGGTCTGATGTACTAAATTTAAAAATGACTGTCAAAATTCCTTTTAAACATTTTCATTGTATTGGTATCCCAGTAATCAAATATAACATGGACTAAACTATAAAAGCTAGTATTTTTCTTACTTTTATTTTCCTCCAGTAAAATGTAAATGTTCATTGTTTAATGTTTACAGATTTACTTATGCTCCTAAACCTCTCAACAGGCATCCAAACAGAGTTGTATCAAGGTATTTTATCAGCCTGGAAATGCAGATTTGGCATTTCAGGTTGGGTTAGGCAGCACAGCTGATGATCGTAGTTTCCATGTTGGATTCAGCCAGCTGTTTTTTTTACTAAGCCATCCCCTACAAGGCGAACAAAGACTGACACCAGTGGTTTCTACAGAAGCAGCTGCTCACCCAGCCTCTTCCTAGAGGAAAGCTGCTAGGAAACAGATGAGAGGTGGATTACATCAAGGAATGCTTCTGTGTGCTGAAAGGTTAAGTGTGTAGCAGATCCAGAAATGTGTAAAAGAATAAACGCAGGCTTTGTTTAGAAGATTAGCATGCTTCTATAGAATATGTGGCTTGCCAGTCTCCTGTTCAGCATCAATGAAAACTATGAAATCTTTGAGAACTCTTCTTGTTGTCTGAGTTTTATATTTGTATTGCTGGGATAATCTTTAATATATCCTAGATAGTTGTAAGTTTTGTACAGAACAGCAGACATTTTTCACTGTATGTTACAAACAGGTTTGTTTATATAAATTTGCCTTCATCACTGCAATCCTAATGTGTCTGGTTTCACTTCCTTATTTTTGCAGAGATGTGGAACAAACCCTTTTCCAATAGAAAACATGTTTTGGTTATTTTAAAATAAAAGTTTTCCCAGCACCATGTCATTTGAAGTGGTCTCAACAGTTTTATTAGAGTAAAATGGAAGATATACTGTTATCTTAAAATGAAGTTTCCAGTTTTAATATTCTGTAACTTCTTATGGCCTTTTTGAATTATTGGTTTACTTGAAGAGTAACTACAGATATAATCAGCGTAATCAACATACACAACTTTTCTTAATCAGTCAGTGCAACTATCAGTCAGTCACTAAACATTTTTACATTGAAACCTAGATCTTGAAATTAGCAAAATGAAAACTTAAACTATTTGCTGTCAATATTCAAGACTCATGTTTTAAGTGCATTCTTTTCTTAAACTTGCCAAGTTTTTGATATCTAAAAGACAGTATAGAATCATGTAGTAATATAAAATACCATTTTTTTTTTCCTTTAAGAGGACATACTGACTCTTTAGTTAACTAACTTTACAACTCTGAGCAATTTGGACTCCTTTTTATATCTGTAATAAACTAAGGAAAGTTTAACACTGTTTCAAAATACCATCTAATTATCTGTCAAATTTTAGTAACAAAACATTGAAGATTATAATCTATATGATTAAAAAATATAGTGTTGAACCAAAAAGTTGATACTGTTTTAAAACTGATTTAGGCTATCTAATTAAAAATAATCTAAAAGATCATGAATACTCAACAGCACTTTAAACTGTATGAACTCAAGATTATACCAAATTAAAACAACACAAATATGTCCATAGGTCACGAAATGGGAAGTAATTATATTTTAATGCAGCTAGAGGGTCTTTTTTAATGGACTTTGTTTCATGTAATTTATGTAGAGAAAAAAAAAGTGAATCTAGTCTCCTGAATCTTATTTTTAAAGTTTTGGCCCATGGAGTTCATATTTCAGCAGTACTCAAATTTGTATTCAGTTCTAGGAAATTCTGATTTTCAGCACTGTATGTGGCTAAGTGTTCCTTATTCAATATCTATACCAGGTACTTGTCAACAAAGTGAATTTGTAGAGCAGTGGTTTTCAACCTGTGGTCTGTAGACCCCTGGGGGTACTCAGACTGTCAAAGGGGTCTGTGAGAGATGACTATGATCAATTAAAAGTATGTGAATACTCACACTTACAAAAGGGCCTGCATCTCCATTTGAAATTTTTTAGGAGTCTGTTACTGAAAAACGGTTAAAAACCACTGCTGTAAAAGGGTGTGTGGGTGTGTCTGTGTGTATGTATTTAATGCAGAAGGTTTCTCAACTTCGCATGCTATACCAATGGTGATTACATGCTGGCAGCCAGAATCCTGCTGACTGTTAGTGTCACTCTGAAATGCATTAAAAGTCAGTAATATGAAAGGGTTTTTTTTCTTATGTGCCTGAATATAAGCATAGCTTGTCTAGCTATGAAGAATCATAACTCTGAAGGAATGTGTGCAGATAGTTGAAAAATTGCTTCTTGTATGTGGTATGTGACAGCACATGCAGGATTAAAGCAACAAGGATTTGGCTTCCTCATGGTCATTTTGAGCTCAGTATGAGCTAGTGTACTCTTTTTTTTTCCCCAAAAAACCTTTTGGCTCATTTTGAATGAAAGTACTACTGTTTTCCCTCCGAGAGCTACCTTTCTAACCCATGTTGCCCATCTTTTCTAATGTTGATAAGTTACACAGATAACTTTTTTTTCAATGTGGCTGCCAAGAAATAAAACCAAGTGACTTGGAAAGTGGATGTTATGAAGTAAAAGCTCACAAACCACACAAGTTAGTTATGTCTGATTTAATATGATGAAATAACAAAGGCTCTGGTGTGCAAATATAGCAATGGATAGGCCTGAGAAGGACAAAATAGAACTTTAATGTGAGCACTTAATAATAACTACCCCTTGGTACAACTATATTTTACTTTCTTCTCTCTGATTTTTCTTTCTTCTGAATGGTTTTTTGAGTTATTCAAAGCTTAATAAACCCTGGCACCTCTAAAGAATACATGACCTGCGTAATAGCTCAAAAGGTGAGAGAATGAGCTAAATACTTACCTTTGATCTTGTATTTAGTACACCTACAGGAAACGATTACAAAAGGGATGAATTTCCCTCTCAAAACAAACCTTTTATTTGTTCCCTATATTTAATACTAAAATAAGTCTTCTGACATGCTTCCCTCTTCTCTCTGCTTTTTTCACATAGGCTTTATTTGTTATAGTCACAGTCTATTCAGAGGTTGAGCTTGGTCTATAAAGATCAGGTGTCTGTCTTGGAAGGGGCATATTAATTGGCTTTTCATTTTGTGGAGTACTATGGCCATATTTTGGTTCAATACAAGAGGTTTTAACTAACTTTGTTATTACTTGCATTTTTAAATGAATAAAAAGCTGCTATTTTTCTTCTGCTTTTCAGTAAGCTTTCAAGGCTAGAGAATAAGGATGTTGACTGTTACATCTATTTAATTAAAAAATTTTGTTTGCTCTTGCAAAACCTTGGGTGGAATGTCATTACACAGAACTTTTTAGGAAGTAACACAAAGGTTTACAACTTGAGAAGCCAGAAGAAACAGCAGTTCTTTGTGGCTTTGTCTATACTGTGGTTATTACTGCTAAGGATAGGTTGCATATAGAGATGTCACCTTTCTCTTAAAACTATGAACAGAGACCAAGCTAAATGGTTCATCCGTACAAATATTTATTAACTGAAACCAACTTAACAAAAGAGGCAGGGATGCATTAGCACTGAATTCCAGAAAATGTAAGCTGTTTTTCTCAGTCTTGGAAATTTGTAACTATATCAAGGTTGTAATTCAACTTTCTGCTAATTAAGCCAAATGGTGTTTGTCATTTAGTGTGAGATTAACTGTAAAACTGAACTGCAGTTGTAATGTTAAGAGATTATAGAAACTTATATTAATAATAAAAAGAAAATGGGCCTAAACAATCCTGTGTTTTCTTTCTCTTAAGTGATCATACATAATATTTTTTACTCACATTTGTCCTTTTTGATTGCCTTAAATTGACCCCCCGCCCCCTGTAACAGTTATGCTAACAGGTAAGCATTCAAAGAGAATGAACTCAAAATATCATGTTTCTAATGCAAAATCATAAAAATAAAGGAAATACAGGCTTTGTACCAGTATGCTGTATTTCAAATAAAGTAGAAAAACATCTGTAATCACAGTATTCTGTGAAGATAAGAGCTAGTTGTTGCATTGCTTTCAGAAAGCAACTTTTATGTTTTCATTGCCCTCTGCTGGACAAAAGAGAATCACTTTATTGGCTATAATAATAGTCTTGTGAAAGGTCTTGTCAGAAGATACAGTGCATAGTAATTTCACTCTACTTTTCTCTCACACACTATTTCTTATCACTCCAAAATGCCACTTTTGTAGTAAGTTAGTTTTATTGTGCTTGTTACTATGTGGAAATTTGTTAGACGGAGCCATCAGCAGATTTGAGACTATTTGAAGGCTTTATACATGCAGTCTTCAATCGTGTATACATTTGAACACAAAGGTGCATTTTTCTTAAGCATTCTGCATTATTAAATCATTCAAATTTGCTTGAAGGATATTTTAAGAGATTTACAGTAATGTAATTGTGATTTTTTTTGGGGTAAGCTTTTTAAACTGCAAAATATGTAGGTGGGGAGAGAAAAGACTTGCTAAATTGTATAATTTAGTTTGTTACAATTTTTGTAAACATTGTAAAGTTTTAATTTGGAAAAATGAGTTGTCCTTCACATTGCCTCTTGAGAAAGGGAACTGCATCTACCAATTAAGTACATCATTTATCTCCTAAATAACTTAGATCCAAGTGTTTTTAATTGGGTTTAAGTCTAAACACACAATACAATGAAAATACTTTGTACTTTTCCTAGGACCTGGTCCAATTCGCATCAAATCCAACATATATACTTTGGCTTTATAAATTAACATATACACTCTATAGAAATAGTCTGTATGGTTGCTGGATGAATATACTAAACAGGTTCAAGATGGCTCTTGTATCCAGGCTAGGTACAGACAGTCAAAAAGGCCAAGTCAGAATTGATCTAAGTTATGTAGTGTTCTGTGAGCAGCATAGTGTAGATTGGTAGTGAACAGAACATATTCAACCTTTGCTGGGGGGGTGGGGAGAGCAAATATTAGACCAAGTTCTGCCATTTTTAAATCAGCATGTGTGCGCCAAACTTTGGTTATGGGTATAGACCAGTTTTGTGTGCCAAACTTCTGTTCTGTTACAGATATAAACCAGTTTTTGATCACTTGTACTAGTAAAAGTGTAATATCTGTGCTTGGCCCCCGTGTCTGTCACATGTCACACAGGTTCCTGGTTAATAGAATATCTGCCCATATTTTACAGCCCTATATTGGTTCCCATCAGGTTCCAGGTTTTCTTTAAAACTGTACTTGGTTTAAAGAGAATGAATGGCCATTCATTCTGATCTGTATTATCCCAAGCCTTTTACTGAGATCAGGCAGATCATTGGCAAAAATGGTTAGAATTCTGTTTCATTGTAAAGTGTAAGTTGACTCTTGTATTTCTGATCCAAACAATTAATTAGAAAAGTAATGATAAATTAACAAATCTGCTCTGTTTTTTAACTTTCAAAGGAATATATTTTAAGTCTTGCAGTAATCATGAATATTTTAACTGTTTCTTGCACCTTGGCAGTTCAGTTTTACATAGCCTAACATTGGGCTGGCTGCTCTTAAGAGCAAATTATGAAGGGACAGGAATTCCAGGAACTGGGGGACCACTGCCATATGTCTGAGTGCTTTTGGAAAGTGGACAGTCCATTAACCTCTTAAATCAGTGGTCTCCAACCTTTTGAAGTAGGAGATCACTTTTGGCATTTAAAAGCAACCCAAGATGTACTGTGCGCCACCACCACCCCACCCTGTCCCCCGCCCAGCAGGTAAGTCTGTGGGGTGGAAGGGGGGGGCAGAGGGAGAGAAAATTATTTGGCGGTGCACCTCCCCAGCAGATAAGTCCCACCCGGCCAGGGCCCCACTCAATTTACTTCTGCTCTGCGGCCTTGATCTAGCTCCTGCCCTTCCCTCCCCCATAGACTGACCTGCTGGGCTGGGAGTCAGTGCCACCCCCTCCCCCCCCCCCCCCCCAAGATCCACTGGTTGGTGACCAGTGTCTTAAATGATTCTCTCTGGATAGTGATGTTTTAAGAATATTGTTGAATGCTGGCTAAAGAGTAGTGGCAATGTAAACTAAACAGTAATGGTAATGTTGATTAAAGTGGATTCACTTAGCCCCCCCCCCCCCCCCCCGCTCCCATTAAATGTTGAAAAAAATGTAAAAGCTCTGTGTGCACACTCACAGTCCTGCTCACCTATTGCTGTCCAGCTATTCATCAATCCTGAATAGATGAAATCCTGAGGATATGGGGGTAACAAGAAGGGGCAAATACAGCAATTGACCTTTTATTCCTTTACCCAATGGCAGTAGCCTTCAGCATTTCCTGATTCAAGTCTATTAGTGCTGCTGGCCAGGAAATTCTTACTGTTCAGAGGCAAAGGGTTATTAACTGTTTTGAAATATCAAATGACTTGTGTTTGCCCAGCAAATGCACAGCAGCTGGATAAATAAGGAATGAGGGAATAAAAACGTTGCATTTACAGAATCTGTCTAATGCTAAGGGCTTAAATGTAGTGAATGATTATAAAAAAAATGAAAAAAAAAAAAAAAAAAAGGTTTTAGAACGCTAGCTGTTGTCAAGCCTTGGCCAAGGCACTTTCACCGTGTTCAATGTACAAAACAAGAGAAAAACTAGACTTGGTTATTCCTAGACCTGGTTCAGACGCTTTTTTTTTTTTTTTTTTTTAAGAGCGAACAAGAGTAAACTAAGGGGTTTTTTTGCTCAGTTGTCTTTTTGAGTAAGGAAATTGACTCTATTAACATAGGGGCAGTGTTAGAACCTGCTTATGCTACTGCTTTTTAAGCATGTTATGACAGATGCCCTTGTTTGGTTATAATGATGATGAGGCGTCAGTTGCTTCAGGTCATGCACTGGTGCTTCAGCACACACCTGCATGAAATCATAGTAGAAAACTAGTGCTGGGGTCCCAGTTACATGTCTAGCAGTGCATAAAGGGACTATAGTCAGACAACCTAACTTACAAAAAGGTGCAAGGGAAGAATAGGAACTTTCAGGAAGAAGCGTGGGTTGTGGGTGAGAGGAGGAGGAATTGAAGTAGGCACCAGGAAGTTGATATGTGTTCAAATGGCTAGGATGATAACTATTAAGACACCATGGGCTTTCCAAGCATGGAGGTCTTTCACGTTAACCAGAATGTGGTGAAGGAAAGATTTGATTATTATAGCCTGAGAAGATGAGGTAAAGGGAGGGGCAGTGTTTGTAGTGTCTATAAGTTACTGAAGAAAAGGGATCAGGCTTTAGAGCTAGGGACAGAAATTACACACAAACCAGTATATAAGTGATCAGAAACTAGTTCAAATCTGTAACAGAGCAAGTTCAGTTGTGCACATAAACCACTTTCAAAATGGCTCAAAGCAGTTTAAGATAACCTGGATGGATGTAGTGTCAGGCTTAATTTATTTAGGTTAAATTGGTTTATTGAACTTCTGTCCCAGATCCCCTTCAGATTTAAGTTAACTCTCAGTCCCTGAGCATCCCAAGATGCTTTGCACCTTCTCTACAAACCATGCCACCTTGCAGAGTAGGCAGGCTAGCCTGGTCTGCTCCAGCCAAGCAGGGAGGCATGCTCTAGCACTCACTGGCTTCTGACCTGAGTTACTACAGACATATGACTGCATTTCTGGAATCAAAAGTGAATGTCTGTTCACTTGCTTATTGGTTCAATCTATGCAGCTTAGACTAACCTGCGAAGATTGAACCAATTCAGCCTCAGGCTTTTTGACTGTCTGTACTTGACCTAGAAGATGAATTGAACTGCACGTGACACCAGGATTAGGAATGCAAGATAAGCCACTAGCTTGTGGCATTTGGATTCTAGACCCTCTGCATGTAAAGTAAGTGTGCTCTATATATAGTCTAACAAAATCTTCTTTCCTATACTTTTGCCTGTTCATCACACAAATTAGTAACAAGGCAATGCCCAGGAAACCAAGGGGTTTGTTAGCTAGAGAGGCAGAGCAAAACCAGTTAAGCCAGTAGTGTCTCATGCCTTTGCTATTCTGGCTAAATTACACTAAAATCAACAGTAGTTCACAATAGCCAGGAACTTGACTGATAAGGAGAAATTATTGATTTTAGGATGGCAATAAACCTGCTGCCTTAGTTTAACTTTAAGAGTTATTTTAAATCACATGAAAAGGAAATCTGTGTCTCTTCAATGGTATAACTATATTCGGTAGAATGATATTCTGCTTTATGCACGTGGTGAAAAAGATTCCTCTGATTTCCGTTCCCCCCCCCCCCTTTTTTTTCAATGCATTTTGGAAGGATTGGCCACACATCTGGGTTTTAGCTGTCACCATTCGGGTGTTTACTGCTGAATACATTATTCACTGGTCCTCTGAACCATTCCACAGGCTCAACCATTTTCATGCAACACCTGTCCAAGTAAACTTGTGTAGAAAAGCCAGTATTTTGATTACTGGTATTACAATGAAAATCCAGTTAATGTTTGTGCACTGATTTGAAAATGTACAGTAAAGTAAGAATTAAGGGGGGGGGGTGTCATTTTTTTAAACACTTATACTATGAAGTGCTTTAGATCAGAAGATCACACTTTGCTGTGAATTAAGTGATTTGTACTTTGGTAATGAATCACAGCTACATACACACAGACGTAGTAATCCTCAACCTACATCAAACTGTGACCTTCAACACCTAGGAGCAGAAATAATACACAAACTGGTATAAGTGATCGTAAACTGGTTCAAATCTGTAGTACAACAGAACTTAATTGCACATAAACCGCTTCCAAAATGTCAGAAACTGGATGGATGTACTTTCAGACTTAACTGATTTAGGTTAAATCAGTTTCTTTAACTTCTGTCCCAGACCCCTCCAGTTTCAAGTTAATTTACAGTCCCTTGGCATCCCAGGATGCTTTGCACCTTCTCCATAGACCCCACCTTGCAGGTCAAGTGGGTTAGCTTTGGCTGAAGGGAGGTTCTAGCTGAGCAGGGCAGTGTGCTCTAGCATAGCCCAGCTTCTGGCCTGGGCCACTGCAGGCATGTGGCTGCATTTCTGGAATCAAAGTGAATCACTTGCTTATTCATTCAATTTATGCAGTTTAAACTAACCTGCAAAGATTGAATTGATTCAGCCTCATGCTTTTTAACTGTCTGTACTTAGCTCTAAAGGACCTGCTTGTTGCTTGAACTAAAGAATATTTCTTTAATAATAAGATAGCAACAGGTTGTAAGATAACAGCGGGTCACAGGGTCCAGCTGTTATCAACCAAAATTGCCCTAGTGGGGCAATTTTGCCTGCAGTAAGGGGCCTGTACAATCATGGTGCTATTACCAACTATGTGTAGAGGGTCTGATATTCAAAAGATCTCAACCCAGGTACCAGTTTTTCTGATGAATTTGTAGACCTGCAAATAATTTCAACTGATCTTACGCCTTTAATTTTGGAATTAAATGTGATAGTATTTACTTGCTGTCCACCTCAATCTGCTTAAAAATAAATTAAAATAAATACACTAGGATAGATCCTGTGGGCTGTTGCCTTCATGTAATACCTTAGAAAGAGAGGATGTGTACCTTTGTATTCTGCCTGGTAATGGGCCAGATATGTCTTGGTATTTGAGGTACAGAGAGCTTCTATATCTGACTCATGTGCTTTACTATTTTTATTTATCACTGATGCCAGTTCTTATACTTTTGGCAAGTTTAAGCAATGTTGGTCCCTGTTACAGCCAGTCTGGCAATGAGATGCTCCAGCCTTCATAAAATTTCCAGCCCTGTCCAGGGGAAATCTGCCTTCTTCAATTTTCCACATTTTTCTAGAATAGAGGAGGTGAGCAGTGCTGCAGCTGGGTGAAAGCCAGGCTGGTCCTTAGAGAAGAATTCTTGAGTTTAGAAAAAGAATAAAAATAAGCAATACATGCTATTTTTGAGGGGAGAGAATGGGAAGAAACAAAGCCCAGCAGCTCAGGACAGCTTTGTTCCCTTTTCTGCCTGAGTTGATCTCTATTCCCTCACCCCGTCTTATTCCTGCAACACTAGGTCTAGCAAGGGGAAGAGTTCCCCTTGCTAGACCTGCATTCAGCTGCATTTCTATGTCTGGGGGAGAGGAACATAGAATTCCTGGAGCTGCAGGAGTAGAAGTGCACTGTCTGGGGAACAGTTGATACAAGGGCTCTGGTGCATAAATATGTGGGCTACCGGAGGGACAAACATGGGATGAGTGGCGCACCATGGTCCAAAGATTAGCGCATCAGCCTCAGAGTTGGGAGACCTGGGCTCAAGCCTTTGCTTTGCTACAGACTTCCTGTATAGCCTTGGAAAAGTCACTTTGCCTTTTCCATGTCTCTCATCCCCAGAGGGCAATCATAGTCAGTCATTCTCAGCTTCTAAGCTTCAAATGATAGCAAACAGCTTTATTATCTTCTCGGAATAGGTGGTGTATCCAGTTGCTGTCGTGCTGTAGTCTACCTGGCTGCAAAGAGCTAGTTCAGCTCTGGGTGGCTTTTCCCTCTCCTTAGCCGGAGGCTGTGAGACCAATCACTGGTGCTCACCCAGCAGCACCTCCAGAGTCAGTTTTTTGCCATACTCTCCTCAGAGGTGGCTTGTGAGACGGTTGGGGGAGAAATCTGTGTGTGGAAAGTGAAACAAAGCTTGTCATGGGTTAAAAACCTCTGCCCTGAAACTGAGGTGACAGAGGGGAGGCTTCTATGTAATGCAAGCCAACCAGACATTGATGGCAGTCTATATCTGTCTGCATGCTGGACTCCTATTTCCCAAAATGGAGGATGGCTTTTGGCTTCTGCACATGTGGCTCCCTCCTTTTTAAATAGCTGTTGCTGCTGTCCACATTGACCTGTTTGTAGTGTTAAGTGCTCAAGACCTGTTCTTCCCCAGATCTATTTATCTACTAATATCCTCTGGGTGTTTGAAGAACTCCCAGAGCCAGTGGTGTAAGGAACTGGGGGCATCCAGTTACACCTTTGCCCAGAGCATAGTTGACTGTATCAGTCCATCGCCTTCTGAAGGGGGTGAAGGGAATGCAGAGTAGCAATCTCAGAGGCTGTAAGCCACTGAGGAGTCCCTATGCTGAAATGCCAGAGCAGGACTTGCCACCTTTTGTGGTCAGAGCTGGCCAGCAGAGCAGCTTACAAGTTTGTGCTTCCTGTAGTTGTTTGCAGGTACAAAGTTGTTGGAAAAGAAAATAAAGAACAACACTACCAGGGCTGTTTTGAAAAGCAGACCCAGAAGCTGTACAAGATATCCCTGAATCTCCCTAGATGCTAACATTGTAATCCTAGTCACCTTCTTTTGGCAATCCATTATGTTTTTCTCTCTTCTGCTTTTGAGGTGGGAAAAGTGATCTCTTTGCGACTCTACCCTTTTTGCCAAATTCAGCAAACTAAGGCTTCCTATGTTGCAAAGTAACTACTGATTTGGGTGTGTGTGGAGGAGGTAATTTCCTACAAATTTGGCAGGTAAGACGTGACCCTGAGTAAGAGCTTTCAACAGAAGAAGACAAAGGCCTGCTACGCTGATTGTCAGGTAAGATCCACAATTTCTGGTCATGTCATCAGGCATCATGCCTTGCTTTGTAATGTGCACTTCTACTCTGTTAAAATGGCATCATGAGGTTCTGTGCTTGTAACTCAGAAGCTTCCAGAAAAAAGGATGTTTCTGTTGCAAGTGAAAAGATACCACCCCAAGTATTATATATGCAGGCCTGTAAACTTAATCTGAAATCCAAGATTCAAGGGATTTTTCTCTCCTTTTCCAGATGCTCCCTGGAACAGGGAATGTTTTCCTATCTTGTATACTATCACACTATAAATAATGCTGAGTCTTGAATCAATGCTAATAATAAGAGTGAAATGTTGGTGCAGGGCTCTAAGGTGTGCCTGTTCCTTCAAGGGCAGAAACTGCCTAGAGAGAGGGCTCTAGGGGCCAGGCAGAAACCCCACAGGTGCAGGTTGCCATGGCAGCAGACTAACGAGGAAATTAGCCTGCACCTGCACCTGGTCAGCTGACCGGAAGGGGGCAGGGCCCTGGGCCCATACAAGCCCCAGGGCTGGGCCTAGATGGGTTAGTTCCCCGGCAGTGGCCAGGGGAAGGAGTTCTTGCAGAGAAGAACTGTTCAGAGACACTGTGGCTGCCTGATCTGCTGCTTATGGGGCTCCAGGAGCTCATCAGGTACCTGGGGCTACGAAGCACTTAATACTTGGGGAGAAGTTTGTGTCTTTTAAAGAGACAGAATGCATCCTGCACTGTTTGTATTGCATTATCGCCCAGGGGCTCATATTTTGGTTGTTCTTTGTACACTGGTGGACCAAATTGAGGCTATTAGGGAAGAGGAGGCCTCATTGGGGCACACTACTGTACAGAGCCCCAGCACCAAAGGGTACAGTGACAGGGGGTGAAGAGACCCCAGCACCAGTGAGGGCACACAGACAAGGCTGCAGAGAGCCCAGCACCAGTGAAGGTGCAGTGACAAGGGCCCAGGGCCTGGTGACAGCAAGAGGCTGAACTAAACTGAGACCTCATCACTAGAGACAATGTCTAAATACCATCTGCAAGGCATAAGCTGTGGTAAAGTGGTGATTTTGGAGCCATGCATCTAGCACATAAGGCTTGGGGTGTCTCGCGAGGTACCTGCTTAGAACAGGACCCAGCAAGGGGTCTAAAACCCCATCAGGACTGTGACTGCATAGCAACTTGAGGGCAGCCTCACTGTCTACTATCTTAACAAAGTGTGGCAGGCGAGACTAGAAGGCTCCCGCAGGGTGAAGCTGGCACAGTCACAGGGCCCTAGGAGCATCATGGCTGTCTCTAGAGACCCCACCTGTGACATGAATGTATGTTCAAAACAACCATATGTATTAATTGTAAAATAGTTGCATGCATCTGTTCTGGCAAAGTTCTAATGACTTCTGTAATAAAGAACATAAAAGTCTTAAACGCTGCCCAACTATTTAAAGGAGGACTAATACTAGTTCATTAACAATAATAATTACTAGTAAGGAAAGGGAGTATTTCCTACCAGTTCACAGCCTACCAGCCCAAGCATCTTTACACTGCCTGCAATAACACCTATGCCAGACCAGTGCCTTCACTGAGTTGTTGAAGCATGTAATGGATTGGAGCACCTTCTATCTATTGATTTCATAGACATTAGGGCTGGAAGGGACCTCAGAAGATCATCGAGTCCCACCCCCTGCCCAAAGGGCAGGAAGTCAGCTGGGGTCATAGGATCCCAGAAAGATAAGCATCCAGTTTGCTCTTGAAGATGTTCAATGTAGGGGCTTGAACCACCGCCGGTGGCAGGCTGTTCCAGACCTTGGGGGCTTGGACAGTAAAGAAATTCTTCCTTATGTCCAGCCTGAAACGGTCTTGTAGTAGTTTATGACTATTCGACCTAGTCGTCATCCCTTGGGGCGCTCTGGTGAACAAACGTTCCCCCAGATACTGGTGGTCACCCCTGATAAACTTGTAGGTGGCCATCAGATCACCCCTGAGCCTGTGCTTTTCCAGGCTAAAGAGCCCCAGGGTTCTCAGCCTGTCATCATAGGGTCTGCTTCCCTGACCTCTGATCATGCGTGTGGCTCTTCTCTGGACTCTCTCAAGCTTCTCCACGCCCTTTTTGAATTGTGGAGCCCGAAATAGGATGCAGTACTCCAGCTGCAGCCTCGCTAAGGCCGAGTACAAGGGGAGAATGATGTCCTGGGATTTGCTTGAGAAGCATCTATGGATGCAAGCCAGCGTTTTGGTCACTTTACTAGCCGCAGCATCGCACTGCAGGCTCATGTTCATCTTGTGGTCAATGATGACCCCCAAGTCTCTTTCTTGCACAGTGCTAGCCAACATAGCACTGCCGAGCCTATAAGGATGCTGCGGGTTTTTCTTCCCAAGGTGGAGAACCTTGCATTTATCGGCGTTGAACACCATCAGATTCTCATCTGCCCACATGCTGAGCCTGTCCAGGTCAGCCTGGATCACCCACCTGTCTTCTGGTGTGGATGCTTTGCCCCAAAGTTTGGTGTCATCGGCGAACTTGGCCAGTCCGCTTCTGACTCCAGTGTCCACATCATTAATGAAGATGTTGAACAGTATGGGTCCAAGGACAGAGCCCTGGGGGACCCCACTGGTCACAGGACACCATGATGAGTGACTTCCATCAATTACTACCCTCTGGGTCCGACCCCAGAGCCAATTTTCCAGCCAGTGGATCATGGAGGACCCAAGGCGACAATTGGCCAGTTTCTCCAAGAGGTGATCATGGGAAACCAGATTGAAAGAAGTAGAAATAAGATGTATTAATAACAAAGGCATAGTGGTACTTCGTCCCTTCTCTTTTAGTTGTTTCGGTTGTCCAGAATAAATAGTAATATCTTGTTTTATTGCTTCGTGAGCTGAATATGCAGGAAATATGTTTAAGGAGGACAATGACATTTTTTTTTTTTTACAGTTTTAAACTTAGAGCTATATCAATTGTATCTATGCTGTTGTCATAGAGCAGTTTTCTTGGCTGAGTAAGGCCTTACTCCAGTATGATTATACCTATCAAAATGCCAATGATTCTGAAAAAAAAATAAGCTAGAACTGGGCAGATTTCTGTTAAGACTGTTGTTAGTGACTGTGCCTGCCACTTTACAGCTTGAGAGCAGGCAGCAGGGCAGCCTGCAGGTATGGGCTAGCGCTAATGAGGCAATCACGTAACTGAAGGAGAGCCCTGGGATAGGAGGACAGGGCTGAGCAGCTTTCATTTTAATTCTAGGCTCTCAGGACTGAGGCAGCAGTCTGCTGCTAGCAGCCAAAAGAGCAACACCCAGCTGAGCTGCTGCTCAGAATATCCTTGGAGGTAAGGGCAGGAGCTATGGGGATGGCAGGAGGCTCCTTGTCCTGGGTATGACTTGAAACTGTACCCTGCTGGGGAAGGATGGCCTGGTGGGACTGCCTGAGGCCAGGCAGTTCCCCAGAAATGCCAGGCCAGTTGCCTTCCCAGTGAAAGGCAGGTAGGGATGCTTTATAACCCCAGACCCACATCCTGGTGGGTCACCCATACCTAGGGACAGGCATGGGAGCCAGGCACATCTACGGACACCTGAGTCCCATGGGGTGTAAGACCCGGAAGCCCCAGCAAAGGGGAAGATAGTGGCCTCAGTGAGGGGGCAGAAGTTTGTGGTGGCCCGCATAGAGTAGGGTACACCATTGCAGCCTGAAGGACTATGCGTAAGCGGTTGTAGAGTAGGGTTGTAAGGGCAATCTGAAGGGCTGCACCAGGGGGTGTGTTGAGTAGGGCTGTAGAAGTGGCCTGAAGAGGAGCACACAGGCCAACCCCTACAAGTATGTGAACCTGTGACATTGCCCAGCAAGGAGCTAGGGGCCGAGTCAGCCCTGTGTGAAGCAAGGCCAGAGCCATGTAGAGTAGGGAAGCTTGAGTGACTCAAAGGTCTGCATGGGGTCTGGCCAACGTGAGAATAGGCAAGCCCGATGGCCCAAAAGGGGTTGCTCAGGGGAGCAGGGCAGGTAGAGAGTGGCCCAGTGGCAGGTGGTATGAAAGAGGCCCAGTGAAAGTGGGTGGTGTGAAAGAGGCCCCAGTAAGAGCGGGGTGGTATGCATGTGGCCCAGTGAAGGGCAGAGTGCAACAGACTCAGCATAAGGCTGGGCCAAACTCAGTCCTAAACCAAAGGTGTGATGATAATCTGGATGCCATCTGCGAGGCATGGGACAAAGTGTAGGGACTGTACAGAGCCATGTGTAGCACACCCTGGCACCGGGGCATTAGAACGGGCAGTCTGCTGCCTTTTAAACCAGTTTAATAAAGAGCAAGTTGTGGCAGACAAGACTGGGTGGACTGCCCCATACAGGCAGGTGGGTGGGCCAATGTTGAGACCTAGCCCTGAGTTGGCTCCTGTCACAATAAGTTTGAGAGAGAGGAGACCTGTTCTGCTCCCAGCTGTGTCGTGACCTTAGGCTTAACTGCCCACTTTGTTTTTGTCACGTGTGAAGCAGGGTAACAATCTACTTCAGTGTTTTGAAAACACCTAGGGTGCCTGCAGATGTGCAGGATGCCTGCTCTGAGACTGTAATTAGCACGCTCCAGCAGCCTCAGTGTCTTGTGTGTTCAGTGTTCCCACACTTCAAAATGGTGGCAGGGGTGCTTTAACTAAAGCTTGTTGAATAAGCTTTAGTTAAAGTGCCCCCACTGCCATTTTGAAGTGCGGGATGCTGAATACACAAGACACTGTGGGCACCTTAATTAGAGCAGCTCCCCCCTCCCTAGAGTATGTGTAAAGATGCCCCTAGCAATCTTTGAGTGAAAGAGAGAGAATTATGAGTTCAAATCTAGTGTGGTATATTCAGACCTGTATTTAAAAAAAAAAAAAAAAAAAAAAAAGACGAGAGGAAAACATCAGTACTTTGATTACTGCGACTGTTGTATGTGTTTTGTTTAAACAAGCCTGGCTTTCGCATTTATTGTCTTGAGCAATTCAGAAGCTTTGCTATTTGTTATTCTAAAACCACAATACAAGAGTTCACCTCTCAGGTGTGAAGGTCAGCCCAATGTGGTTTAGTTGTTACTTTTACCTGCATTTCAAGAGCAGTAAATTTTTATATATAAGGTAAATTTGTATTTATATATAAATAGTAAAGCAGTTTCCTAAAAATGTATGCTACAACTGAATTTATTCTGAACCACTGTATTGTAGCAACTTGGGCATAGCCTGGCTGTAAAATTTTCCAGCTGTTCTAGTTTTTTTCCTTTCAGAAGGTTAGCTATAGAATAAATTAGAAGAACAGAAACCAAGATGTGAAATTTTAAAGTTTAATAATGGTAAATCAGGTCCTGGATTTATTTTAGTTGGGCAATAAAAATGAACTTATAAAAATTGCAATTTAAAAATAATGTACATTCTCCTTGCGCTGTTCCGGTGTGTTCAATATTATTCATTTAAGTATGCTGTATTTATTTTAGTTTCATATCTGTGTTTTTCTGACTTAATAGGGCAGCTTTTGGAATGGCATATGGAAAGTATATCAGATGGTGGGAAGACAAGGGAACTGGTTGCAACTTCCTGATTCAGAGCCATCCTATCCCAGTTCAGGTTAGGACTACACAGAGGCATCCGTATTTATACCACTGGTGTAAAGTTCCACAGCTTTGTTCATCCCCTCCCTCACCTGCCCAAAGTCTACCCTCAGAATACCTCAACATACCCTTTCCCTTGGGTAAATAGCTGACGGGATCAGGAGGTGGTAGAGTCCCTTCTGTCCATTTTATGTTAGTGGAGGGTTTTACAAATGAGGAAGTCTCAGCTTTATTCATAGATTCATAGATGTTAGGGTCGGAAGGGACCTCAATAGATCATCAAGTCCGACCCCCTGCATAAGCAGGAAAGAGTGCTGGGTCTAGATGACCCCAGCTAGGTACTCATCTAACCTCCTCTTGAAGACCCCCAGGGTAGGGGAGAGCACCACCTCCCTTGGGAGCCCGTTCCAGACCTTGGCCACTCGAACTGTGAAGAAGTTCTTCCTAATGTCCAATCTAAATCTGCTCTCTGCTAGCTTGTGGCCATTATTTCTTGTAAGCCCTGGGGGCGCCTTGGTGAATAAATACTCACCAATTCCCTTCTGTGCCCCCGTGATGAACTTATAGGCAGCCACAAGGTCGCCTCTCAACCTTCTCTTGTGGAGGCTGAAAAGGTCCATTTTCTCTAGTCTCTCCTCATAGGGCTTGGTCTGCAGGCCCTTGACCATACGAGTTGCCCTTCTCTGGACCCTCTCCAGGTTATCCGCATCCTTCTTGAAGTGCGGCGCCCAGAATTGCACGCAGTACTCCAACTGCGGTCTGACCAGCGCCCTATAGAGGGGAAGTATCACCTCCTTGGACCTATTCGTCATGCATCTGCTGATGCACGATAAAGTGCCATTGGCTTTTTTGATGGCTTCGTCACACTGCCGGCTCATGTTCATCTTGGAGTCCACTAGGACTCCAAGATCCCTTTCCACCTCTGTGCCACCCAGCAGGTCATTCCCTAGGCTGTAGGTGTGCTGGACATTTTTCCTCCCTAGGTGCAGCACTTTGCATTACTCCTTGTTGAACTGCATCCTGTTGTTTTCTGCCCACTTGTCCAACCTATCCAGGTCTGCCTGCAGCTGTTCCCTGCCCTCCGGCGTGTCCACTTCTCCCCATAGCTTTGTGTCATCTGCAAACTTGGACAGAGTACATTTGACTCCCTCGTCCAAGTCACTGATGAAGACATTAAAGAGTATCGGTCCAAGGACCGAGCCCTGTGGGACCCCACTGCCCACACCCTTCCAGGTCGAGACCGACCCATCCACCACGACTCTCTGGGTGCGACCCTCTAGCCAATTCGCCACCCACCGGACTGTGCAGTCATCCACATCACAGCCTCTTAACTTGTTCACCAGTATGGGGTGGGATACCATATCGAAGGCCTTCCTGAAGTCTAAGTATACGACATCCACCCCTCCTCCTGTGTCCAGGCATTTCGTAACCTGGTCATAAAAAGGGACTAGATTGGTCAGGCACGATCTGCCCACCACAAACCCATGCTGGTTTCCCCTCAGCATAATTTGCCCTGCCGGGCTCTCACAAATGTGAGCCTTGATAATTTTTTCAAAGACTTTACCAAGGATGGAGGTGAGACTGACTGGCCTATAGTTGCCCGGGTCCTCCTTCCTCCCCTTTTTGAAAATGGGGACCACGTTAGCCCTTTTCCAGTCCTCCGGGACTTGGCCCGTGCGCCACGAGCGTTCGAATATTCCTGCCAGTGGCTCTGCAATGATGTCGGTCAGTGCCTTCAGCACCCTTGGATGGAGCTCATCCGGTCCTGCCGACTTAAAGGCATCCAGTTCTTCCAAGTGACTCTGCACCACCTCAGGATCTACGTATGGAAGTCTGGCGCCTTGCTGCTGCCTCTCTACAACCCCAGTGAGAGCCTTGTCGTGCCCCTCGCTTAGGAACACTGAGGCAAAGAACTCGTTGAGGAGTTCAGCCTTGTCCCCCCTATCTGTCACCAATTGTTTCTGCCCATTTAGCAGGGGTCCTATTCCTCCCTGGGCCTTCCTTTTACTCCCAATATATCTAAAAAACAATTTCTTGTTGTCTTTTATTTGGGTTGCCATCCTCAGCTCCATGGTAGCTTTGGCCCGTCTAATTGCCTCCCTACAAGCACGAGCAGAGGAGGTATATTCATCTTTAGTGATCTCACCTTGTTTCCACATTTTATGTGCTCCCCTTTTGGCCCTTAGGCTGCCCTGGATTTCTCTGGTCAGCCAGGGAAGCCTCCTGGCCCCTTTCCCTTTTTTGCCTCGCTCGGGGATCGTCTTGCTTTGTGCCCGAAGGATCGTTTCCTTAAGGCATAGCCACCCTTCTTGGGCTCCCATCCCTTCAAAACTCCTACTCTGCAGTGCGTCCTTGACTAATCGCCTGAGTGCATTGAGATCAGCTTTCCTAAAGTCTAGCACTTTCACCCTACTAGTTACCTTACCCACTCGACGTCTTATGTTGAATTCTATTATAAGGTGATCACTGTCTCCCAAATGGCTACCGATCTCGAGGTCCCCTTTCATGTCATCCCCTGTTGCCAATACCAGATCCAGTATGGCATTCCCCCTAGTGGGACCATGCACCTCCTGTGTCAGGTGGAGGTCCTGTACACAGGTTAGAAACCTGCGTGAGCGATGGGACCTTGCTGTCTGTGTCTCGCAGCAGATGTCCAGGTAGTTTAGGTCCCCCATGACTACTGCCTCTTTAGCTTTTATGGTCTCCGAGAGCTGCCTCAGGAGCCCTGAATCTATTTCTTCCCCTTGGTGTGGGGGTCTGTAGCAGACCCCTACCACCAAATCCCTTTCTTCTTGCCCCCCATGTAGCCTAACCCACAATCCTTCTACTTCCTCAACCTTGGATTCTGTCTTGATGAGGGTTGATGTATATTGCTCACTGACATAAAGTGCAACCCCCCCCCCCCCCTTTCTTCCCCGACCTGTCCTTTCTGTACAATCTATAGCCCTCAATATGTACCGCCCAGTCGTGGGATGAATCCCACCAGGTTTCTGTTAGCCCCACTAAGTCATAGGTGTTTAGTGCAAGCAGGAGCGCTAGTTCATCCTGCTTGTTCCCCATGCTCCTAGCATTAGTATACAGGCACTTGAGCCCTGCGACTGGTGCCTTTGCTGCCCCCCCGCTCCGAGTCCCATGGGGCCCATTGTTTCTTACCCTCTTGTTTCTTACCTGTTCTGTAGTGCTGGTCTCCCCATGGCTTTCAGGTTTCCAATGTTCTCCTTCTTCAGGCTGGGCTGTCCTTGTGGGTGCCACATGGTTTGGTGGTCCACAGCTTCCCCTGCCCTCGTACTCCCCTCCCCCCGACGAGCCTAGTTTAAAGCCTACCGGAGGAGATCCGCCAACCTAGTAGAAAACACACGCTTACCTTTGGGGGACAGGTGAAGCCCATCCCAGCTGAGCACGTCCCTTGTCGTGATGTGCGGGTCATTGTCCAGGAAGCCGAAGCCTGCCTCGAGACACCATTGCCGAAGCCGCCAGTTGGTTTCTCGGATGCAGTTCTCCTGCCGTCTTCCTCGTCCGGTCACTGGTAGGATGGAAGAGAAAACCACCTGTGCACCGAACTCCTTCAGCACGCCGTCCAGAGCATGGTAGTCCGCCATCAGGTGATCAGGGGTTCTCCTGGCCACATCATTAGTACCCACATGGACTAGGACCATGGGGTAGTAATCGGTGGGCTTGATCCTGGCCTGGATTACCTCCATCACATCCCGAATCTTTGCTCCAGGGAGGCACCATACCTCTCGTGCCGAGGGGTCCTGGCGACAGATGGGTCCTTCCGTACCTCTCAGGATGGAGTCGCCATCTCCAGCCACCTTCATATGGCTATTTTGTGTTCCTTATACTTACACAGTATAAAGTAGCCTGAGAGGACTAGAAAAACAAGCCCACTAACTTTAAGTCTTCCCTGTATAAGGGAGAAATGGCCACTGTGGTGGATAATTTGCCTTCCAGACCGTTTACAGATAAACAGATTGTTTTGAACATTTTCAAATTCAAAAAATCTAGCCAGGTGTACAGATGCTCCTGTATAAGCACGCAAGCAGGGACTTTATCTGCAGACACTGGTGGAGATCAGTATGAGTTGAAGGACATGTCCAGCACATCTATAGATTAAAACCTGCCAAATGTGCAATATTCTCTGATTGGTACAGAATGGGAAGGAGATATAGATAAGGGGGTGCAGGTTTGGGGAGGTAGGGAAAAGGGAAGTGAAGCGTGGAAGTTATTTGCTCTACTGTACAATTTTGTTGCATGATAAAGCCTCTTGCTCTATACTATGCTGAAAATTGTTCAGTTGAACCATTGGCCAAAGTACGATTTCAGCTTTATGATGGTAGTGATTGTGATGCTGGGGTCTTTGAGCCAGCTCCTCAATTGACATATCTTGGTGGAGTTCCCCTAACATCAACAGAGCTTAGTGAGTCTACACCAGCTGAGTTTGTAGCTGCAGTTCCCAGTCACATTTTGGGTGTTTAATTTTATTTGTTGGAAATTGAGACTTTTTTGTTCTGGACCCTCTAAATTGCATGTTAATTGTGTGATGCAGTAATGGACAACATTTCAAAGCAACATTTCTCCAAAGCACTCAATGACCAGCGAGAGAGAGGGGGTGACTGGAAGTATAAGAACCTCAACAAAACAGAAATTCTGACTATTTGCAAGCTACTTAGACTTACTCGCCTATGATGCTTTAGCATCAGGATGCCGGTTTTTATGTTCCCTCCCTTTGTTTATGAAGGAAACAAACGGTACAATCCAGCAACCTCCTGACCACCTCTAGTTCCCATTGCCTTCAAAGACTGCTTAACCTTATGGAACCAGACCCACGTATTCAGCTCCCTCTGCCCTCTTACAATGTCCCTGGGGAGCAGCTCAGTCCAAGATCCTGTTCCACAGCCACATTTTTTTAATCTGTTAGCAGCTGGCAACATTAGTTACCTCCCGCATGGATACTATAGTGGCTTTTGTGTGCACAAATTGATTTTCCATTTCTTGGCACTCGAATATCCAGACTGTACCTTTGCCCTCTTGCTGTAATGTGCCTACTGCGGGAAAAAGGGAGGGGGGACCTCTGGACCAAGTGCACTGTGGCCCTAGGATGTGCGCTTTTATAACAGAAACAGTTCCTTTGGCTTCAGGGCACAGCACAAGGGTTCTGTCAGTGTTACTGTGGCTTGAGGTTAATGTCACTAATGCTGGCATTGAGCTAGCATAACTAGACAAATGCTGATTTTTTCATCTGGGACAAAAATTGCTCCTGGCCTGATTCTTGTTGCTCCTGATTTCATTTCAAGAGGGATTTCATTTACCTGCTTGTCAAAATTTGAGGAAATGGTTTAGCTTATTTCCTCTAGGTTAATTAAAAGGTGTTGGGAGGGGATTCTGAGCCTTTGGCAGGGAAATAAGTGCATGTGGAGCTATGGTGTGAATTTACAGTGGATTTTCTATGCCCGCCTGTGAACTAAGTGTGCCCTAAGCCAAAGGTACTGTACTTCACTTGAAAATGAAGTTGCTATACTTAAAGATCTTATTTTGGAGGTACTCTAGGCAGGAAATTGGGATGGAGAAACGTGCATAGTGTGCAGTATGTTTATACCCTAGCCTTAGAGTGCCCTAATTTCCTTGTGTGGAAAGTCCCAAGTTAGTTGTACACTTCCGTTGTACTGAAATTGCTCCAAAATCTTGGCATGGTTTTGTCAGGCCCATTTTTTCCTTTTGGTATTTAGGAATGGGGGAGTTTTGAATTCTGCATATGCTTCAAAACATAGTGACGTTCTGCCTCGACTCTCATCCATTCCCTCTGCCCCCTTTTTAGGGAGAGAGCTGTATGGGGCAGCATATTGAGGCAGAGAGAGCAGAGGAGGCCACGCTTGCTTGCTTTCTTCTTTTTGCTGTTGCCAGCATATTGCCATCTGGAAGTCACTGAGGGAGAGAGCCTGTTAACTTAATTTTATTACTGTATATTTTAAAGATCGTCAAAGGAGCCCAGAGCTTTGGGTCAGACATTCTTTAGTTTAGTCTAAATCAAAATAAATAATAAAATTATCATGAAGATGTACAGGCACCACAACATATTTTTCCAACCTCATGTGACTTAAAAAAAAAAAAAAAAGACACAAAACCTCCTGGTGTTTTAATTGCCTGTGACAAAAATATTTACTTACTTCAGATGAATGGGCTCTTAAAAGTTTTGTCTGGATTAAAACAATAGTAATGTCAATGTCCATATTGATCTCTTTGGATATTAAAAAAAACTGAGAGATGATGTTACACAGGCATGATGTTAAGCTTGACAAACCCATTTTTTAAACCCTCCAGAACAGTGGTTGGCAACAGTGCAGATCCAAATGACCCACGTTTTGGTCAGAGGTGGGTGGGTCAGTACTAGGACATGCTCCCAGCTGATGCTTCTCCCCATGGCAGCACAGGGAGATTATTCCCATCTGAAGCCCTCCACCACCAGAAGCCCCATGCCTGTGGGCTGTGGATTCAGTGGTTCTGCAAGCTGGATCCAGCTGCTAAGCTGTAGGTTGCTACCTCCTGCTCTAGAACAATAACTATTGCTTTACCAGTGAAACAGTAATATTTCTCACACACTTCCTTTGAAATCACAGATTCACAGAAGTTTAGGGCTGGAAGAGACCTTGTGAGATCATTGGGTCCAGCTCTCTTGTTCTGGGCAGGAAAGACTGCTGGGGTCAGATAAGGCCAACAAGGTGTGCATCCAGTCTCCTTTTGAAGATCTCTGGAGTAGGGGCTGCACCACCCCCACTGGGAGTCTATTCTAGAGTCTGGTCACATAAACCATGAAGAAGTTTTTCCTAATATCCAGTCTGAAACCTTTTTCTAGGAATTTGACTGTTGCTCCTGGTTTTTCCAGGAGAGCTTTGGTGAATAGTTGTTTGCCTAGCCCCTAATGCTCTCCCCTGATATATTTGTAAACTGCCACCAAATCCCCCCAAAGTCTTCTCTTTTCTAGGATGAACAATCCCATATCTTTCAACCTTTCCTTGTAGGGCGTGTTCTTCAGGCTTCTAATCATACAAGTAGCTCTTCTCTGGACTCTCAAGCTTCTCCATGTCCTTCTTGAAGTGTGGCTCCTAGAACTGAACACAGTACTCCAACTGTGGCCTCACCAGTGCAGAGTACAGCAGAAGAATAACGTCCTTAGTTTTGCTTGAGCTGCATTGGTTGATGCATGCCAGCATATTGGATAGGGGTTTTCCTATTGATTTGAGTGGGAGTGGGTTTAGGTCTTTACTAGTAGTTACTGAAGAAGCAGAGTAAGAGATGTACTTGGAGAGGGATTCTGGATTGGAATACAGAATGAGGGAATGCAACAAGGTATGCTGTGTGGGTAATAACACCTCCATCATCACATTTCCAGATAGACCTGATAGAAGTGTGGGCGTTGACTTCCTGGAGTTTGGCAGGGGCCAGGTGCAGATCTGAATTAATCTTGTTTGGTGCTTGTTTTAGTTAGGTTTGGCCTGATTGCTATGAAGGGCATAAACTGGTGCTTTCAGTGTTCTGCACTGGTAATCCAAGTAAACCTGGCAATAATGAGTAAATGGGTACATTCTGCACTGACTTGCACTCTTTACCATTCAGTTGTATATTTATTTAATGTTTGGGAAGGATTTTTAGCGCACAGCTGAAATTCTGCTGTGATTTCTTCCCATTGTTAAGCAAGGCAAGCTTTGGAGCTGTAATTCACCACAAGGACTTGAAACAGTGGCAAGAATGCCTTAGCCTTGCCTACAGTGCAGCTGTATTTGTGCAGTGGACTTGCACTGGTGAGGAGTTACAGCTCCAGAATCAGTGTAAAACTGAAGCCAGTGGAGTAGCAAGATGAGCCGAGCAAGACACGAGCTGGTCCAGTATGCCAAAGATATTCCCAAATGTAGTGAACCTGTAATCAGTAACTGTCAGATGGTACAAGCTGCCAAAAGAGGAGTGGGGTTTCTTTCAAGAATGCAGCAGTCTATAACACACTGGAGCCATAGCTGAACCGTGTAATCTAAAGGTGTCTTTGTAGTAATTCAACACCCCATATCCCAGCATTGATTACTTAGCTAAGTTTGTGGTATTGGTCCGAACAAGCAGGCAAGTGCATCACGCTGCAATGAATCAGTAATATTATTTTCTTTTCAAGGCAATAAATGAAGTACCAATAATTCCTTAATTCTCTACAATAGCAATTTTCAAGCTGGTCTGTGAACTCCTGGCAATCTGCCGCTACTCACTAGTGGTTTGTAGCATGTGTGGCCATTTCATGCTGAGTCATCTTCTTTTTTTTAGTTGATAAACTTCCTTTAAACGGACATGGACTTCAAATGTTAAATATTTTCCTAACAGTGTTTCCATATGCAAGCAGTTGCAGCAGCTGTTGCTGTGAAGTTGTATGACCATAAATGGGAGGGAGCATCGTTAAAGTGTGGTGAATGAAAGAACACATCGTGAATGGGATGAAGGGGGATGCACAAGACAAGTAATGTACAGTCCATAATGTGAAATAGTAGGATAATGCCTGGCTTTTGAAAAATACTGTAATACAGTCTAAAAATGCAGAGCTAAACTTCAGTTTACAATAAGTTCAGCTTTACGTGTCAATGGACAGTTCACTAATGAGACTCTCTCTTAGGTCTCCAACTAGCACCAGGGATTTGGAACTGGAAGAATCTTTATTCACGTGTCATCTGGGATGGGTTTTTTCAAGTGAATGAACATCAGTGAGCATAATCTTCCTCTTGACTGTCTTGTCTGTTTCAAAATTCTGATCTGCCAACTACCTTATAGCCTGTACTTGTACAATGTACCTAACTTACTCTGACCAATAGGCCTATCTGCTATTTGCATTACACTTGCTTGTTGTTTAAATCAGGTGTAACAAATGTCTTAATGTCTGGGTTCACAATAAAGATGAACTGTTATATAGAACTGCTGTTTTTAGAAATGGGTTGTGATCAGAGCTCAGCAAGTGTAACAGGTGTTAGCTCCATTAGGAAGTACATAAATCTACGGTGGCGTGGTTAAGAATGCCTTATGATCTCACTTCTTGTTCTTGATTTCTTTGCTTTTCCTATTAAAAAGGAGAGGTTTTGAAATAGGGGGACCCTAGAATTTCCTTGTACTAGCTACTTGGTGTGATAAATAGGGATCAGAGCCCACCAGTTGCCTAACCAAAGAGCTGTGGATCAGGTCCATAAGTCAGTGCAGTCAGAATTAAGGTCCCAAGCATTTCTAAACTCACACAGCCCTGGTGGAAAATATGGAGGAGAAACAAAACAACAACTGTGCACTAGAATTAATACATACTGAAAATCCATCAAAGACAAAAATATCCAACTACCTGTGGGTGTACATTTTTCACAAGATAACCACTTGCTCCAATCTCTCAGTTCTAATCCTCAAAAGGAATTTACAAAATGCCTTTTATAGATGAGCCAATGAATTTAATTTCATAAATCTACTGGATACAAAAAAACATGGACTAAATATAAATGTTAGATTTATGACACATTACAACCTGCCTGACATCTTCACCCAGTACTTGCCTGACTTTCCCATTTACACTTTTTCCCTCCCTTCCCTTCTCTCCTCTACCCTTTGTCTTCCTAATTTCCAGCTATTTACTTTTTCACAGACTGCCTCTCTTCTACCCTAGAGAACTCAACTACATCAGTGTCCCTTTCTTACCTTTGGCATTATTTCCCCATCATTCCCTTCCTCCCCTCCTTTCTCTACCTCTTGTTTTCCTTATTTCCACCTCTTTATATTCTCACTGACCTCCTGTCACACTTTTAGCTTCTTTCATTCCTTGGAGATCTCAAAACAGCAGAGACTTCCTATGCCTGAAGGAAGGGTGCATGTGTCTGAAAGCTTGCAAATAACCTTTTTCCAGCTACTCACTTGGTCTAATAAAAGATATCACATCTACCCAAAGACCCTTGCTTGCCACTCAGCACTTTGCATATATGTATTGGTGCTTTTTAATTTGCCGCAATTGTCTGACCTGATGTTTCAAGTTACTTTTCCGATGGTCGCATTTATAGTAAGCATTACATAACCCTATAGTTTGGTTTGTTTTCGTCCGGAATTGCTACATAAAGCTTGCCCTCCAACCTTTTTATAATTCAGAGCTGTAATAAAAACTAATGACATGCCTAGTGAGAGAACAAGCAATCCCATTTACTAGTATCCAAGGAAAATGCTCAGTGATAGATAAAGCTGAAAGCCTCATCTAACCCACAATGTTTAAAATGATATATTGGTTAAGTGGGTCTCTTTCTCTCCCTCCCATAACAGGCCAAGAATTATCTGGAAATACAGTAAATCTTAATTTTAACTGTAGGTCAAAAATTATCATACAAATGTGTAAAAAGTTAACTTGCACTTTAAAGCCAGATGGTGTAGGTTTGAATGCTAAGAAGATTAGAGCTCTAAAACTAATCAGAGTAACCAGCATGATAGAATATTTACTTACACTTGCTAGGTTTCTCTTCTGTTCTCCTTGAAGTGTATGTGTTCTCATTTACTGCCACCATCATGAAACCACATGAGGATTAGAAACAACAGTTTAAAACAATTACTCCAGCCTTCCCAAACCAATTAAGATTGATGTAATTCATGAACTTTATTTAGAAGAATTAGAGAGCTCCTTTTAGTTAAGTAATTATCTACCACGTTCATTTCCTTTAAAAATTCTTATATGTACATAATCCAATGATACAAGCATCTTTCCCCTGGTAGCAGGTTCATAACAATAATGAGTTCATAGGCAAAGTTTAAACAAGTTAATTGCTACAAAAAGTAGTATAAAAAGCATACCTGAGATGTGCCATCCTGCTTAAGAAAAGGAGTCTTGGCATCAATTCTCCAAGATGCCCTAAACGCTACCTGCATAAGAGAATAGTTTCTACGTTCGGGGTACATACAGGCATTTAAGAAAGTTAGATCAAGTTAAAAATAGCCACCCAATCTAAGGTAAATTGGGGGGGGCGGGGGGGAGGGCTAGCAGGGAGGAAGGCTTAGGGGGATTGGAGAGGGCAAACAGACTCTGGGGAAGGGATCAGAGGGGTAGGTGGGATCCACAGAGGGGATTGGGGGGCTGGCAGAAGCAAGCAGCATCTTCAGGGAGGTTGGTGAGGTCTGGGAGAATTTGCTGGGATTAGGGAGACTTGGGGGTGGGAGGGCTCTCTTCCCCTCCTGGGAGTAGGGGCTATTTTAGCTCTCCCCAACTCTCCCTATTCTAATATGAACACTGATGGGGAGAGAGCCCCCCATGGATACTACTTGCCCCCATCCCACCTGCCCCTCCACCCCGCCACCTACCCCACTCCAACTTACTTGGAGCTCCTGACATTGGTGAATGCCAGTAAAACCAGCACCAGGAGCAGCTTCTGGGATAAGGGGTTTGGCAATCATGGATGACTCTTTCCCCCCCTCCCCCCCCAAAATCTGGGGATGGGGGATGGGGCCAAGGAGAGTTCAAAAATAGCCCAGTGCCAGATAGGGAAAACGTAGCCCTGGGGCTGGTGCCAGGAAATGGGCTTTCCCAGTCCTGGGGCTGTTCTGGGAACTGTACAAAAGTTAAGGGAGTCTTGCCTGATGTAATCTAAGTCAGACTACCTCCAAGGTACACTTAACAGATCAGGTCGGCCATTGTTCAGGACAGTTTGCACTTAGATGACTCTAACTAGGGATCTAATGGTGCAGACATAAGTAACAATTTTTGCCCAATCTAGCCACAGAAAGAAGTCTATAGCTATGACCAAACACAAGTGCACAGCAGCAGACAACTTCAAAAATGGCCAGTCAAATGAAAATCTGACCCCTTATTGCATGAGGTATCAGTTAAAGACATTTCAAAATGTAGTGTCTTCTGTAACTTGTGTCTGCAGAGCTCCCAGCCTCTCATTTTTAGAATGGGAGTAGGGGAAGGGGGCAGAGTGTTCAGTCTGGGGTTTTTTTTGCTCCCCCTCAAAGTGGGGCAGGTGTACTAGACCTCTCCTCCCCAAGGTGGGGGTGAAGACGGGCCTGGCATGGGAAACCTAATTATATGCACAGAGGTTTGTTAGGCCTCTATAGCCTGCCAGCTCTCTTTCTGATTCAAGGTACCCAAGGGTTAATTCCCTCTAGAGCTAAGCCTGCAGCCTGGCCGCATCCAGAGGTGCAAGGCACCAATGAAAACTCCACACAAAGTTAAAGTTAACCAAAGTGTATATTGTTATCAAAATAGAAGAATGAATCCACACAGCAACAACAGTGATCCAGTCAATACACCACTATATACAGTATATACCAGGAAAAATCAGCACTGGCCTGTCACTATTAGGTGGCAGCTGAGAGCACCCTGGCCAGCAGGAAGGCTTGCTGCAGAGCCTCTAACAGCCTGAGGCTTTCTAGCTTTTCCTTCACTCTCAATGAATACTCAGCAGCTCAGAAGAGGGTGGGTGATACATTCCCCTCCTGTCAAGGATGAGGCAGGTAAGCCCAGATAGTCCACGAAAGGAGTGAATCCTGGTAGGTTGATCCCCATACATTACACTTGATCCTTTTAACTACCAATGTCCTCAGTCTCTCACACAGATGCACCTTATTCTCAATGTGCTCTAACAAACTTCACACCACACACAGGCACTAGTCTCACAGACTCACAGTCAAGACACATGCTACCTCCATGCATGCGCACGCATGTACTGCCAGTCATGCAAGCACAGGCACATGCAACTATGGTGCCTCATGCTGGTTTTTGTAGTAGCTGCATAACGCTCCCAATCAATGTCAATCAACACTATCTCTTTCATGGACCACTCATATAAAACATCACTTCAGAACTCATTAACATAATGTTCCTGCTCTTTGGTTATATAACTTGGTCCGAACTGCACATGCTCAAATCTTCTAAGTAGGTCATGGCATCGTCAAGGTCAGAAGTTTAGATGTTCCAGAGACTTCCAACCTCTAGCCATCCTGTGCATGTGTGATCATACCATGACCAGGCCAGGACTCGCACTGTCTACAGTTGGGCTCCAATTCACCCACCCCACCCTTCAGCACCAGCCGGGAAGTCCCAAGAACAACCTCCCTCTGCTGCCTTTCCCCCCTCCCATTCTGAAAACAGCGAGCACTGGCAGAGAGCCTGACCATTGCCATGGGAACCTGACTGCAGGCTCCCAGGCAGATTCCCCTCCCCCCTGGAGCCAACAGTGAACTTCTGTTTGGTCGGGGTAACATTGTAACTCAGAATGCTTTGCAGAAATCATTCCAAGTTACAGCTTGAAAATTGTTCCAAGTTAAGGGTATTACACCCTTATACACTGGGTGCACTTCTGTCTGCACCCAATGTATAAGGTCTCCACCTGGGTGAAATAAAGTTGGGTGTCCATTTTTAATGTAATCTAACCTCCCCAGATGTCTGTATGTACTCTCATTCAGCCTTTAGTTGCCAATAACATGCACTCAGTAGCATTATTTTCTAAAAGGTAGACAGACACCTGTCCATTAAAAACCTTATCAAGAGAAGCGACTCATCTGATACACAATAATCCATTCTCTGTAGAGGATATAAAGTTGTACAGTGAACTGCTGAATCTACCTGGCTTGCCCCTTCCATGCTCCCCACCTGAGAATGAGAACCCAAGTGATCTAGTTGGGCTGAACGCTAGGCCTGTCTCAGAGAAGAGCGAGGAAGCCTTTCGGGTGGCATATGCTTTAACCCATTCTGACCATTCAAAAGCTTGAGAATCTTCTATTACAGGTCATGTTCTGTTGGGCTCAGTTGGAATCTGATTTCCAGTGGTTGCCTTGATTACTTTTTGAGTTATTATGAAATAGTAATGCCTGTTATCAGAAAAGAGTTACTCTTATGAAGTGTTAATGGGACCCTGCCAGAGCAATTACATGCACTGGAATGTGTTAGGGATTGATCTGTAGCTATTCCTTATAATTTAGTTTACAGGTTGAAAGTGTTTTTGTTTGCTGTTTGGCTCTACTTCTGTTCCATCTCTTCAATTGTCTTCCTTTTCTATTCTGCCACACTTGGAAGTATCACAGGGCTTGTGGGATTCTGAAGTGATTGTAACTTGGTTGTTTATTTGGTTTTATTGCTAACAATAGATTTCTTGTCATTCATTTCTTGTGAAGCCTCTACTGCCTTCAATTCATCATCCCATTCACTGCTTTCCAACCCACAAGGTTTGCTCAAAGAATAAAAAAGTTAATGGTATTCTTGCATTTTGATTTCCTTTGATCTGTTTTCACTGGTCTGAGATATCTGTGGTCCCAGACATTAGGGATTGGGTAGAAAGCGTATGAAGTTATTTGGGTTTTTTTGGCTTTAGCTGTGTACTTGTGTAGTTTCCTGGCCTCCTGTTTAATCTGTATTGGAGACAGTAAACCAGATTGTCACTTTGTGTAAATTAGTTTAGCTTCATTAGCTTTAGTAGAGCTATTCAAATTTATACTGATTAGAGAATCCGTTTCAATGTCTTGTGTAACTGAATGGGGGGGGAGGTCTCTTTGTTGTGACTGCCACAAAAAACTTAATTCCAGAGAGATCTTTTTTCAAGTTATAATTCAAGATTGCACCTGACTAGGCAGAGGACCATCAGTGAAAGGATCCTAAGTGGCTAGGTCCCTGGTTAACATAAGATTAAGTATAATTGCATCTATTTGGGTTCCTACAATATAAAACTATTAATAATTAATTTAAATGCTTCTAATTCAGGAGGTAGTTGTGGCTGAAAAATACCACATAGTGGAAGAACATATGAGCTGGTAACACTGGATCTTCCTAAATCCTAGCCTGAACTAAGGTAGTGAGAATATGGGCTGATAACTATAGTTTAGGCAGGAGAAGTCTTGCTGAGCAGGAGGATCAAGCAGGTTTTATTTCATAAAATAGATAAAATACACATCAGTGCAAGTGTTTACTTTGAGTTTTCAAGTTTAGGTACAGTCACAGCTAGTGTGAAACACTGTCCCTCTATAGTCAGTATCCACATGAACTGAAACTACAGCCCTTAATCCATTTTGCTAAATCTCTTCAAGAAATGAACTGTTTTGCTGAATTCTCCAAAGAAGCGAGAGACAAACATCTCATCTGGAATTCTAATCTTCTAAGCTTCCTGGAGCTGTTGGAGGAATCCCACCAGTGCTTGTGCCTGAAAGGGCTCTATTTTATTAAAATTTAGTGTTTGTTCTATCAGCATGCACACATACCACCTTTGTCTTAATATTTCTTGACATTTTAGCAGTGTTTGCTATGGAGATTGTACTTAAGCTCTCCCTGTGAATTGGCTTAGATCTGTAATGATTTAAATGTTAGGAAGAATTCAAAATTAAACATGGAGGGTATAACCTCTAACAGAAGAAATAAATCTTTGTCCCCCTTCCATGCCAGATACTCAGAGTTTGACAGACTTATGATTTTATATATTGAACAACATATGTTATAGTTTTCAATCCTTCAGCCATTAATCAGAAGGTATTTTGTATAAACACTTTAATTACCAACTCTGGCCAGTATGGGTGGGCTGACAGGAACATTTTGCCTTTTTTTAAAGTGTGGAGAAATCTTACAATATACAAATTGTGCTGCTGTGTAGCAGCAACATGTAGCAGCACAGATGTGGTCTACTAGTGCAAGCAACAGCTGGAGAGCAAGAAACCTGAGATTTAATTCTAGCTCCCTTACTAATTCTGTCATCTAGGGCAAGTCACTTAGGACTGGGTTTTCAAACATGGGTGCCTAAAGTTATGGACTTCAATAAGTGGCTAGATTTTCAGGTATATCTAAGTGATTAGATCAATGATTCTCAACCAGGATGCTGTGAGGTCCTTTGGAGGTTGCTTCAGAAGATAAGGAGATGAGCACAAACTCAGGCTGGTCTCTGCCTGGCTGATTCCCCTATCCCCATTGCCTGGCCTTCTGTGCAAGGAAATAAGCACTGTAATATATGTATTTTTTTTTAAATAGGGTACCACTCAGTTTATGAAAGCTATGGATGAGTGCCTTGAGTCTCAAAAGGTTGAGAACTTCTGGGGTAGATGTTTAGTCTGCCCTTGAAGAAATAAGTTCCATTCATTTGTTCTTGCTGTCTGCACAGCAACCTAGAAATGGGGCATTGAGAATGCCCTGAGGAGTGTTCCTGGCACCTTGTTCAACACCTGGGTTTCTGACATGCTCAGAAGCTGAGTCTTGGGGTACTTTCCATTGCCTCACTGACATATGAAGAGGACAATAAACCCTATATGGACAGTCATTGCACTGAGCTTCCCTGCCCTGATAGGATCTCAGTTTCTTTTGGATATTTTCCTTGGTCTTTCTAAAACTGTTTTTTAGTTGTTGACATTGATGGAAAATACCAGTTTAGAGTAGACTTTTTCACATGAACTTGGAAGATTAGATCCTTAATCTAGCCCTGACTCATTTTTCTGGGGCCCCAAAGAATTGCTTGTATGGCTAGCCAGCTTTGGCTGACATTTCCTCAAATCTTGAGAGCAGAGTAGAAGAGAAAGGAAGAAAAGACCCCTATATCTCACAGCCAACAATAGAGGACACTTTGATTTGTGATTGAAAGGTGTGTGACCCTGAAAACGACAGGGCTGGATTATTTCTGCTTGTGCTCATGCCTCATTATAATGCAAAGCCTGAGCTCCTTTTGGCATTCATTGTAATATCGTAAACTAGTCTTATTTATGACTGAGGCTTTTAAAACTAGACTAGACGATTCACTGTTTAATGTACATTAGGAAACAACCCTGAAGCAGAAAGGGAAGAGACCAGGTCAGTGGTTCCCTGCCCACTAGGGACCACAGTCCACTATTTGAATAAAAATTCAGATTCACATAGGGTGGCCTCTCCATGCTGCGCTGTGGGAAAAAAAACAAATGAGGATTTTCACTGCTGTGGAGGACTGAGAATGGGAGAAACTTGGAACTGGGAATGGAACGGGTCATATGCCCATGCCTGGCAAGTTGCTGGCTCCTGAGTCTCGCTGGCAGTACTGTAACTAGGGGTGGGCGAGAGGAGCACCCGGCCCGGTGTCAAGTAAAGGGATGCCAAAATGCTCCCCACACCAACAGAGTCCCTGCACTGATGGCATTACCATGCCAGGAACTTCAAAACCATTTCTGGCTGTTGCTGCTTTAAGAGTAACAGACCATGGGTGGACAAAGCAAGCAGAGGCAGCCTCTTGGCCAGGACTGTTTAGAAGTTGCCAGCTGGGTAAGGCTGCTTCAGTGCTGCCCCTCTACCCTTGCTCTTTGACCTAAACCCTGTGCCCCAACCCCTCCCCCCACTCTCCCTCAGGGTTTGCCCTGGGTGCCAGCTGACCTTGTTATGCCATTGGTCTCCAAGGCTGGATTGGGCAGCTGTTGGTGCTAAGGTAATCTCCACCTCTGAAAATCAGAACAGAGGTCTTCTCCTCTTTCTCTAAGCCTATGCAAGATGTTCTAGAGAAGATGCTACATGTAGAGAGATCATGCCATTCAGAAAGGTCAGATGGATCCTGACTCTTGAACTGCTTTGTCTTTGCACGTGGGATATCCGAGCTGCCTTGCTTCTTGAGGGAAAGTGTCGGGTTGATTGCCAGCTTCCTCCTCCCCACCTAAGGTATGCATGTATTGGATTTATAGGCTGCTCTTCCCCAAAAAGTCTCAGAGCAACTTAGAATAAGAGATGACGTAACTGACAAAAGCAGATATTAAAAAAAAGTTTATAACACAAACTCCTCAAATGGGTATGGTGATTAATAGGTGTTGCAGAGTCTTAAACAGCTAGGTTACATCCAGGGACACTGAGTGGAAGAGAAATTACTGGTAAGTGCAAATAAAAATCCAAGCCACCATGTTTCAAGGGGACAAAGGAGGAGGAGTTGAGGGAGAAAAAGAAGTGGCTGTGAAGCCAACAGAACCAGCATGGGTTGCTTCTTGAAAGGAAAACAATTTATTGGCCAATTATTTTGCCATCATTGATCCTATGGTCATTCATTTGAAAATACCATTTCCAGGACATTGATGCCAAGGTGATTTGAAATGTTAGGGTAGGGTTTTTGGTACCAGGATGCTTTGACATAGCCAATTTAAGCAAGATGTGCCAGGGTGATATACAATGTAGTCTGTGATCTCGCTTCCAGTAATAAGTGATATATTTTAATTTTTACAAATGTGACATTTTCATTAGGGTCATTAGCCCACTTCTACAAATATGTATGTCTTCTGAGAGACGAAAAAGGATATCCTGATTCTGTTGTACCAAAGCATTACTGGAGCCGTTTAAGCGCCAGCCTTTCTGTAGCATGATCCAGGAATGGCACCAAAAACTATCATCTACTCTATGGTGACAGAAATCGTACATCTTCATTATCGCTATGTTTGCCTAGCTGGAGCTATTCCAGATTCCCTCTCTACTCATATATGTACAGAAATGAAGCAGTGGTGAAAAAGGATACATTTTACACTTCACATAACCCTTAGGTCAGCAATCTGCCCTAGCTGTACTCCAGCTGCTTCCTGGTATTAGCCTTTTTTATGAGCCAGACTTTGGAAGCACTAATTACTTTAGTAATGATTGCAACAGTGGACAAAAAATGAACTCAATAATACAAATTCAGATTGTCTCACTGTGTTGGTTTTGCTGCCTTTTTCATTAAAACTTTGTAGAAAATCATACAGTGGCATTAGGTCCAAGCCATTGTGACAATACTCAGGACTAGATTTTAAAGACCACAAAACTGAATAGGATTTGGATTCGGCCTTAGTTCAGCCTATTCTAGACATGTAGACTCAGCTGTGTAAATTGAATGTAAAATTTAGATTTGGAGTATGCTATTTCCTGGGCAAAACAGATTATGCCTTGACTATCCTGGGCAGGTTGATTTTTCTCATTGAACTATAGAATTTGCTCTGAGGCAGACTACTAATTTAGCAAACCAAGTATGCTTTTCCTGACAGATATGGTGTGCAGTGTTTCAGAAGCTACTAACCTATTTTGCGATGTCACTTATGAGGGGAAATAATTCCCTCCTGACATTTACCATGATCATTTTACACTGTGAAACATGAGATTTGATTGGTTCTGCTTTAGCATTCATAAGTACAAATGCTATTATTTTTAATGGAGTGGTCGTATCTCAAAAGAGTTATAAATGAATCATGTGCATTTCAAATGTGATTGTTGTGATTTGGCAGGTTTTAATCCAGAAGGTTTTGCCTAACTAGATTTGCTAATGAAAATACAGCATTACTTCACAAATCAGTAAGAATTCATCAATAATATTGTACGTGGAGACTGTATACAACTATTTTTCCTTTCAATAATGCAACTATCTAGTACAGCGGTTTCCAAACTCTGACAGATTGCACACCACCAGTTTAAAATGATATAATCTTGAGTACCACCAGCAAATTTTTCAGTTCAGCCTTAAGTGCCACCAGCAATTTTTTGTCATATAGAGTAATTATAATAAATCTGTTAAGTGTACCACTGACAGGTTGTCTGCATACCACTGGTGGTACCCGTACTACAGATTGGGAACCGCTGATCTAGAACAAGAGCAGCTTCTATTGTGAATGCCAGGCCGAAAAATATCTGAAGAGTTAGTGTGATTGAAAATGTACTTCTTGTATGTCCTGAATTGAGAGCACCAAATGTGGTGCATAATGGGATGCAGCGACCAATCATTTGCATGATGAGTTTTCTGTTAGTCGTTTGATACTCACTTCAGTTAGCAGCTAGCAATGCTGGCCAATGGCTCTTTGATTTTAAGTTCATGTTTCATGAGCATCTTCATATGTAATTTATAAGCAATCTTAAACCCATTGGCATGAGTTGATTATATAGCTTGACATGCATATGTGTCAATAATAGGACTCTGCTGAAATGTCAACCAGATGTCTTCAGGCTACTTTAGGAATTTTCTAGTTTGGCATGCACATATTTTATCAGACACTGCTGCTTCCGATTACATTTTGAATGCCAAGGTACATTCTGAATTCAACTTAACTGAGGGCATCCTCATCTGGTTCTTTCCCATAAGCCTTACTTAGATATGTGATACATTTAAAAAAACTGAAAGGCTCTAAAAACATGGTGCTAACTGGTAAGTTATGTTCTGCATGCAGGAATACAGTAAAGATTGGAACATCTATGAAATGTGGATCCATATTTGGACTTCCCACATTGAACAGCTGACAGCTGTTTATACCCAGAGTGGTGCTCCAGTTCCTATTTATGCACTTTATAACTAAATCTTGTACACAGAGTTATTTCTCTGCCTAGCAAATATGAATATTTTCAAAGAGCAAATCTTTTCGTAAAATGGGATTGATAATAAATTTGTATCACAAGATTGATTAAAAATGTGAAAACCAAGTCAAGAGCCTTGGAGAAAAGATGATACATAAATACACATTTAAATTATTAATAGATTTATATTGTAGGGACCCAAACCAGGGACCTAGCCACTTGGGATCCTTTCACTGATGGTCCTCTGCCTAGCCAGGTGCAATCTCAAATTATAATTTGAAAAAAGATGATTTCTCAGTGTACAACCAGGTGTATGGCACGAACTAACCTGGATCCTAATGGCAGATTTTGTTAACTCACCTCAGCTAATATCTTTTGTCATAGTGGGTAACAAGTACTATAGTTTGTTTCTGGTCTTCTTGAAGAAAATAGATTTCTCACTGATATCATATAGATCTGTTCCTGAACTTCTCACTTGGACAGAACTCCCACTGATGGCTATGAGGTTTGCCTGAGCATTTTAAAAATCAAGCCCTTTGGTCAGTGTAACTTGGATTTCCTCTTCACAGTGATAATCAGGATTTCAGTGAAATAAGCCTCTTCTTTTCCTTATGTACTTAGAATTGTGTGTTTGACAATCTCTTAAAATCTGCTCCATTGCATTTAATAGCATGTTAACAGTGAACATTTAAGCAATCTCAAAATAAGAGTGTATTTTTATTTGCTTTGATACACAGATGGAATAGAACAGTGGTGCTTGAACACAACAAAAATTCAGTGCACACCCCTGCCAGGGGGTGGTGACCCCCACTGTCCCCTGCTGCCCCACACTGCATGGGGGGGGCTCTGCACAAGCCCCCTGAAGCTCTGAGGCCACTGCAGGAGCAGTGAGTCTGGGGTTTTTTCTCGTTTTTTTTTCTTAAAGGGCGGGGCACCCGTAGGGAGGCTGGGGGAGTAAGGAGGAGGTCAGGGGGCTCGTGACAGAGCCCCCCATACAGTGTGGGGCAGTGGGGATCTCCCCTGGCCCAGGAGCAGCTAGTGAGTGGGTTGTATTTTTTAAGCACTGGAACCTGGGGTGGGCGTGGCAGCCATGGGGGGGGCTGGGGGAGCAGGCGGGGGGTTGGCAGGCTCATGCAGAATCTTTTCTGAAGCTTGGGAGAGCTTTGAATTGATTCAGACCTTTTAATTGGTCCCCTGATGATTCAGATTCAGAGATTTGGCCGCCAATCGGACCGAACATCCTCCGAATCGAATCACTACCCAAAGCTGCACACAGCCTTAGTACCTAGAGACTTAGTTTATCCAGAATTAATAAATGTTACCTTTGTTTGAAACTGCTGCAAGTTTTAGCACATGTACTCTATAAACACACTTTTGAGCAGCACTTTTGCTCCTATTTATATGTAGTACTTTGGGGGTTTTCTGCAAAAATATATATTTTATATAGAGAGTTAAATATATATATATACCTTTACTGTTCTGTCTCATGACTGATCCAGTTCACTTGACAGTCCATTACACACCTCTACAGTTTAATAATAATCAATGTATTTAGTGAGATTTCCTTGTTTGCAATTATAAGACTATGGGCATCCCCCAATCCAACTAGGTGGGGGATCTCACTTTGTATTTGAGTAAATATGGTATTTGCCAATTCTTACTTGAACGGAATCCATAGTAATATGTTGATGTTTGGCACTTCTGAACAAATCAGATAAATAGGAAAACTCTATGTAATACTCTTTCTTGCTCCCATTTCACCCTGTGAAGAAGGCTGTACAGCTTCAATAACCTGCAGGAAAGTCTTTCTCTTCAGTATAATGAGAAACTTGTTTGAAGAACTTGAAATATACTGCTAGAGGCATTGGGATTTCCTGAGGTACCATATTTTCAAGTGTGTAAAATGCGCTTGTATATAAGACATAATCCAGAAATACGATAACATTGTAGGAAAATGTTTTTAACACAAATTTAATTGAATTTTCTTCACTTTTTATTAAAACGTAGCTTCACTATATAAGGCACACCGTGATTTCAGGGGTAGGAGAAGGGGAGGGGAGGGGAGGGGAGGAAGAGAAGATATAAAGGACTGTTCCATTAGTCCATGATTTTCTGGAGCTCATGATATCCTCACCCACCTCCAAAAGCCTGAAATACTTGAAGCAAACACTTGGTTATTAAAAATTTACAAATGTTTGACCCTAACTACAGACAATGATGTGAGAAGTCTTCAGCAAGGGTAGTACAAAGGGCATATAGCTGGGTGCAAGGTTCTGTTTCATTCTTTCCAACTTACGGTATTTATTTCTAAACCTCAATTTGATATATGTAATCCATAGAGGCATCTGTGTGAGGGGTTGAATTAAAGGTTAGTAATACCAAAGGCATGATATCAAACCACAGACATAATTGACATGCTGTCTCAGCATTTTCCATTTGTTTCTGCATTTATTTATAATCTGTAATATTTAGCCTCCCTTTAAAGAAACATATAGGCCAGTTTACTCTTGTGCTTTAAACTAGATGCCAGTTCTGTCCTATGTAGTTTTTTATTGTTAATCCAAGAGGCATACTCACTTAATGCTGCTTTTAAATAGAATGGTACAGAAGAAAACTGATATACATGTTATGAGCTTATGAGGGCCAACTTTTCTGTTGGTGTAAAGGAGCACAGCTCTATCAATTTAAAGAGAGCTTTATCTATTTATGCTGGCAGCCATGCTTTGATTTACCCCCAAACCTGTCCCTCCCTTCTGCGTACAGTTGCATGTTTACTATTGGAGTATTTTCATCTGATGTTATATTCCAACAAATACTTGTGATTGGACAGCTCCCCTTACACAAAGATGCAAATGATGGCCTGTTCCACGTAATAAATGTCTTGCTGAACTGGATTTCAGTTTCAGTTTAAGGAATGGCATTGTTGGCTACAAATGTCCAAATCAGGATCCTTAAAATTCTGGTTTATTAGGCGGATTGAAACACTGTAATGAAGTGAAATCATAAACCTTGGGGCTGGTCCTCCCCACACACACACACACATGCACACACGCAGTAGCGAGTTACAAGAGTCAGGTATACCTATCCCACAGGCGCTGGAGTCTGCCGTCAATGGCCAGTCGAGGCTTCTTCCAGCATGGTGTTATCCTCCAGAAGGGGGTCGCTGATCAAGGTGGAGATCAAGAGGGCGCCCCTGAGGGTCACTTTTCACTGCCTTTTATCTGTCCCTGGCAGACTTCGGTGACTCCTCAGTTTTCAGGTTTGCCCAATCCAGGGGTCTTTGACCCTCACGGGACTTCCCCCTCGGTGGCTACTGGATGGCATCTGTCAGCCCCAGGGGTTGTCCACATGTACATGCAGGTTTGGGAGTCCGTTGATAACTTTCGATTAATTTACCGCTGTCATGAATAGGGCTCTGGGAGCAGTCGATCTGGAGATAATCAAAGCCGGGGACCAACTTTTGGGGCTGAATAACTGAGACTGGGGCTTCTAGCCCTTGAACAGTGAAGTTTAGAGAATTTCCAGTTGCTACATTGTCTCCTATTGATTTCTTCCATTGGTTGATCTGTGGTTTTCATAGGTGTTAATTGACCCTTGTTACTGAAGCCTGCTACTGTGTTACACATTCAATCACTGATTCACTTAATTTTTCAGGGGCCCGCCTGATACAGGGAAGCCGCAGTTTGATTCCTGCCCTTGTTAACATTGTTACAATGTATAACTTACTTCTGAAACTAAACACATTTAGTTAAAAGGTGAAGAGTATAAAATATAAGCTACCAGAGTAATGATATGGCACACAAATAGATACAAATATCAAAATACAAGGGGAGATGCAAAATACACACATACAAACTTTAAAACACAATTCCTTATCTTACAGTGAAAGAAAGAGGAAGGAAGAAAAGGTAGAAGAAGAGAAACATATCCAAAGAGGGGAGAGCAAATGCAGGCAAGAGAAAAAGGGGGCTTTTTGCTACAGCATTATATGATATTATTGCCTTTGATGGCCGAGACTTGATTGTGATCCAAAAGATCCTTTCCAGCCTTAGGCAGACAAGGTAAATGTGATATATTTTATTAGACCAACTTAACAGTTGGAAAAAATATTCTTTGCAAACTTTTAGGCACAAACACCCTTCTTTAGGCACAGGGAGAATCTGCTGGTGTTTTGTGTGCTCTCCTAAGTGGAATAGAAGCCAAAATGCAAATTGCAGGTCTGTGAAAATGCAAATGTATGGCAGTGAGGATCAGAGGGAATGGGAGACCACATGTGTGAGACAGGTAGGTGAGGTAGGTGAGAAGGTGATAAAATGTAGCTGGTAAAATGCAGGTAAGTTACCTAAGGTTATCAGCTGGCAGGCAGGTTATAATGTGCCATAAATCCAATGTCTATATTTAGGTCCTGGAAAGATCTCTTTGAGAATCGGGTCTTCTTCTAGTATGGGTTGCAATTGTTTGAGGATTTTCCGTGTAGGCTCCTTATAGGGAAGGATGGTATTTCATAACTAATGGTGTGTGATTTATGGGGATTTTCTTTTTGTAATGCAGCAATTCTTCATGTGGTATCTGGGTGGCTCTTTCAAAGGTGCAGTCTATCTCTCTGGAAGAGTGTCCTTCTTGGGTGAAAGCCCTTTTGAGAATCGTGGGTATTCTCCTCAGTGCAAATTGGGTGGTATTCGATGGCTTGGCTGTATATTACAGCTTTCTTGGGACCCAGTTCTTAAAGAGATCTTTCCAGAATCTTTAAACAAGCACCAAACCTTGCCAACCTCATCACCAGAAGCAAACTTCCTATAGTCCAAAGCACACCAAATGGATCCAGACCATGCCAGGACAAAAAATGTAAAACTCGTCAACATATCTCTAACACTCCCACAATAACCACACCCCACAACAGAACCATCACCATTCCTGGATCTTACATCTGCACCTCCAGAAATGTTATACATTTCATCCAATGCACTATATGCCCTGATGGAAAATATGTAGGAGAAACCAAACAACAACTTTGTACCAGAATAAATGCACACCGAAAATCTATCAAGGACAAAAATATCCAATTACCTGTCGGTGCACACTTCTCACAAGACAACCCCTCTCTCTCCAATCTCGCAGTTCTAATCCTTAATGGGAATTTACAAAACACCTTTCACAGACAAGCCAGTGAACTTCACTCCATAAATCTACTGGATACAAAAAATCATGGACTAAATTTAGATATTGGATTTATGGCACATTATAACCTGCCATCAATCTGATAACCCCAGGTAACCTGTCTGAATTTTACCAGAATTATCACCAGTTCAACATTCCCTCCTTCTGCCCCTCCACCTCTCTCACACCTATTGTCTCCCATTCCCTCTGATCCTCACTGCCATGCATTTGCATTTTCACTGACCTGCATTCTGGCTTCTATTCCACCCAGAAGAGCACACAAAACACCAGCAGACTCTCCCTATGCCTAAAGAAGGGTGTTTGCACCTGAAAGCTTGTGAAGAACAGTTTTTCCAACTATTTAGTTTGTTTAATAAAAGATGTCACATTTACCTTGTCTGCCTGTGTCCTTAGACCAACACAGCTACAACCAATAACCCTTTCCAGCCCTATATACTTATAGTCCTTAGGTATTTATTTATAGCATAAATTTCATAGCTCAATGTGTCAGATATATGCATGCCCCTTTTTGCACATTCTCATCTGAAATGTGCTTGGCACGTGGACCAGAGCCCCAGGACAGGGAGCTTAGGGAGTCATTACAAAAAGCCTCAGCTGGCCATTTCAGTTAACAAATGATCTCTCAAACCCTTTTCGGAGGTAAACATAAGTGGATCAGACTACAGAAGTCTACTAATAGAGATAAGATGTTCCAGACTGTTGTTTTCTTTATTGGATTTAAGATTTATACAGATAGATCACAAAACTTTCTCATATTACATGCTCTTTTAGGGCATCTATTTGGATGGCTTTCTCCTCTAATGCATTTGGATCCCATCTCTGCTTTTACAGATCCCAGGGAAATATCCCACCCACATGTCCACATATCCACTCACTCCTTTAATTTTATAGAGCCCATAGCAATGACTGCATTCATAGTGCGGCAAGCTGAATTTAAAACCAAATTGAATCACACCTTCTGGCCACCACAACTCAATCCAAATGCGACAAGTCTGAAGAAATTAAGTTGTTATGCAGAAATTTTATTTGCTCCAAATACACAAACCAAATGTTCTGTGTCTGTTTCACCTTTTCCTCATTTCATCTTATTTTAAACCAGTGTGAATATGGACATAAAGCATGCCTGTCTGCATGTGTCTGGTAAAATTTAGTCCATCTATGAATTCATATTGCTTTTTTAATATAGTTGATAACTGATAGCTTTGTTTCTGGACCATTTAGGGGAGACATGAGGCACATTAATACTTATGTGGTGGAGTCAACTCAGTGGCTGAATTCACCATGGTATGAATTCATAGATGAACTAAACATTGCCAGACATATGCAGACAATTAAATGGAACTATTATGTAAGATGTCTAGTAACCAGCTCTTGGAACTGGAAGCAGGGATCTTAGGCTTATTTGGGGTTTGTTTGTTTGTGGGTTTTGTTTTTGACATAGCAGGTGGTATTTGGCAATTGGTGGTAGGACTCCTATTTTTAAAACTACTCCTGTCATAATTTAAGGGGTGCAATGGGCTGCCTGTTGAAGCCTCTGGTACATGGTCCCCACAAAGAGATGTTTTATGAAGCAATATTTGATGCAAATTATGTTTACTGTTTCCCAGGTATAAGAGTATTGTAAGTATGGTGGTATGAATCATCTCCCCCTGCATCCTTCACTGGTACTCGTCCAGTTCATGTCAGCACACTGACAACACCAGGTATGAATTTGGCCCTGCATGTCTACATTATATTAGCTTTAGAAATAATTTGCCATTTCCCAAGAAATAACCTACTTGTTGTGTGCTTTGTCTTGGTACTTTCTCTTCTGACACCTCACTCTTAAATAGCTTCTGAGTTTTAATACTGTATCTGAAAAGAATAAAACTGAGGTAGCTATCCCACAAGTTCCTCTGATGCAGAGAAACCACGTAGCATCTCTGCAGTGCCTCTGGTAGCCCACATGAGCCACAAGTTCTCTCATAAACTTCCTGCAGCTGAAACTCTTCAAGAATTTCTAATTATTTGTTTTTATGTCTTTCATTATTGACTGTTCAGAATCCCTCTCAGTCTTCAAACTTCCAGACTGACATTTTATTTGCTATAACTCATGTTCCTTTTCTATTGGCTTCACTTGGGCTGAATTTTAATTTTTGAAGGACACCTGTTTGGCTTGAACAGCATCTTGCCATTTAACCATATTGACTTTTTTCCCCTTGCCTTCCTGTCTCTTTTTTAGCTTTCTTTGACTATGTTAAAGTTTCTTAAATTGCTTCCATGCTGAGTATAAAGGTTTTAATTTCCTTTGGATTTTGTTTTTGGTTTCTTTATGTGTGTGTTTGGGTTTTTTTGGTGGGTTTTTTTTTTAAATAGTTACCACACTTTAAAAAATCTTTTCCATAGTTACTATGGCAGTAGTAGTTTTTTGGTATGACCTCATCTCCAAGGACTTTAAACTTTATACGGTGGTCACCTTGCTAGTTGATAGTGTATCAACTATCTTTACTTCTTGAATCACCTTGCTGCTGTGTTCTTTGGGGTATCTGGCATGTAGCCTCTCTTGTGTGCTCTAGAACTAACTGTTCCAAAGACTGGCCACTTAGGGCACATCCAGACAAGCGAGAACTTGCACTTTACAATATCTCAAAAGTGCTGCAAAATGCATGGGGCACATACGAAAAGGGAAATCCTGGTATCTGAAAAAAAAAAACCTCTTAAAAAAAAGCAGGGCGGCACATGGAGCTGCAGCACGCACTGCCCAAAACTGGCACCTGCCATGCTGTGGCTGCTGGCCAGGCTCTGTCTGCCTGGATCACCACTGCTGCAGCCCTGAGAGGCCTCCAGAACCCCAGGTAAGGTTGCCTCAGCCTCCTCTACCACCCCCAGGGCAATTTGCCATGCACCAGAGCACGTGTACAAGGTTGTTCCCCAGGGACAGGTAGCAGTGGCACAACTATGTGCCATTGCTTGTTGTCCCAGGGAAAACACATAATCCTACTCATCTAAACATGCCCTTATGGAGGAAGTGAAACTGACGTGAACATTGATTTTTCTGAACTATGATAAGCTATAGTTCTCCAAAGCGTTCTTCAGTTCTCAGTCCAGAAATGTTCTTTTAAAGATCCCAGGCCTGCAAGACATGGATTCCTCTCAATTTTTACACCCTTTCGTGGGAGTTGAGGGAGTTCAGTGCATCCCTACTTTTTCTGCTTTGAATGGGAATTTTTTTTTATTTCTGTAGGAATAAAATCAGTTCCTTTTATCAAACTGAAATGATGATACCAAGTCGTTGGGATTACTCTTCAAACCGTGACCCAGGAAGTAGGGTTAAAACTCATTTTATTTGCGACTGTAACTGTGGATTATCTGAAACCCTTATTTGTAGGGTTTTTAATAAGGATTTTTGACAAAATCGCTATAAAGGGTATTTCAGCAGAGGAACCCTGCAGAAGCTTCAGAGCTGTCCTAGGTTGTAAAGAAAGCATGCACCCCTGTTCAGCCCCAAGATCTAGCTCCAGCCCACACAAAAGAGGGAACTCTGAGATTAGCTTGTGCTCTGTCCCCAGGGAAATAACCTTGGATGCACCCTGAAACTTAACTTTATGGAGACAACTCAGGCAGCTCTGAGGACAGCTTTGACTAGAAGCCTGTTGATTTGGAGGCAGAAATGAGAAGAGGTATCTGCAAACCAGAGGTCTAAATTGCTTTTTTTTTTTAATCCCACCCTCTCTTTCAGGATATTCCAATCTCTCTCACTGGTATGTTATAGATGTTTAGCATTTAGGGAATTGTACATTTACTTTTAAAACCCTCTATCTTAATCCTATGGCCTCACTTTTTTAGTCTTGTGTGAAAGCCTGTATTCAGAGTGTATTTGATTCCTCTCTTCTTAAATATATGCCTGTTTTATTATTTAATTTGGTTTTTGGTTGTAGCCGTATTGGTCTAAGGACATAGACAGGAAAGGTTCTTTGGGTTGGTGTGATATCTTTTATTAGACCAACTGAGTAGCTGGAAAAAAGATCTTTTGCAAACTTTTGGGTGCAATCACTCCGATTCAGGCACATATATGTGAAAGCTGCACTGTTTCAACTAAATTTATGATTTAAAATGGATTTAATTAAACTGATGCAAGCCCCTGTTTTGGTTAAAAAAAGCAAAACAAAAAAAAAGAGGCCTACTTTCATTCTTAAATTGCTCAGAAATATCATGTATTATAAAATTCAAATATAATCTTTCCTTTGGACTTCCCAGAGCACCCTTTCTCTTACGGATTTTGTTTATTTGACTATAAACTCTTTGCTACAGAACTGCCTTCATTTTGCATACTGTTGGTGCAATAGTAAAAAAAAATTATTTGTAATAAATACTAACAATTTGAAATAATTTTAAAATACATATAATCAACAGATGGCATAGATTATCCCTAAAATGGAGTAACAGCAATCTTTGTTGAAAGAAAGAAGTTTAAAAAAATTCTAGTGCCACTGAAAAGCATGAAGCTTTCATTTCCATAAGATGGGACTAAACAATTCCCTTGTGATACTGATTCCCCAAGCTTTGAGGAAGTTCAGGTCTTGAGCTGGTTCTTCCCTGTCATGAACTGAACCAAGAAACAGATTTCAGAACTTGCTGCTGGATATCAGCTAAACAACTTGGACTAATTTTTGTTTCCATTCTCTTCATTCTTCTGCTCTAAGTTTGAAACTACCAAATTATTTTTTTTTATTATTATTTTCTCCAGACAGAACTATTTAGTGCAAAATTGTAGCACAAAATGAATTTTTCTAACCCAATTCCAAAACACTGAAACTAGGTTATTTTATTGAAATACCATTAGACCTTTAATTGTTGCAGCACTAGCAGGCACTACAATAATACATAGTAACAGCATTAGTGCTGTTGCTGCATTTTATTACTACACAAAAATAAAAACAAAATAGAAGGGGCAGCAGTAAACTTCGGTAAGAAAAGTTTTCCACGTGGTCAATGGGATGGTACTTACTCAAGGGGTCCCTTAACTATTTCTGTAGGGTAAGGCATGAAACTCTATTGTAGTAATTTGTAATTAACTTATATTGTTGCTGCAAAACTCTGGCCTGTCAGGGTTGGTAAAGAATTTAGGTGCTTCCCTAGTTCCGTTCAATTTTTATGCCCAGAAAGCTTATTTCATTGTACTCCTATGTCTTTTATTACTGAACTTTCCAGAGACCTGGGTTTCAGTGTAATCTAATATAATGTGTGGACAAGGCTGTTCTAGCATTGCATACAGTTTTGAACTTTAATTACCTGAAACTCCCATTACTGACCACCTCTACTATTGCCCTACCAGAGGTGCTTGTGGTTTAAGGTTGAATTGAAAAGTAATTTACATGTAAATGCTATAAAATATCCTACAGACAGCGGGCAGAGTACCAGATTTCTAGCCCATTGTAATGGGTGTGTGTGCATGCATGCGCACGTGCACACTCTCTTCCCCCCCTCCCCCCCGTCTCTCAATTGCAATCGAAGCGTATGCTTTTCCTCACCAACACTGTTGTGCCTGCCACATACTAAGCAGGAACAGAACACCATCTTTTTTGTCTTGTAGCCTTGTATGTATATACAAACTGAGACCAATTCTGCTCTTAATTCCTTTAAAGTAAATCAAGGATAACTCAACCGACTACAATTAAATTACACCACTGTCACTCAGAACAGAAGTTGGACCACTATATTTGTGTGTGCATAAAAACCAGCGCTACTAGCCTGGTTGAAATATTTATTTATTGTAGCACATGGATGCTATTATTGTTTTAGATTTCGTTTGGTTCCAAGTTACTGGTTAAACACCTGAAATCTCAGTAGACAAAAGAGACCACTATAAAATTTTACAACCATGGAGTAAGAGATTGCAACATGCAGGTTCCATAAAAAAAATATCAGAAACTATGTTATATTACATACCTTAGAGCTTTTGTCACTAGGTTGATTAGTATGACTTAGTTATTAGCTGTTGCTAGAAGCTTTCCATTGAGGAAGAGAAATGGAATTAGAAATACCAATTGCTGTATTTTTATTCATAATCCTGTCGAATGAATTTCACTCTTGTAGACATACCAAGGGCTATTCCAAATGTCTCTTTAGACATTAAAGTATTTGCTTATTCCTTTTTATGAAAAAAATGGTGCCTGAAGAGACAAGCCTGATGCCCCACAGCAACTGAGCCTCAAATGCATATGGCACGAGAGAAAAGAGGATGAATGCTGATACATTAGCATTCTGGGGGGAAGGCCACCTGCAAGTTTATGTAAAAGAATCACCATTTTCCATTCTGGAGTCCCTGGATTGCAACCGTTATACTAACCTATCTCCCCCTGAGCCTTGCAAATCCTCTCAGTTTTATTCTTATCTTTTCTTTATCATCTTTGAGGTATGTTGTATCCACCACCTCCTATCTAAACACTGTATTATCTTTTCTCTCCCACTAGTGCAGGGCAAATAACAATCTACAGAAAAAAATTAGCCTGTTTCTCAGTTTCTGACACACACCCATGAGCAGATTGTCTTATTTTTTCATTATTCAAATGTATTTACTCTCTTTTAAAAAATCTTTTAATCTGTGTATCACTCTTGAATAGTTTGAATGTGATCTGCATTATTTAGTAGGGAAGGGTCAGATAGGTCACAAGGTTTTGTTTCTATTATCTGGTTGGATAAGTAGACAGGCATATCCAGTGCTAGCAGGCGCATGTGAAAATTTAAAAGCCAGTTTTCCCTGGTTTCCATGATTATCAATCATGGAAATTTGTTTTCCATTAACAGTTTTTACAGCAGTATCACAACTCATAGGCTCATTGAAAGCAAACACAAAAATGCACTGAATCTCACTGAAGTTATTTCACTACATTTTTTTTAACTATTGTCCAGGGATTATTATTTGTAGCATTTGTCCAGCTCCAATCCTGTAAAATATCCCTAACCTCTCCTCACACACATACCTTTCCTGTGCCCCTACTCACTATATAACCAAATAATGCAACCCAAGCTTGCACAAGTTGTAGAATGCACAAATTCATTGGAAATCAGTGGGTGGTGTACATGAAGGCAGAAAAACTCGCAATTAAAGACACTGACTTGAAGAGCTGTGAGCGCTGTAGACCCAACAAATAAATCTACCCCATTGAGTTCAACTACTGTGTTGATTGCTCTGAGTAAATCTTAATGTTCCTCCAGTCTCCCCTAAAGCAAAAATATAAAGTTAAATAGGCCAATGGCAATGTATCTTCCTAAACTAACATAAGACAGTGCTCTTAAGTCTGCCTTTTTGAACTGATCACAAAAGACCTTGATGAGACCTGTAATGTTGGTGAATCTTTCAACGGCCTTTAAATTTGCAGATCAAGATCAACTGATTAGCAATAATAAGGCTACAGCAGGGGTGGGCAAAATACGGCCTGCCAGGCCATTCTATCCAGTCCACAGGGCCCCTAAAAATTTTAGAAAATTAATATTTATCTGCCCCTGACTTGTCATGCGGCCCTCAATAGCTTGCCAAAACTCAGTAAGTGGCCGTCTGCCCAAAATAATTGCTCGCCCCTGGGCTACAGCGTGGGAACGGAATAGGCCTTCCACATGCATCTTCACAGGCTTGTGGGCTCAAGGGTTATACTAAAATCTTATTTTGGTCATATTTATTGGCAACCTTTTTTTTGTTTTGCTGGTGGGTAAAATGCAGTGGAAACTAAATCCCTATGAAATGAGAAATAACTGATGTCACATTTTTCTTAATAAATAGTGAATTTTATGGTGCACCAAACCAATTTATAAATGTGATCTCTGTAACTTACTCTCTTAATTACAAGGGGGAAAAACTGAATTACTTCATTAATGATGTGAAAAGGATCAGTGACCTACCTGCCAAATAGCAAGGTAGAAATAATTAATCTGGTCAATTAAAAAGCAGTGGATAAATTAAAATGCAAAGCCTTCTGTGTGATGTATTAAATTAGGGATCATGATTTTTCAGGATGTACTTTTATTGTCAGATTAGGTGGATTTAATTTTTTACTCAATTCTGTGCTTGGTAAATTCAGCTAGCAAGCTGTTTGGAATTACAGACCACAGTATGTTCTAAAGATGGATTTTTTTCTGCATCCAGCTGTATCCTGCAAATGGAAGCACCATCAGGCTCTTGGTGAAATACAAGCTACCATATGAAAAGAAGGCTTCCAAGTTTCACATTCTAAAACCAATCCTCCTTTTTTCTTTTTAATTTTTGTCCTTTTTTCTTCTCTTGAATGTCATTTTACTTTTTCAGGAGTTTTAATATTTTTAACAGGCCAGATATGGTACTGGATTGCCCAGGTCATCTCAGTCTATTTATGACCTTAAAAATCTTAATGATGCAGAAACCACTGAGCTGCTGGAGCTGAATCTTAATGTATACAGCATATTTGCTCCATAGAACTGGAAATAGTAAAACAGTTACTTTTCTATAAATACCAGTAACTCCTCTTGACATTTACAAGTACATAGTATTTTTTATATGCTGCATGATCTCAGAAATGCTTAACAGATCAGTGAACTGTGTACCTTCAATGAAGAGGCTTAGTGTGGGTAGATACAAGCCTATTATGCATCCTGCACCATCCTTCACAAAAGCTTAGGACACCTGCATTAGCTCTTGTCCATCTGTGAGGCCATAAATTGAAAGAAGAAATATGGGCCAGTTTCTGAATGGTTGACCAGTGCTGTGGTGCAGCCCATGGGAAAATATGAATGTTATTGTTTATTTTAACTAGGGCATATATCAACCAGAGCCAAGGCTTTCTACTTTGTCAGTAGAATACTTTCGGATATGTCCAGTTGCTAGGGGAGAAATTATATTAAAAAAAACCCCAAAACATAGGGCGAGTTGAAAGTTTTATTTCCAAGGTGTGAGAATTGGCAAGTATTTAAAAATAAAAGGAGGAGAGAGTGAGAGCAGAGTGAGGAGTTCCTGTGATGTGATAAAAACAAGCAGAGCATGTTGTAGCCTCTGCGGGAGGCTGGGGATTGCTTTGCGTGGGGAGTGGTGCTGAAATGGAATAAACGGCTGCTGCCAGAAATCAAATTCCTGGTAGTTAGGCAGCTCTGGTCTCCCTTTTGAAAAAAAAAAAAGTATAAATCACCAGTGGGATTCCCTTCACTCCAGCTCCTGCCAGCAGCCCTGTAAAATCATCAAATGTCCCCTGAGACAGGAGTTTTTAACTCCTGAATGCTTGCATGCATCAATAGACTTTTTGCTTAAATCCTTAGGACAGGGCTGTCCAACTTCTCAGTGGCTGGAGGCCATGTACTGTGGAGGATGTGCCATTGAGGGGCATGGGCCTCCCCTATGCTGCACACCATGCACTTGTGTAGGCAGGTGTTTCCCCTCACTGCATCGCACAGCACTGCATGGGTGCTGCAGGCTGGCAGCTTACTTGTCACTATGAACTGGACTGTGCTGCCCCACTCTGCCCTCTGGGGCTAAGTCAGGCAGTGGAAGCTGGGAGAAGGAGTGGCAGCCCCAAGACCCTTGCTGCTCCTACAGCCAAAGCAAGGGGCAGTGGCCTCCAGGTACAAGCCCAGGGGCTGCATTTTAACCCTTTGCTGTCTGGATGCAGCCCAGGGCCACCAGTTGAACAGTCCTGCCTTAGCACACCATGATACACTCCCTGTACCAGTTTTTCCAATGCTTGTTTCCAGCTGGGAATTTTTGTTCAGCAGAAACACGCATGCTGCTCTGATTCATGACAGGATGCAGGAATTGCAACTTCAAAACAAGAGGCACAAGAATGTAGAGAAGAGCTTGATTTATTTACTGGCTGTAACTAAGCAAAAAAAAAAACTCCATTAACCTATAGCACTTCTACGGGGTGTTGTATTTGCAAAACACTGGTAAAGATCATCAATTTTCCCAAAGCACTTGGACCACAGTCTGCCTTAATATACCGCAGATCTACTGTAATCAACACAATTATATGGGACAAAATTAAGGCAGGAATTGTTCGTGTGTGAGGAAAGCTATTCCCATTAAGCAGATGAGCCCCATTAAAGAGGCTAACACAGTCCCCAGGCCAAATAATTTAGTTCACTTCAGTGAGTCTTTATTGACATGACAATAAATATACAACTATTGCAAAAGCCTGAGGGAAGGACATGTCCCTCTGGTAGCTGCCAGGATGATGCAGTCAGGATAAGGTTCTGGGTTGTTTTGTGAACTTTGATCTTATGCATCCATTTGGTGTTGCTGCAGAGCTTGTTTCCATCTTTACTGCAGTCAGAATGCAGTGTACTAGGGCCATGGGCTGGGTACCTTTCAATTTGGATCCTATGTCTGTAGAAAGCCCTTATCCTAACTCAATCCTGACTGTAGAGACCTTCTGATCAGGGTATCCCAAAGGGAACAACAGTGGTATAAAGCAGCATTAGACTTAAGGCTGTAAACAGATGCCTCACTTGATTTGGATCAGAACAAGAGACGCACAGTCATTTACACACATTGCACTTCCAAACTGCCTTGCTTCTTCTTTGCCAGTAGGTAACAGCCTGACTGACTTCTCCCTGGAATAAACTGCAGTAAACATACAGATAGGCAACAGGATATGTCAGGAAAAGTGTTAGTACATTTTATCTGACATGCTTCAGAGGGACTTAAATCAGGACAGTGGACATGTATGGCTAAACGGTCCTAGGACAAAAGCTTTTTCCTCTAACAGTTGCAATGCCTATCCCTTCCAAATGGAAAGTGCAATAGAAATTTGAGTCACATTTGGCCTGAAGTCAAGCTTTGGGCAATCCTAAATAAAAAGAACTTGGATTTCCCAAAAAGGTTGTGCTCTATAATTTCTTCAGTTTTTGGAAATGGTTTTCCTCTCTTTAGCTCATCCCATCTCACCCTGCTTGATTTCTCTCCATTTCCAAATATAAACACGAGCCTTTAACAAAACTCTAGGCTTTGGCAAGTTTTATGCACTTTTATTAGCTCCTCTGTAATGTCAAAGCAAGATTACATGATGTCTGGGTTTTCTTGTGCTCAAACTTTATATCCAGAGAAATGGAAAGCATTATTGCAAACTAGGAGTGTATTTGGTAGGGGGGCAAGGGTGTTGGCAGATTGGCATCCTTGCCCAGGCGGTGTGACATTTGTTGTGCACAGCTGTGTGGACCTGGATGTTAAAGTTGCATTGCATGGTTTATAAGGGATAGGATGATTGGGGATGTCTCATTTTCAGCCTCTTAGCATGAGTTTGAAATGCTGACAGTAGCTCAGGCTTTATCACTGGGCTCAGAATTTGTTTGGAGGAAAAAGTGAAAAAAGAAGCAGAGTTAAAACAACTAATCAACCAAACAAACACCATGATAGCAAAACAATAAGGCAAAAACTTAGAAATGGTGAAATAGGGAGGGGAAAACCCCAAAAAACTGACAGTAAGAAGGGAACAGAGAGTTGGAATGCAGAGTTGTTACCTCAGCTTGTGTCTATGCATGAAGCTCCAGAGGCATCTTCTCAGTTTATGGCAGCTGAGGAGCTAGCGCCACATAATAAACCCAGATCTGTTTCTATGTGGAAACAGTAATAATGTAAATGAATCATTTCACTTTCACCTGGAACCTGGTTCACACTGTTCACTCTAACACCCCAAAGTGTATGTTTTCCAGACCATCTGAGACCCATCCTACACAGAGAGATTCTTTGCTTCTTTTTAAACCATCTGATATGCCTGCCAAGGCCTACGCAGTTAAGTAGTGACCTCTTACTTGAAAGGAAGCTACCAAAGAGCGTTCTTACCCTTTCTAGTCTCTCCATAATCCTGCTGAAGCCACCGCTACCAGGAAGACTCTCCCACTCTTATTCCCACTTGGGTTCTTCTTTCTATACTGATGCACCTCCTCTCTCCTGACACATTCCCAGGTCCTGCTTAGTGTTTTATGGGGAAGGGATGGAAGACTTTCCACAATACTTTTAGAAACATAATTGTTCTTGAACTTAACTTTACGTACAATGAGGTTTGAGGTACTTTCTCAAAACGTCTTGCTCTTGTTTCCTGATCACACAGGTCACTCATGTTTGAGTAACAGGAGAAAGAACAGCAGTGTAGCTGACAAGTTTGTGCTTTAGACAGATTGTTTTTGTAAGGAGTGAAAAGCATATTTCTAGAGAAAGAAGTAAGCATGCAAGTCATAATGTATGAATGGCTCTCATGACTATATAACTAATGTTGTTCCCCTGCTATCCAGGACTAATACAAAGGGATGGATTGGATGTCATTATAGAGAAAAGCAAGGCCCTGATAATTACAAATCTAAGATGCTGCCACTATTGTTTGAAAAGTATGGAACAGATCCCTCACTGACTGAAAAAACAGTACTAATTAATACCAAATGAGCATTAGATCCTATGTGGTGTTGTAGTGCCCAGTCACTCAATAAGGATCTAATTTAATTTCAGAGATTTAAAATGCAGAAATCAGAGAAAATAGCTGTAAGGGGAAATATTTAGGTTTGCCTGTTTTTGTTCAGTGTCACAAAATTAATGCCAACTTTTTAAGGAAGGAAAATAAAGCTCTGGCTGATGAAGTGCTCTCAATCTCATGGGAGGGACTTTTATTTCAGTGAAAATTTCTTAGTGTGACCCTGGGCCCAATCTTAAATTGATAGAAACAAATTTTGCTCCATTGATGAAAATGGAGCTATGTGTTTTTTCACTGACAAAGGCTTATCTTAATGTCTTAGATTCTTACAGGCCTGATCCTGCTGTTAACTTACCCAGATGTATATTTGGATGTGTGCTACCAAAGTAAATGGAAGGACTTTTGTGTCAGAATGGTTTAGGATGACATTCAGATACATGCAGTACAAACTTGATTCTTAGCTACCTGTAGGAACAGCCTCCTGTAGTGTGGTTTGTAGAGTGTGCCCTTTCTAAGGGAACAACTCTGATCAAGTTCAATAAGATCAGAAATAAATCTCAGATTTATTCTTGTAAATATTTATAGTGGGCTCATTGCCATTTTAGCTATACATATTTGCTCCTAAATCTTAGTGTTTCTTAAATCAAATAAAGAAACAAAATATTATTATTTCTTGATTTGTGTTACTATAGCACTTAAGAACTCAAGGTCTAGACTAAGAACTAAGTGGGCATGCCTACATGAGATATTTACTGCAGAACTGACTAGCTCCACCATGAAGTCTTAGTCCTACTAGGATGCCGGAAACTAATAAACCCCACCAAAGGATAGTACTTGTCAACACAAGTACTATCCTATGGCAGCATTATTTAGTGCACTGCAATGCATGTGTAGATGCTGATAGGGCTGGCTAGGGCATGAGGCTGATTCAGCGCGGGGGCTACCTGCCAGCTAGCCCCACAATTGAGCACCCTCATACCCCAGCCAGCCCCTCTGCAGCATGTTGAGTTGGTAGGAGCAGCCCTGGGCTGTCAGGCTGACCCCCTGGATCCCCCGTCCAGCTGGGGCTGCTCTGACCAGGCTCAACATACTGCAGTCCCGAGTGCACGTGTAAACACAGTACCCAGGAACAATAAACTCCAGTATGAACTGTCCTGGAGTTTATTCAGTCACATTAATTGCATGTGTAGACATGCCCAGTGTTGTAAAAACATTAAATGAAAAGATGGTGAAAAGCAGCTGCTCAGAAAAAGAGAAAAAAATAACGAGATTCAAATCAATAGGACTCTTTCTGATTTTAGTTACACCTCCTTAATTCAGAAATGATTCCATAGGCATTAAAATTTAACACCAGTGTAAAGCCAGTCTAAGCACAACTTAGAAACAGCTAATCTATTTAATAAAAAAGAGTATTCATTGGAAAAATTTAAAGACTTCTAAAAGGGGGCAGGGGGAAAAATTGCAATTTAGTTCTGGTTTAATTCTGATGTCACTTGTCTGTAATAGACAATCATTTCATTAGGCAAATGTCAGTTGTAAAAATTGCTATCCTCATCATCTTTAACTCAGAGTTGATTACTTAGGTTAAAACTCAGAATGAAGCCATTAGTTGCTTAGGCTTCCCATATAAATTTATTTCTATTTGGCAAAAGAAATGAGAGGAATAAATTCCCTGGAACTTGATGCAGTCTTAAGTTGTGGGAGGTTAAAACAAATCCTCAGTGTTTTCAAACACAAAAGATGGAAAGTATCTAGTTAACATCTTTCTTTAGGGATGGATTCTCTGATTTGGAATAGGAGGGACTACCAAAGCTAAGGCAGAGGCCTGCTGTGACTGTCATAGCAGAATACATTCCTTTGAAATCTCATCAGCTAGAAAATCGATGTTTAAGGTTTCAGATTTCATAGAGGAATTTTGCTGTGGGTTTTTTTAGCACCAACAGATAAAAATGCCATAAATTCTATCTAAACTCTGAAAGGGAAAGGTTTAAGAGATTATGTGAGTAAATCATTCATCCCTTCTGAATATCCTGCTGATAAAAAGGATCCCCTGATGTGATATGTACAGTCAGGTTTGAATTTGAAGCAGAAAAATTCTTTTGTGTTTCCTTTAGGGAATCTGTACATTTTATACTGAATATTAGGATCACTTCTCTAGGCATATGGAGGGGACTGGAATAAGACCCTGAAGCCATAGGAAAATTATAGAAAAAAGATAAACTGGTTTCCTTTTTTATTAAATTATTCTATAACCAGGTCTATACCTAGCAAATTTCAAAACTCTACAGTACATTGCACATACTAACTTACAGGCATTTCACAAAATCAGGGAAGCATCTCTGCATGTTATGGTTAGGGAGAAGTATAAAAGCTGAAAACAATGATATCCCCCCTTGCATCTCTGTTTGCAAAGAAGTTCAATACTTCATTAAAACTTCATTTTCATTGATTCTGTCATAGTAATTAACTCTTGTTACTTGCATGTTATGTCTACCAAAAGATCCATTTGATTCTCACTCAGGAAGAGGCCAGTTCTCTTGTAAGTAAAACATGACATTTAATGTCACTAGATCTGGATTCCATTCTTGGCTTTGTCACAAGCCTGTTCCTTTTAGTAAGTCACTTATTCAGTTCAACCTTCATTTCCCCCATCTTACTTACAGCAGCGGTGTTGAGGCTTATAGATTCAAGTTGTGAGACTCTGAAGTCCTGCAATGGGCAGTGTCTTACAAATGACTGTGATTAAGGCTAGGTACAGACATTCAAAAAGCCTGAGTCTGAATTGATTCAATCTTTGCAGGTTAGTCTAACCTGTGTAAATTGAACTGATTTGCAAGTGAATAGACATTCCCTTTTGATTCTGGAAATGCGAGAACCGAGAAGCCGGGGGGCGCTAGAGCAAGTCCTTGGCTGCAGGAAAACTGAGCTGGGGGGCGGGGGGGCATGGCCAGGCCCTGACAGGCCTGAGTGTGATTGGGGAGGGGTATAAACCCCCATCCTGGCCTGCACGGTCCCTAGCTGGGGTGTGCCTGGAGCCAGGGGGAGGCAGCCCCTGCCCGGGGTCTCCAGCACTTCCATCCCTGCTAACTTGGTTGCTGCTCCAGGGGGAGGAGTGGAGGTGTGGCCAGACCTCGGTAGCATGAAGGGAAGGTGGTGTTTAATCCTGCCATTGTGTTGGGGCGGTGCAGTGCAGGCACCAATAGGCTCCACTTATACATGCAGGGCTGATGCTGATGTGGGTCTGGCCATGGGGAAGGGGAGAGGCTAATGTGGGTATGGCCATGGGGAAGGAGAGGGGGTGAGGGAGGCCTGTGGGGAATCCAGGGCTAATCATGGAGCCCAACTCACTGCTCCATCCCACTGCAGTAACATGGCCCAGGCTGGGGCAGCCCTAGGGGGTGGGAGTCAGCTCCCACTACCTCCTGCCTCCAGCCCCATGTGGGGGCCATGGTTTGCAGGTGGGCTGCAGCTGGAGTATGGCTTCATGCCCCCCTCCTTCTCTTGGTGGTGGCAGAAAGAACCTTCATGGTGGGCAGAGGTGAGGCACTAGCTGCCTGGTTGTGGTAGCCCCGGGCTTTTGGGGCTGGCTGCTGTTAGCTAGGGGTGTGGGTAGTGATGGGGTGAGGCAATGAACCACTGCAGCCCAGTCTGGCCTGGCCCTGTGACCCAGGGGCATGGGGAGCAACTGGCCCATGGCAGCCCGCCCTGCATGCCTGATGCTGCTGCGAGCAGGCAGCGGGTGACAGGTGCCTCACCTTTTACCTGCCACAATGGTTCACTCTGCACTGCCCCTGGGAGAGGAAGGTGGTGGGGAGCTGCCCTTCAGCTGTAGTCTACCTGCAAACTATAGGCCCCACATAGGGCTGGAGGTAGGAGGTGGCAGGCACTGCCCCCTGCCCCATACAGCCACCCCAACCTGGGCCACGCTGCCGCAGCAGGAGGCAACAGTGAGTTGGGCTCCATGATTAACCCCCCACCTGCCCTCTGCACCTACAGCCAGGTCAAATCCCCCCTTCCCCACCCCTTCCCTGTGGCTGGACCTGCATCGGCCTCAGGTGCTGCTTGCTGCTCCTCCAAGGGACTCAGCCCAGGCACTGCAGCATGGACCCTGCCTGAGGGGATTTTCAGCGTGGAACGAAGCCAACACTATGTTGGTGCCCACGCCACTGCTGCCTGCAAAGGGGGGATTAAACCCCCTCTTCCCTTCAGGCTACTGGTGTCTGACAGTTGCAGCCCTGGGTACATGAGTGGACCCTGTAATTGTCCACACTACCTCTCCCCCCTGCAATGGGGGGATTAAACCCCCACTTCCACTCAGGGTAACAGGGTCTGGCCACACTCCCGTTGGAGCAGCGAGGTGGGGTGAGGGGGTTAGGGATGCCTGGCAAGGGCTGCTCCCCCCTGCCAGGCAGGCTTGGCTGCACTCCAGAGCAGCATTTTGCACCCCAATCCCCTTCTCAGCCAGCCAGAGCAGTGCTAGCACTCTGACTACAGAGGAGAGGGGTGCAGCCAACCCTGCTTGGCTGGAACAGACAGCCCAGCCCCGGGCTGCAGAGTATGCTGTGATGCTGGGGGACTGATTTAACTTAAACCAGGAAGAAGTCTGGAGCAGAAGTTTCATAAACTGGTTTGACCTAAATCAGTACTACATTCAACCAGGTTTCTCTCAAGCCAGTTTCGGCCATTTTGAAATTGGTTTATGCACACTGAACTTCTGTTCTGTTACAGGTTCAAACCAGTTTCTGCTCACTTAAGACAGAGTATGCGTAACTTCTGTCCCTAGCCTAAATGCTGCTATGGTTACATCAGCACAAATGAAGTGTAACTCCAGTGGAATCTGTGGTGTCCCCTGAGCCCTTCCTTGAAATGGCTGAGAGCAGAACATGGGGCATACTCCTGATCTAAATTAGCGAGCAGTACTCTTTGTGGGCCAGCCCCCCTTTAAGGCCAAAGCCATGGTGAGAGGCAGTGTGGAGCAGCATAGTCCTGAGGAAACACCACAAGGTGTTTTGTCTCTAGGAAACATAGTGCCTCCTGGTGCAGAGGCCGACACTAGAAGCTAAACTACTTTGTGAGGTTCACGTTCCCCCCTAATGTGCATTTGGCAGCAAGACTGACTGGCAAATACATGACCCTATCCCTTCCATGTCCTCTGTGCATTTTGCAGCCCCCTGGGGAAATGGATGCTGAAGGCGCTGTATCACTGTCTGCAGTTCTGCCAGACCTGTCAGAAGAAAGCCCTTGGTCCATTCCCCCATAACCTGCATAATCTGATCCTGAAGTAGGTGAAGACAATGTCACTTGTGCCATCATCACCTTCCCCAAATCTGCAAGCTGTTTGGATATTTTTTTCTTTCTAGCTAGCATAGCTGGCCAATACTAATTGAGAGACTGACTCCCACCTTGATCTGGAGGAAAGGCTCTGTGCTGGTGGGGGCAGAGGCTGCCTCTCTCTCTCTCTCACTCTGCTTTGAATACTCAGCATTTATTTGTTTTCCTTTTGTTCCTAAGGGTGTTCTTATTAGTGCCAAATGTAATCATTCTGCTGCTTGGGCCAGTGCTGAGCAAATCCTAGGAGGCACCAAACGCCATCAATTCCTATTGCTCATAGTGGCAGTTGAGAAAGTCCGGGATCTTGCAGAATTGTGTGCGTCTCTCAGGCTGAAGTATATTCCTTGCCTTATTTGTGAGTTGGTGGTTGTGGTTCCAGTTTCAGTGTTTTATTACTGAATGCTGCATGTGGCTGCTGTTCCATCTACTCCGCACTTCTCATCTTTCATACATGAAGTGGTTTCCTAACAGACTGCAGCACTTGGTTCAGTGTCAGCATGCTGACCTCCTGTGGGAGTACCGAGTGGTGGTTTATGAGCCAATGTGTGGCTTATCAGCACCCTCTGTAGCAGCTCATGAGAATAGCATGCATCTGTCTAGCAGTAATTCTCTCTAAAGGTTACACAAAGGCGTGAGCTGCCAGGAGAGAAATAAAGGTACACATAGAAATCAGGCAGTATTTCCTAATGCATCTCTCTCTACAGCTGTTTTGTTTGTAGCTCTGAGTCAGTTGTAATTCTGTAAGTTAACATGCTGGGTATATCTTTATTACTATTTTAATAATAGACTGATGACAGTCATTGTGAAGATGTGAGCTTTTGTCTTACCATGAAATGCGCAGTGATTGGGCTGTTCTGCAGTAGATGTGCTGAGGATTTATGTGTCCTCTGAAAAACCTTATCCCAAGGCTTTGATGGAAGAGCAGATCCCTTAAATCCAAATAGGAGCTACAGTGATAAATACTATCAGCATATCAGTAAAATCAGATACACTGTGACTGAGCTTTTGCATTTCTACTTGTCAAGGCTATTTGAGTTGCCATGAATCAGAAGACAATGACAGAGCTTCATGCAGCATAAAATAAATGTGTTTTGAAAAAAATTAAAGGTGTGTTATTTTTATGTTAGAGATGGAAGGGCATTGTGTGTAAAAGGAATTCCCCCTGCAGGGCTGTCTGAATGTTAGCTAGTTCCATTCTCCTGTCTAGCAGACAAAGTGCAGTAAAATAAAACCGAGTCATAAAAAGTGGTTAGTTAAACTGTCTTCTGCTTTTGACATGGGCTTAAGAAAGGAAGTAGGTTTTCTGCAGAAAGATTCTGCTAAGAAGAAAAAGACAAGTCGGCAGCAAAAGGAAAAGAAATAAATCCAGAGACGGTCTGGTTATGTTCAGTAAAGAATATCTGTGTCACTGTAGATTGACTGCAAATAATTTTAAAAGTTAGGCTGCAAGACTGTGGACAAATTCCCATATCTCAACAAATTTGAATGCTAAAATCAGATTGGTAAAGAGTGATTTAATTTTTTTTCACTGCTCATGTAGAAGCTAGCTGGCATTTCCATTCTGACAAGTCAGCTCATCTTGTTTGCATTTTGTCAGAAATGTAGCTACTGCTTGTTCCTCAGGCCTAAACACCTATCTTTTATTAAGTATTTGCTAGAAAAGATGCAATTTTGCAAATATGTGACCAGAGGGGATACTTTGTAACAGGAAAACAGTCTGGAAAGGTTTTCTCACAAATGAACACTACTGTTCAGACTTTTGCGGTATCTCTAGATTGCAATAAAGACTTCAAGTAGCTCCACAGTAACTTGTGGAGTAACATACTTCTTAGAATGAAGAATTGTACTTCTGATGATGTTTTTGGCAGCCCCACTTTGATGATGTTTTTGGCATCTCCATTTTCCTAGTAGAACCTAGGAAAATTTGCTCCTCAAAAATACCCCATGATGTGCTTAATTTATGGGTAGAGTTTTAGCTTTGTCTGTCCAGCTCACATTCATGACCTAGAGTTTGGTTTATAGATTTTTAAAAAGCTATTAAAATGAAGGATTGAATACAGTTCTTATAATTAATGGTTAGTTTATTTTAATTGTTCTTTTCTGAGTTACACATTACATACAGTGTCAGCAAATTGAACGTTGTAGCATTGGGCTGGTGCATTAAAATAAGAAAACAAATTATGTAAAAATTACTGAACAAAAAAGTGAACTATATCAGCCCAATTTTACTATCAAAACTGAGTGAACTGGGAAAAGGGTGGGTTTTTTTTGGGGGGGGGGGGGGAGGGCTCTCGAAGAGCATAAAAAGTTTTTATATTTTAAATAACTAAATATATTATTAACAGAGATGTGGGTGTTGATATTTAAAAGGGCATTAATTTCCCCACAGTTGCTTTATTCTAAAACATAAGATTGAAATGATATCGATAAAAATAGAGACCAGATTTATATGGATATAGCTGTGTTTTAATTATATCATCATTATCCAATATGCTAGATGGACAAAGCAGCCAGTTTTCTTCTTATGCAGCTGTTTTGCACATTGAAATTAACAGAGTCTAGTGTCTGTATTCTCTTTGCTTTTTATGTAAACTCTATATAGGGCTTCATCCTCTGGTTGAATCCACGTGAGCCTGAATGGAGTCCCACTGAAAGGCTTTTTTTGAATGGATCCACACAGAAGCCTGATGTCCTTCTTATGATTTGACCTGTGTACTTTTTTTGATGATGGCATGTTTTTCTCTTTATACAGTGGTTATATTGTGAGAAGTGACAGGTGAACTGTTTTACAAGTGGAAGGGTTTTTTAAATGGTCACAAACATAGTATTTTTTATATTACAGTAGTGCTCTGATATTTCAGAACTTACAGGAAGTTACTGGTTGACAGTCTGAAAGAACAGTCTGTGAAACTGGATATTTTCTAAGGGGCTGATTCAAAGCTGCTATAGTCAATTGGAATTTTTCTTTTGGCTTCACTTAGGCTCTAAAACCATGATGAAATTGTAGGATGATTCCCCAGATAAAAGCATCTTGGGCCTTTTCTGGGAGTTTAGTCTAAAATACAGCTAGGGCATAGGAAAATAAAACTAATCAAGAGACCCTTTGTAAAATGAGTCTGATAGTCTCCATTTTCCTACTTAGTAGATGAGTCAGCTGAAAAAAGCATTTTACTAAGGCAAATTCAAGTTGTTGGTCAAGACTAAAAAAATATTAAGAAACTGTTCTGAGCCATGGTCATGGTTAAGCTATGCTTGCTCAATAAAGTGCTGGGGTCTGAAAACAGCTGTTTGTCATATCAGGTGAGAACTTCAGAAAAAATGCTGATCAGTCACTATAAACAAACACGTCAGATGTCCTTATACATGACAAAGAACAATTAAGATAATTCAGATGGAACGAATTAAAAAATCTACCTCACTTTTTTACCATCTTTGCTGTTTACATAATTTTTGCTTGGCTGTGAAGTTCAGCGGACCGGCTTTGCTTTTGCTGCTGTTCACTTTTATTTCCCTGCTTTATGGGCTAGCACAATGCAAATTCTGGAGAATGCTGAAATCCAAACAAAACATGATTTTAACTGGAAATAAATTGATATGAAAACAAAAATCTATTTTACTGAACCAACTCAAGGTCTTTTGCAATAAAGAAAAGCCTTTGCTGAGAAGAAGCCTATCAAGAAACATGCTGCAAAATAATTTGATGACAGTATGTTTATCTATTTTTTTCACATACCCAGAAATTGGAAGAGATGTTCATTGTCCAGACCAGCTTCACTTCATGTTTTAAGAAAACAACCTCTCTCTGTTAAAGTAAGCCCCAAGCCTAGAGGGATTTTGTGTTTGTTTTTTAAAAAAGATTTGCAAATGTAATAATTTATCTGATTTTTCAATGCAAACCAAGGAAATACGAAAGTTGAGTTTACTGAAAGAGTGCCTGTCTGACAATATGCAAGTGATCTTGAGAACTAAAATGGCTTCAGAATTCTGCATGAAAATGAGGGTTTAGAGACATAAATGTGGGATTCATAGAAGCAATAACCTTCACTCTTCTGCCCATGCCAGGAATCTCACAAAGATTCATAGCTGTTAATGATGGAGCATTGATGTTTTGAGTGGTTATTACCGTTACTGGGCTCTGATATGGTATTTATCCTGCCTGGGACAGAGAAACCTTAACCTTCCTCTGAAGTCCTCAACTGTCACTGAAGTCTTTGAGAGCTGAGAATACTTGGCAGCTTGCAGGAGCAAACTATAAATGGTGTTCTTGAAAATCCTATCCACTTCTCTAGCTCCTGGCAGCAGGTGCAACTATGGGCCATCAGGAAACAGGCATTTTTAGTGACTGAAAGGACAAGCGGAGATAAAGAAACAAAAGACAGAGGGGGAGGAGAAGATAGATCTTCCGGTTCTTATCTTTCAGTACACACCGTGATGCTGCACACATTGGGTCCTGAGGTTGCTAAGCTCCTTTCAAAACCTGAATCTGCTGCTTTGAACGCATTCATTACTGGTTAGATCCAGTAAAGAATGTAGGCCCCTGGAAGATGTGCTATGGCTTAGCCCTGGTTGTGGAATCCAGAACCCTGTGTAACCTCATTATACAATACATGGGGAGATCAGCGTGCTTAGCAGCTGCCTAGAGCCACCAGCCCAATGGTGCTCAACCATTTTTATGTGTGGGTCAAATCAGAAAAGGGCCAGGGGCTGCATAGAAAAGCATGATGGTTCTATACTTTGGCATATCCTAATATGAAGTATTTTAAGTAATGACAGAAAGGAAAAAATAGGTGTTAGTGGTATTAGGCTTATTAATACAAATTGAAAAGTTCAATATCCTGTAGTATTAATTTAAATTTTATAAAAATAATTACATTTTGGAATCATTACAAAATAATAAGACCAACCATAACATTGCACAAATTTATTAAAGAAGTCTTTTAGATAACAGATGGAAATTATCCAGCTGGCAGCACTATCTTACTTGAGTTCCCTGTTCTTCCCAGGGCCCTCCAAGGCTAAGTACAGACAGTCAAAAGGCCCAAGGCTGAATTGAGTCAGTCTTTGCAGGTTAGTCTAAGCTGCAAAGATTGAACCAATAAGCAAAATGAAGAAACATTCACTTTTGAATCAGGAAATGGCTCAAGCCAGAAACTGGGAGAGCTAAAGTATGGCTCTCTCGCACATAGCTAGCATGGGCTGTGTGTTCGCTCTCTCTTCCTGCTGCCCCCAAGGTATCTGGGATTTACAGTCCACAATCACAGCAGCAGGACTCTGCAGGGTTATCACTTCTTCCTGCTTCAGGTGCGTCTGGGATCTGTAGGCCACAGTCACAGCCAGCACTAAGTAAGCCAGAAAGGCAGGGAAGCTCTGTACTTGGGGGAAGGTGAGTAACCCCTCTTCCTGGCCCCAGACCACAGCTGGGGTTTGCTGGCGGGGAGGGGGCTATGTGCCAGCCAGCTCTCACTATTCTAGCTAGGGACCAGAGGGGCAGGGCCAGCCCTATTCTCTGGAGAAGGCAGCATAGCCGAGCCCAAGGCTGGAAAGCATGCTAGGTTGCTGGGGGACTGTGATTTAACTTGAACCATGTGCACTGAAGTTCTATTGTTACAGGTTTAAACCAGTTTCTGATCACTTGACCAGTTTGTCTGTCCCTAGCCCCAGTGTCTCCAGCAAGGAGAGTCATGTGCTTTCAGAAAAAAGTGAGATAGAGCCCAGGCTCTTCCTCACAGCAGTCGGACTTTCTTTGAAATAACTTCTTTTTCAGGTGGTGTAGCTAGCCCTATACTGCACCAGAGCCCATGGCTGTGTGTGCATGGAGCCATGAAGGGTGGGTCTCCACTGCCTTTCTCTTTCCAATATAAAAGATGAATGCTGCACCATTGCTGCTTCCTTCTCTGGCTGTTTTAAAAGGAAGTGACCACAGCTGTGTTTTTCAGGAAGCCTGCCCTGATGATGTGTACTAGGTATGTTCTGAGAATGTCTTCCAGACAAGTCCCTGTGAAATGTAGGTGGAAGAATACCTAGTTGCTGGATCCTGATTGTGCTTATATGTGAGCTAGGTGTCTGTTGTATTATCTGGTGTCTGTTGGCCACATCTGGATATGTTGGAGGTGCTACTCCAGGTACATAAGGAACTCTAAAGTCACAAAGTAAGTTAGCCAGGGAGTCTTGGCAGCACCTGAACTGTTCTTTGGATCACAGTTTTAGATTCTGGTGCCTAAATTCTGCCCATGCCTTGCTTTAGACACCTGCTTTAGTATAGCTTTACTGAATATATTATACTTAAAAACTATCCTATTTGCTTTATGGCTGTATTTGCAAATGAAGGGGGAGTGGAATATAAGGGAAGATGCCAGCAGTGGGTCCTGTGTGCATAATACTTACTCTTGTAAATAAATGCAATAACTTTAAAGAAATAAGATTGCACACATTCCATCTACAAATGGACTCCTTTCCCATCAAAATTTACCCCATAGCTCCTGTGAGAATCTTGAATGAAATCCCTTCCTTTTTATGTTTAAAAAATAATGTTTATCTCATGTGGCTTCTATGCCTTTGTCTTGTTGTGACATCGGCCATCCCTTGATTGTTGAACTTCTTTGATCTGCTTTGATTGTAGAGCTGTATAAATGGCCCTGGCATCCATTACCTCTGCTCTGCTGTAGATGTCAGCAGCCATTTGATTAACTACTGAGATTTAAACTCCAAGGTGGGGTATGAAGTAAATCATGTAGCTGATGCTTCATTCCATCCTTGCTTCACCTGCTATCTCATTTTGGCTTGTTGGTAGAATGGCAGTGTGAGGCCTTCATTCCCCTGTAATATGTGCTGTAATTATAACAAGGGTAATTGGAAAAAAAAACTGCACACAACAGCACAATACATGTCTCCACCAGAACTGAACGGATGAAAAAACATGGCATTTATTTGCAAGGTTTGAGACAAGAACACTGCATTAGATTTGCTGTGAGGAATAGCTGTGAAGATAAGACTAGTATTCTGAATAAAATCTCAACAGGAGTTTGGGATCAGTGGATTTGTATGTTATGTGAAGGAAAGCAGGGGGAGGGATTTCACGCTGCTGAACTTTTAGATAATGATGTAACGAAAGGGGGCAGCTAATTTCCTTCTCTGCACTCCATCCCAAAAAACAGATGCTCTTGCTTAAAAAAAAAGTTTTTATCTCTAGATGTTTGCCTTCTATGACTCCCCAGGAATATGATCTGCTCTTTCTGGGTAGTAGCTTCATTTAATGAAAACAGCAATTCTGACTATGGGCTTAAGTAGGAAGCACTTTGGCAGAGGGCAGGAATTTGGACAGATTTCACTCCTTTTCTAAAGGAGCTTAAACTATTATTTGGTATTCTCCCTCACTCCAAATAAAAATGTCCATGTCTTCCCTTAAATTTTTTATTTGTAAGTCACATAATGCTAACACTAGATGCCATATGAAGATAGTAATAAAACTGGTTGTAATATTTATAGAACATGTTTCATGAGCAAAGTGCTTTGCAGTTGAGATGCCATTAAAGACAGGCTTTTTGCAAGCAGCGGATACACTTTACCACTGCTGTGTTTTGCAGAGTTAGTCCTTAGTATTCAGGATATTTTGGGGAGGGAGGTGAGTGGGGATGTTGTATGAAGAGTAACATAAAAGACTTAGCTCTTCATATATTATCCAGTTTCTTTTTTCTTTTGTCATAGGAGAAAGGAATAAGCTTCAAACATACTGCATAAACCTTTACCTTCCCCAGCTGGCACATTATAATGCAGCAATATATTCTAATGTATCTACCATTTTACACAAATTTATTGAAGTGATTCTTAGCCAGGGTGCTACCAGATCCATCTGAAGATGGAAAAATAAGATCTTGGTCTACAATGCAGTAATTATCTACATGCTGTTCCACAGGTGTGAGATGTGGCTGACATACTGAAGACATCTTAAGCGCCTAGAATGGTTCCATCAGCATTGCTTCAGGAAGATCCTTTGCATTAGATGGGAAGACCACAGCACCAGTGCCAGCATCTTCTCTGCAGCTAACAACCAGCATTGAGGCAAAGATCATGAAACATCAACTCCAGTGGGCTGGCCACTGTGTGTGGATGGCTGACACATCTTCCGAAGCAAGTCCTCTTCTCTCAACTCAGTCATGGCAAGAGGACCCACAGAGGACAGAGGAAGCGTTACAGGGACACCCTGAAAGCATACCTTAAGAAGGGTGGCCTCCCCATCAACCTTACAAAATGGGGAAGTGCTGGACCATAAATCAAAGAGAACCGTCTTGCTCAGACAGCCAAGAAACAGTGAGGAGGAAGGAAAGCGCACAACATCCTGGCCAACAGCTGTCCCCCCCTCCCCACCCAGGTACCACCTATCATATTTGTGGAAAAATGTGCAGGGCACAGATTGGACTCTTCATCCATCTTGAAATTCACCAGTGTCAGCAGTGCATACTCTCATGCCCACCTTTGGGTTGAGCTCACATTACAGAGGGGGAATTTACTCAATATAGGCTCAAGAGTTTGGGTTACAAGTTTGGTGAAAAATAGAGCAGAATGTCCATCAGTGTGAGGTTGTCCTCTTCACTTCCTGATTGCACCCTCCTTACTTTGGGGACTTTGGACCCTATAGAGATGCTTCCTTTGAATTTGAGCTGGATAAGAAACATGTAGCAGAGCCAGTAATCCCCCTTCTATGCTCCAGTGGCTTGAGGCCTCTCTTTGTGGAGGAGGGAAAGGACAAACTCTACGCGTGGTTGGTACAGCTTGTCGCATAATACTGAACATTTAGATACAGGTGGTATGGAAACAGAGCATGTAAACATCATAAAATAGTCAGCCACAAGTAAAGCTCTAAATCATTCTTTGTTCTGTTTTAAATTGCTCAGAAGGCATTCAACATTTGCACTGACACAAATATGCAAATTGAAATTTTTTAAATGTCCACTGACTTTTACAGAACACGCGCAATGAATATTAAACAAAGCCCGGATGTTCCCTGTGTCGTTGCCCACAGTCTGTACTTCATTTTCTATTATGTGGAGTGACTTTTAAAAACTTTTTAAAGGTCATGCTGTTTATACTGCATAATATATAATACCATTCCACTATAAATTAGAAACATACTTTACTGCCTGCTGCTGTGCTCCATGAAGGTGAACAAGATTTGAAATCATACATCTCCTCTTCATATGGAAATAGTACTGGATAATATTTAATACAAGTGTAACAGGGAAACCTGGATGCCTCCACAGACCTGTAATGAGCTATGCAATCCTCACATGTAGGACACAGTGCCAAATGTTACTCTCTATCCCATCTATACTAGGAAATTTGCCTATTGTTGACAATGGGTGCAGATGAGATCAGAGCTGAAAATAGTTTAACTACAAGTGCAGATGGGACCAAACTGTGCTCAGTATCATTTCAGAAAATATGCTTAACCTGTCCTTGGGTGCAGCACTTGAATGGCAAATGTGCCCCTCTCCCTCTACCCAGTAAATGGGTATATTTGCTTTCCTTGTGTAATATCTCCTACAAGTGCCCTGTCTGATGACACTAAACAAAGATCCACACATCATTCCAGCTAATCTTATAGAAGTGATGCAGGTTACGTGGGGATAACTCATTTGGCCCCTCTTAAAAACAAAAGGTACAGTAGCAGAGAGTGGATGGGGGAGAGGGGGGTGAGTACTATATGTTAATACAGCTCTCACTGCATTCAGGTTCTTCATAAACAGCACATAAATAATAAAAATACCTTCACAGGCAAGTTGTTCAAAAATAACTCTTTTTTCTGCCCCCAGATAAGCCATTGCTTAAGAACCAGGTTTTCCAATTTGACGAAGTGTTCTTGAACTTGAAATTTCAGTGTAAGGGCATGACATGTAAGGTAAGGGAATGAATTAAAACTACAAATCTAGAACTCTAAATCAGGAAATTTCAGGTTTAGCATCACGTTGTAAGGAAAGGTGTTGCAAAGGAGAGAACAGCCAATATGTGGACTACTGGGCTGCACATAGATCACAAGAGGTAGGAGATCCCTTTAGTTTTTTTGGACAGGCATTTAGTAAGAGGAGAAAAATTGACTTTCAATGTGATTTTTCTCCCACTTCAGAATACGCATGATAGTAGGGCTGCAGCCTTCCAAATAGGACTTCTTAGGACTCTATAATGCTGTAAGCTATAAGAGAAGAGTACAGATCAGTTTGGACAGCCCCTGATTAAATACTCTCTTCCTTAGCATCCATCTGTGTCACTTTCAGACACAGGATACTGGGTTCAATGGACTTGTGGTCTGACACAATATGGTATTTCTTATTTTCTTAGGAACTATATATCTTGCATGAGGTTGGAATCATGTACTTTTGAACAGTGCAGATCCTGGTCTATTTACCCATTCACATGGTCTCTTTACTAGAGGCTGGTAAATCCTGAGAGTGGTATTGATAGCAGATGGACAGAGGGATTGCTCACAGAGCAAATACCCAGTGCCAAACAAGGTAAGAGATGCTATTTTAAGCATTAATAGTGAAAAGGGAGTCCCTACACCAGTGTAAGACTGGTTGTATGCTGTATCTAACAGTTCTTGTTGGCAGGGAAGTAACAGCAGTGACCTAACCAGACAGCTCTGAAGATAGACTATAAGTAGTGAGGACTGAGCAATCTCACAGCCCATTTTATATTAAAATGTGCAGCAATACTCCTCCCACCAATGCAATGAGCTATTGTAAACCACAGAATCAGGAGGACTACAGCCTTCTTTCGCCTCTCATTGGACAAAGAAAAGCAGAGCAAGCTCCCATTTCTCTGCTGTTTTACTCGGCTCCCTGCCATCTCAGCTTCTGAATTAGACCCATCACTTGCTCAAGCACTAGAGCAGCAGGTGCTCAATCTCCACCCACAGGCCAAAGGCAGCCCATAGAGCCATCACACCTGGTTTGTGGGGCTCCCCATAGGCTGGGAAATTGGGTGGCGGGGAAGTAATGGCCATTAATATGGCCATCCTCTCCCTAGCCAAATTCCCAAACCCCAAGCCCTGCAGGCTTGGTCGGAGGAAAGCCACGCCCTCTCCCCCCACAGGGTTGGACTGGGGCCAGGCTGGGCCCCCTTTACTCCTCCCTGCCTCCAGGGCTGAGTTCTGCTTAAGCCATGCGCCCTCCCCCTGCCCTTCAAGGCCAAGCCTTGTCCCCTTCATCCCCCCTCCCAGGCCAGGTCATGTCCCATTCCCAATCCCCATGAGGCCAGGTAAAGGCCCTTTACCCACTGCGGGGCAGGGCTCCCCTCCACTCCCCTCCCCTCTGTGTGGCCAGTGGTGCCCACCACACTGGCCCTGGGAACTGACATGCCCCATCCCCCAACACAGTGCTGGACTGCAGCCAAGCTGGGCCCCCTAACCCTCCTCACAGGGCTAAGTGGTGCTCAAGTCACTTTCCCTCCCCCCTGCAGGGCCAAACCATGTCCCCTTTACCCCTGCTCCCAGGCTCATCCCCACCCCCTGCTCATGGGGCTGGGTAAAGTCCCTTTACCCTCTGTTGGGCAGGGCTCAAGTCAGGCTGCCCTCCACTCCCCTCTGTGTGGCCAGAAGGTGCCTACCACACTGGCTCTGGGCACTGGACTGGAACTACCATCCAGCCTGCAGTTAGACCAGGCACTGCCCATGTGGCCTGCTGGGGAAAAAGGTTGAGCAGCACTGCATTAGAGCATTCATTTTTTCTGTTTTTACTGTAATTTCTATATGTAGAAAATATAACCAACGTGGCTTAAAAATATTAAAAGCTCAATAGAAAAATAAAAATGCAAGAAAGCATTTCTCAGAAGAGGGAAATTGGGAAGAGAAGGATGAAACCTTATTTCAAAGTGACAACATACAGTTAACATAGCTTCAAAACAATGAACTATTCACACAGTAGAAACTCCACAGATTTCTATGGAGTTCTTAATAGTCCGATCTTAAGTCAACACACTATACACAGCGGTAAGTCAATACACTAATGACTGGGCATGTCTACATGTGTATTTACGTGTTCCTAAATTTGATATGCCTTTGCTTAAGGCACATTAAGGCAATTTAGGTGTGCATCTATACATGGACATGCTAATGTGCATTAAGGCACATTAAATTTAGGTGCAAATAGCTAAGTTGTATTAGCCCACGTGCAGATGTGCTAACATGCACTAACACGGTGTGTGTCCATTGACGCACACTGCATTAATGCGCATTAAGAGTCTATGCACGTGGGCTAATGTGACTCAACTATTTGCACCTAAATGTCATACTTGCTTTACGCAGGTATCAGATTTAGGAACGATTAGCCTAAAATCGACATTTGTAAGGTGCATTAAGGGCGCACACGTGTGGACATGCACCTTAAAAATGGCAATTGTTAGGCTAATCCTATTTAAAAGAGTTATGTGCAGACATGACCACTGAGAATAGCTTTAGCCATTAATCACATAAATTTTCTGTTAATACTCTATTTCCATTTAATACAGCAAAACAGCAGGACAAAAATATTCAAATATGGTGGATCAAAGAGAAAACAAACTGTTCTAGAGAGCCTAAATTTGTATCAACAAAAAAACAAAACTGAAGATTCAAAGCCCCGTCCAGATTATATTCCAACATCATTTACATATTCCACCCAATCACCTCATACATCAGTGCCCTCAGGTGTCTGGCTTCATATGTAACTGTGTTCTTCCCACTATGCAGCCTCTCTTCTTCAAGGGGTTGCTCAATAACAGCTGGGATGTTCCTGCCATAGAGTTCACACTGCTCCAGAAACTGGACGCACTCTTGAATTACGTTGTCACGCAGCATGATCATCTGTTTAGACATGTTCTCCAGCAATGACAGGAAGCACCTTTTGGCATAATACCAGGTGTCTGTACCTAACTTTTTGTTATAAGGCTCTAAACTTTTAATTACCCTTGAGATGCCAAAGTCATAGTTTCCTTTGGCACAGTAGAGCGTTCCGATGACTAAGTTGACAATGCAGAGATGGTAGATCTTTTTATCAGGGTCATCATAGGAAAGCTGCTCCTCCTCCTTTTCAATCTTCCTCATCAGTTCCTCTGCCTCTTCATTTTGGCTTGTCATGATATAGGAAACACAAAGGTTGGCTAGCACAATAGCACTGACTTGCAGTATGTTATCGTAGTGCTTCTTTACAATGGGCTCATAGAAGCCAATGGCTTCTTTGTACTTGTTTTCCTGCATGAAGAGCACGTGAGCCACATTCAGCTTCCACACTTCATGTTCATTGCAGAACTCAACTGACTTGCGGAAAATCTTCTCCACCATTGTGTAATTCTCCATGTCCCAGTAGATCTTGGCCTGAGCCATCAAGACAGGCACATATTTTTCCAGAGTCTCATCATATTCGCTAACTGACTTGTTGATAGCTTCAGCATCCCGGTTTTGCCTAGCTTCCTGCCCCTGTTTTGCAAGATTTCTCAGCTGCTCAGTCAGTGTCCCTGCCAGCTCATCTAGCTTGTGGAAGGCCTCCTCAGGGGCAGTCTGACATGTAATCATGGCATCCAAGAAGTTGTACAGATAAGGCGTGAGCAGTTTATAGGTCAGATGGGCATTCTCTGCCAACACATCAGCAGCCAGGTCATAATACTGGTGCTTGCAGTACAGCAGTAGCAGGTTTCCAAAGGTCTCTGGTGGGCAGGGGTTCTGCTGCAGAAGGAACTGCAATTTCTCAAACCCTTCAGTGGGCCGGCTGTCCATGTTCATCAGCGCCTGGTTGTGCAGTGTAACGGGGTCCAGCTCCTTCTCGGCTCTCGGCGGCATGTCCGTCAGCGCCTCCTGGGCTGCCTCCAGGTGGCGCAACTGGTACTCAATGGCTGCCTTGAGGTTGAAGGCCTCCACCAGGGCAGTGCGGTGCAGGAGCAGGGTGTTGCCGACGCTGCGAACGTCGATGCCCTCGGTGGTCATGCCGATGCTGAGCTCCGGGTGCTGGCGCATGCCTCGTTCAATGATCTCAGAGATGTGCTTCACGGCAAGGTCGTACTGCTTGGCGGCATAGCAGCACAGGGCCATGTTGTAGGACAGCTCTGGGGAATAGCCCAGCACCTGCATGGCACCTGCAAACTTGCTGCAGGCCTCCTCATGCCGCCCCTCACGGTACAGTAGGCAGCCCAGGTTCACCTCTGCCTCAGGCACCTCCCACGACCCGTCGGAGCCCCCCGCTGCCCCCTCAGCCGCAGCCGTGAGCACCTGCTCCACCAGGCTCTTGGCTGCAGGGAGATCGCCCTGAGCGTAGTGGGTGGCAGCCTGGAGGCGAAAGGCGCGGCCCTGATAGGCGGGCACGTCCAGCAGGGGGCTGGCGGCCCGCAGGGCCTCGCCGTAGAGCCCGGCCTTGTAGAGGGCCTGGGCCTGGTAGAGCCGGTACTCGTCCAGCTCCGGGTGCAGCGCCACCAGCTGCTCGTAGCACTCGGCCGCGGCCGCGAAGTCCTGCAGCTGGTAGTAGCAGTAGCCGAGGAGCGAGAGGCCGGCCCGGGAGCGGCAGCTCCGCTGCAGCTCGCTGCTCAGGATCGCCGCCGCCGTCGTGTAGCGCCCGGCCCGGATCAGCCCGTAGATGACGGCCGTGTACTCCCCGTCCGCGATCGGCGCCGGCATCGCCATAGCCATCGCCATCGCTACCTAGGCAACCGCGTCGCCGGAAGCAGAAGCGCCCGTCACGCCCACTCCAACGTCATTACGCCGCGTTTCAGAAGCGGACGCGGAAGTGCTGGCAGCGATTAAACTGCAACTGTCGCGGGGTTACTGTGCGTCTGGGTTTCCCGCACATGGCTTCTTTTTGGAGGCGTCTGCTGCGTGCGGCTGGGTTTTTTAAGTACAGGCGAAATGTCTGGGATTTCCTCCCCCGCTCTGCTTTCAACATGGCCGCCGTTAGGTCGAACTACAGCTCCCAGAAAGCCGAGGGCGGCGCGTGCGCGGTTCGGAGCGGAGGTCTTAGCGGCAGGATCCGGATTTTCAGTTTATCGCGGAAAAACGCGGAAGCGGCGGTGCCACTGCCACGGGCGGGGGGAGGGGTGAGTCACCATGTTGGTCTGCGCGCGCACGCGGACAGCCCGGCTCTGGCAGGGTGTGGGAGGTGCCCGGCCGAGCACGTGGATGCAGGTCAGCCGGAAGGTGCGGGGTCCGGACGGTCTGGGGCCCCAGCCGGGGCGGGGCGGGACACTGAGGCTGCAGCAGGGCCGGCGGGGAGAAACTGCTCAGGCCCAGGGGTGCACAGGCCTGTCCTCCAGGCCGCGCGGTGGTTGGCCTTGCTCCACCCCGACCTGCACGAGCCGGAGCTGCTCTGCAGCTGGGGGGTCGGGCACCAGCAGAGCCCAGAAGGGAGTGGGGAGTTTGGGTTGGGGCTGAGGGACTTGGCAGGGTCTTGTGAGAGTGGGGGCTGTGGGTGGCAGCTGGCACTGGCAGAACCCAGGGGATGAGGCTAAAGTTGGTCCCAATTCCCGGTTCCTTTTTCAAAGCTAATCTAGACCCGATAAATGCTTGTTATTAATGAATCGCACATCCTAAACCGAGATACTTTGATTAGCTATGCATATGTACTAATTAATGTGCAAAATAATATCCTGCATCAAGTACAGAGTCCTAAATGAAGGGCAGATTAAAATGGGATTATGGGGCAAAATACTTCTAGGGCCACCCCAAATTTCCTGTTGATGCCACAGCGGGACTGTCCCAAAGAACCCTGACCACAGTCCTGCCCAGCCTGAGGCACGGTCTGGCTGTGCCAGGCTGCCAAATGACTACCCTCCCAGCCACTGTACTAAGTGTGTGAGTTTGAATTACAAACTGTTTTTTGGGCTGGGATTATAGCCAGAAATCCATCTTGGGCCACCCAATGGCACACCTCTGTGTTGCCGGGGGAATCTCCTGGACATCTCTGACCAGAAATTTGCCTGGTCCAAAACTCAGCTTGGCCGGGCCAGGCTGCCAGCTGACAACTCCCCATTCCCACTGTACTAAGTGTATAGGCTTGAATAAGAACTGGCTTTTGGGCTGGGATTGTACCTAGAAATCCTTCTTGGGCCACCCCATGGCATACTTATTTGCCACTGGGGAACTCTCCTGAACATCTCTGACCAGAGACTTGCCCAGCCCAAAATGCGGTTTGGATGTGCCAGGGTGTCAACTGACAGTCCCTCAGCTACTGTGCCAAGTATAATGGCTTGAATAAAGAACTGGTTTTAGGCTGGAAATCCTTCTTGGGCCATCCCACACTATGCCCCTGTGGCACTGCGGAATCTCCTGGACACCTCTGAACAGTCTTGCCCAGCCCAAAGCGCAGCTTGGCTTTACCAGGCTGCCAAGTGACAGCCCCCTTATGCCCACTGTACTACATATAGTGGCTCGAATAAGGAACTAATTTTGGCTGCGTTTATGGTTGGAAATCTTTTTTTGGGGCACCCAACACCGTGCCTCTGTACCACCAGGGGACTCCTGGACATCTCTGGCCGGAGACGTGCTCAGCCCAAAGCATGGTTTGGCCGTGCCAGGCTGCCAACTGACAGCCCCCAGCCACTGTTCTAAGTATAATGGCTTGAATAAGGAACTGGTTTTGATCTGGGATTGTGGCTGGAAATCCTTCTTGGGCCACTCCAAACCGTGCCTATGGGGCACCAGAGGACACTCCCAGACATCTCTGACTATGGTCTTGCCCGGAAAGCATGGTTTGTTCCGGAAAGCCATGCATCCATCTGATGGGTCCCCTCAGACACTGTATTAAGTATATGGGCTCGAATAAGGAATTGGCTTTGGGCTCAGATTATGGCTGGAAATCCATTGTGGGCCACCCCATATCATGGCTCTGTGGCACTAGGCAGCGCTCCTGCACATACCTGACCAGAGTCTTGTCTGGCCCAAAATGCAGTTTGTTTGTGTCAGCCTGCCAAGTGACAACCTCTCATGCCCACTGTGCTAAGTATAATGACTCAAATAAGGAACTGGTTTTTGGGCTTGGATTATGTCTGGAAATCCTGCTTGGACCACTCCACATCATTCCTCATGCCAGCTGACACCTAGCCTTTAAGAACTTTATGTTGCTCTTCCACCAGGCACTGGATGGCAGGATGAATGGCTGCATGCAAATATAGGGCACTAGTACACTTGACGGACCCCTGCTCTGATGCCATGGTATTTATCACATCTGAGAGCAGATTCGATTAATTGAGTCTGCTCTCAGATGTGATAAATACCATGGCATCAGAGCAGGGGTGTTTCAAAATGGCAGTGGCAGTGCTTTAACTAAAGTTTAACAAGGTTTGTTAAAGTGCTCCCACTGCCATTTTGAAGCATGAGATGGTGAATACATGTAACACTGTAGGCACTTTAATTAGAGTGGCTTTCAGAGCCATTCTGTTTAAAGCACTCCTCTCCACACCCATGGAGCATGTGTATAGAGGCCCCTAGGGATTTTTCAACATCTTTTCACGTTTACCTCCAGCCGCCACTCAGAAACTTGGTAAAGTAACTTAAAACTGGGTGCTGTAATTTAAAGCAAGCTGTTCACTCGCTAGCAAATGTTAAATTAAAACAAGTTTATTTATTACAAGGGAAAAGGGGAACAGTGGTACTCCTTAAGCAAAACCTTAATTTAACCTTTAACTGTAGCTCAAAATGGATCATAGTCACAGTCAGTGGCAAACCAACCTGGGGAGCTTCCTCCTAGCCAAGTCACTGGGGAAGGGAGTCTCACCCACGGCTGCCATCCAGGGACTCTACCACCTGCAGTCCAAAAGAAATTCCTTATTCAAGCCCACATACTTAGTGCAGTGGGCATGGGCGGCTGCCAGTTAGCAGCCTGGCACGAAGAAACCACGTTCTGGGCCGAGCAAGACTCTGGTCAGGGGTGTCCAGGAGAGTCCCCCAGTGCCATAGACTCATGGTGTGGGGTGGTCCAAGAAGCATTTCCATATCTACTCCCAGCCCAGAAATCAGTTCCTAATTCAAACCCATATATTTAGTACAGTGGGCATGGGGGGCTGTCAGTTGGCAGCCTGGCAAGCAAAAAACACACTTTGGGTCAGGCAAGACTCTGGTCATGAGTGTCTGGGAGAGTGCCCGGTGGCAGAGAGGCATGGTGTGGGGTGGTCCAAAGAGGATTTCCTGTCATCAGCCCAGCCCAAAACCCAATTCCTTATTTGGGCCCATATACTTAGTACAGTACAGGAGGGGGTGGGGGGGTGCTGTCAGTTGGTAACCTGGCACAGCCAAACCATGTCTTGGGCCAGGCAGGATTCTGGGCAGAGATGACCAGGAGAGTCCCCTGGTGCCACCAGGGCATGCTGTGAGGTGGCCCAAAACAGATTTCCAACCATATTCGGAGTCTAAGATCCAGTTCCTTACTCAAACCCATATCCTTGGTATTGTGGCTGTGGGGAGCTGTCAGTTGACATCCTATCCTAGCAGGGCTAAACCTGTGTTGGGCTGGGCAAGCTCTGGTCAGGGATGTCCAGGGGAGTCCATTGGTGCCACAGAGTCATAATGTGGGGTGGCCCAAGAAAGGTTTCCATCTTTAATCCTAGCTCAAAAAGAATTCCTTGGTCAAGCCATTATACTTAGTACAGGGGCTGGGGGTGGTGGGGGGAGGCTCTCAGTTGACAGCATGGAAGAGCCAAACCATGCTTTGGGCCGGAGAACCATCTGGCCAGGGATGACCAGGAGAGTCTGTCAGTGCCATGGAGCCATAGTGTGGGGTGGATTTCCATCTCTAATCCCAGCCCCAAAACAGTTCCTTATTCAAGCCGTTATACTTAGTACAGTGGCTTGGGGGACCTGTCAGTTGGCAGCCTGGCAAGGCATAACTGCACTTTGGGCCAGGCAAGACTAAGGTCAGAGATATCCAGGAGAGTCCGCTGGTGCCACAGAGGCGTGGCGTGGAGTGGTCCAAACAGAATTTCCAGACATAATCCGAGCCCAAGAACCAGTTCCTTATTTGAGCCATTATATTTAGTATAGTGGGCACGGAGGGCTGTCAGTTGGCAGGCTGGCACAAAGAAACCACATTTTGGGCCAGGCAAGAAACACCACACTGCATCAGACCACAAGTCCATTGAACCCAGTGTCCCATGTCTGAAAGTGACAGACAGGATGCTAAGGAAGAGAGTGGCGGTAGTGTGGGCCAAAGCCCGCCAGGAGCACGTTGAGCCCCCTGCACTGCACCACACCACACTGCACCCCGACTGGAAAGCTTGAAAACCACTAGCTGCTTGAAGGCGGGCACAACAGGCTGCCCAAGCTACCCAGCTCTGCGGAGAAACTGAGGCCTTTTCTAGAAATGAAGCCCCTAGTTTTCAGAGTTGCTGCCGTCTGTTGGCACCCTTGGCTCCTGGTGGAAAAACCCAGGGAGAGACGAGCCAAAGTCAGTAATTGACTTGGGAATCCAGTTTAATTCTTAGCCTTTTGGACACCAGTATAAGTGGAGCAGCTGGGGGATGTATTGGGAGCTGCAAAGTCTTCAACCTGACTCCCACTGTTTCTTCCTGAAATCAAGCAGCAGCATAATGCCAGACGCAGACATATACTGTATTTACTAATTAAACACTGGGTAAAGAGCAATCAAGGCTCAGAAGGATGTGGTTTTCTTGGATTCAGTGGCTTGACTGTAATAATGCCTTTTATAAACCTTTTTCTCTGGTATCTGTAGGTTAGAGTTTCACTGGAGGGGAAGCGAGGCGCAGTGCGCTGTGCACAGGATTTCTGCACATGCCATAAAACACTTCAAGTGCGTTCCACTTGCTTGAAGATACTGGTGCTTAAAAACAGGTTAACAGACTTAATATTTTTAAAATTAAACTTGCCACACAATTAACCAGTAATCACTTCTGGTAGTTTGGGGGTGGGGAGAGGAGCTGGGGAGTAGTGTCTGTACCAAAGTGGTCAAAAAATAAGGGCTCACCTTGTGATGAGTTGAAATCTCTTATTATTTTTTTTAATGAAATGATTCTTTCGTTTTGCTCTTCTCTAGTTACCATTCCTGAGTTTTTTGACAGCGGAGTTGTGAATGTAACCAATAATGAGTATAGGAAGGAGCAGCACTTTCCTATTTGTTAATACAGGCAGTCCTCGACTTACGACTATTCGAGTTATGACGAACCGCAGTTACGACGTTTGCAAATTGACACCTGGGTTTCAAAGTTCCAACATGGGTTTCAACTTTATGACGCTGAGTGCTGGATACAGGTCTGTCGGTGGAAGGGGAGGGGGAAGGAAAGGGCCGTTGGGGGGCAGATCAGGACCCCTGCGGGACTGGGGCTGGAACAGGGGGTGGGGCAAATGCTGCCCAGCTGGGGCTCTGCCAGGCTCTGGGAGTGGGGGCTATGGGTGGTGGGAGAAGCCTCAGCTTTTCCGGCTGCTCCCCTGCCTGCCCCTGCCAGGGCGAGGCAGGCAGTGCCGGGGCTGTGCCGGACGACCATGGGAGAAGCCACAGCTCAAACCGAAGCTAATCCAGCTGATCCCCCAGCTGCTAGTACTGGGGTGAGACAGATAGTGCCGTGGCTGAGCTGGGCAGCCGCAGGAGAATCCACAGCCTGTCCAGTGGCTCCTACCGCTTGTCCAGGAGAGCATAGGGGGGTGGGGGAGGGATGTGTGACCCCCAGATCTGGTATATTTATAATATAAATACATATAGATAAGTAATATAGCTACATTGGTTTATTTTATATAATTGATTGAGTACTGTACAAAATTCTGGGTTATTTTGTGTGAAAATAGGGTATCAGGCCTTGGTACAGGAACCAATCCCCTATTTATAACATTGTTTCCTATGGGAAAATTGGTTCCGAGTTACATTTTGACTTAAGACACGGTTCTCAGAAACCAATTGTGTTGTAAGTCTGAGGACTGCCTTTATGTTATTGTTTTAGAGAACTGGCTGGAGGGCATGGCACTGATTTCATAGACAGATGGAAGGCAGGGTCATTCCAGTGAAATGAATACACAAATTGCAGACCAGATTTGGCATGACCATCAAAATTGCGCTGACAGCCTAACTTCATTTGCCTTTTGAGAAGCGCTGGAGACCTTTTAAGGTCATTTAATTAATGCCATATCTTCTGTTGAGCAGTAAATACAGTGAGGTGTTATAACAGTTTCAGATCCCTGAAATGGTAATTCTTTGGAATGTGCTGTAAGTGCCAGGTATTGTTCTTTTCATCTGTGCAAGGAAGAAAAGATGATAAATTTTAACTTTTCAGCTCACAAATGTGATAGAAAAGGTATGACTCCCTAAGAGCCACCTACAAGTGCTGTTGGTTGTTTGCACAGTTTGCTCTTGTAAAATTGCAGAAGAGAGAATGAACATATGCGGTTGCCTGAATTCTGCTCTATCATGGCCCCAAGAATTGCTTCCTAATAAACAGCAGAATTTAGCCAGCTAGGCAGTCATAGCAGCCTGCCTAAACTTGTGGTATTTTAAGTATTGAGGCCTTTCCCATATATGGCCCACCTACCAGCCATCTTAAGCCAGGGGCGCTGCCTTCCCAACTTAGTGGAATCATGAAGCTTCTGCACAGATAATCTTTCATTTTTACCCTGCTGCCTGGTTCTGCGGTCTACTGATGGCATGGTTCTTCCAAGGGCAACTCTAGCCACAATTGCCCCCAACCTTAAAGATGGGTCTAGAGCATTTTGCACGTGAGTAGGGACCTACCAAATTTGGGTGACTGCTCCCCCAGTTTTGTGGTCTGAGCATGGCACCGGTTACCATTTTTGTGGTGGAGCACAACAGGGGGCCCCCAGAAGTCCCACCCCTCCCTTGAGATTGACAGGGAGCTGCCTATCAATCTCTGGGGAGGGTCAGGACTTCTGGGGCCCCTCAACCAATCAGGGGCCTGGGGCTGGGGGGCTGTCTCACTCCACTGCATAAATCTCCCCCATAAGTCCATGCTTCAGGATGGCAGGGCTACGCACTCTTTGCCATTTGGGCATTGCTGCCCCCCAACTTGCTGGGCATTTTTGCACTTTTTTGTGGTCCCCATGCTTTTTCATGGGGAACCTACCAATTTTGGTTTTTGTATAGGTATGAAAAAAGACAAACTAAAAAAAATGCAATTTTAAGTTAATTTAGGGCAGTCTCTAGAACACTGTTTTTCAAAGGTGAAGGGAGCCCAAATAGTTTTTTCCCCTACTCGTCTCTATGAAACAGAAAGGAGAATGGGGCAGTTTGTAGTAGTTTAGGTCTAACAGGCCTTATCCCATTTGGAATCAGAGAAAAAATATAACATTGTATGTATATCTTGACAATAACAGAAAAGATACAAAAAAGGGGAAGAAGCTATATTAGTCCAAAGGCATCTGTTAGTATAACACGGATTGGTAAAAGTTGTGGTCAGTAATCAAAAGGAGAATGGAATTGGAAATTGGTAAAACACCTAGTTAGTTACCAAATCAATGAAGAAATGGTTATTCAGCCTCTCAAGCAACCCATTTTGGGGTATTTAAAAATATACTTTGGAGTGCATACAAGGGGAACGGAGAGGTAAGGCTTCCTATGATGCTTTTTCCTACCACTATTACTGTTTCTTTGCAGTGGAAAGCTGTACCCAGGAATCCACCCGAACACAGCTTTGTGCCTCAAGGTTACTGATACTAAAAGGCATCCTAATCTCAAGTGGGCCAGAGAGAAGGACTCAGTGGCATCACATTCCTCATTGGCTTGTAGTAAACAATAATTGGGAGGTGAGTTCCAACTGTTAACACTGCCCTGCTTGTGTCCTTTTCCTTCCTTTTCTTATCCTAATCCTTTTTGCCTTCTGTTTAACAGGAGGCTGATTTAGCTAGCCAGGATAATATCTTTTGCAGTGTTGGTGTAAGCTTATGGCTAGTGAGCCAGTGAAAACGAGTGGTCTGAAGAATTCAGTGGTGGTAAAGTGCTTCATGGTCTTAGAGTGGCTGATAAGGTGCTATGTTTTGCGCATGTTATTTTCCCCATGGTGATTTTGCAAGTGAGAGTCAGTACTGGAGGCAAAAATTGTATTTTCTGTCTTTTCTGTTCAAATGTGCGTCTTTAAAGAAATGAGATGAGACTTTTAACTGCAGTAGCTCCAGATCACCTCAGCTCATTTCTCTCTTCACCAAAAGGGATGGTTAATACCATCTAAAATTGTGTTACCTCTAAAAGCTCTACTTCTGAAGGGGGGAAAGGATAATATTAAAATAAAAGCCCATATTTCAGAGGGCTTAACTCCTTTTCCTTTGTCTTGAATAAAAGGTTTAAAAGATTTTAAGAGTGATTGTTGTGGTTGGAGTAAAGCCCCCAGAACATAAAACACTGAACTATTTAATGTGATAGTAAGTAAGGGTTTTATTTAACATCTTGTACCTTGTTGAGCCTAAGGGCCTTGTTATACCTTACACTGTAAGCTGAACAGATGTTAATCAGCTTAGTGTTGTTCATCTTAGTGGAGCAATCACACCTTAAGGCAAAAAACCATCTCTGACTATCCTTCACTTGCACAGCTGTGACTTAGCACTAGAGTTTGGTGAGCAGAGGTAGGACTAGGAGGCTATGTAAAATGTTTCTTAGTGCAACAGTGTCTTCACATTTTGTGTGTTTCTTTTTTAGTCTGTTGTATTTATTGGCATTGGCTGCAATGCTAATAAATACACCCACATGGCTGGGTCCTGCTCTGCTGTGGGCAGGACCCAGCCATGCAGCACCTTCGTGTTCCCACTCACCCACTGAATCCTGGGATGCTGGAGGACTTTAACTTGGGCTGGAGTGGTATAAGTTTTAAGATAAATAACAAGTGACTTAAACCACTTAAAAGGTATTAATGTGCAGCCAATCTAGGGGTTAAGAGCTCCAGAAGCCACCTAAAATTACTGTGTAACAAGGCCTTGAGACATCACTTCTAGAACACAGCAGCTGTAGGCAACAGAGCCCAAAGTAAGGCAGGATATTTGTTTTCTATCAGAAAATCTGATAGTAAGTTCTAAAACTGTAATGGAGCAAGACAGACACATTTTAGCATTCTTCTACAGTCATTCACTTAAAAATGGGTTATTATACTGTTACAGTGCATGTGAAATGGTTAAGTAGATGTACTGTTTCTCCTGGTTAATGATCTTTAAGAAGTAAGGACCAAGAACTTACTAGTTTAAGTAATCCCAATGCATGCAAACACTGTACTTCCACTGTGTGACAGGAGCATGCTCCCAGGCATGGTCTCGATATCAGCCTGCCTTGCTCTCCTGCCATGCCTTGTTGATAAGTCAGGTAAGTTGGTAATTAGGCAGGAGGCTGCCCTTCGAGTGCCCAGCTGTAACAGGGTAGTACATACATGCAGACTTTCCCTATACGTGTCCCATGCCTTGCACATGTCACACTGTGTGATGACTCTCCAGCTCAAGTCTGGGTCAGACTGGGCACACAGTTGTGTCTCACACACTGCCCCATACAGGGTCACACATCCACCACCCCCCTCTCATCGGGGCCTCTTGCACTACACTGGCTCTCACCCGGTGTCTGTTACACTGCCCTATCCAGGGCCATGCTCATTCTGCCCTGCTCCACATGAGTAACCCCAGAAGGCCATCAGACTTTGCTCTACACACTTTGGCCAGCCCTGGCGCAGCTGTTTGGACCTTTCCCATGGTCCTCATCTGAGCAGGACTGGACGATTCTTTAACTCTGTCCCCTCACTGGACCACTCTGCCCCTCTCTTGGGCTACAACTCCGCCCCTATGCTGGGGCCCAGGGTCTTCTACCCCTACAGGTTCAGGTGCTTCTTTAAGTGTGCCTGACTTCCACTCCACTCTCTTATCAGGGCCCAGGGTCTTACACCCCTTGGGCTTAGGTGCTCCTTTCTGAGTGTGCCTGGCCCACCTCCAGGGTGTAAACCCCATTGGGCACAGGTGCTTTTATTAAGTGTGCCTGGTCCACTCTAAGCCTCTTGATAACCCACCCGAAGGTGGGGGCTGGGGTTTAGGCGCCCCAACCTGCCTTCCACTGGGGAGGTTCTCAGTCTTGGCATTTTAGTGGGGCTGCCCTGCCACAGGTAGTCCCCCCAGGCCTCCATATCCCAGCAGGGTCCAGTTTCAGGTCATGTTCAGAACCATGAGGCCTCCTCCTTCCCCATAGCCTCACCCTTACCTCTGAGATGTTCCTGGAGCAGTAGCTCAGCAGGGTGGTGTTTCTCCCATGCTGGCTGGTAGCAAACTGCTGCCTCTAGCCCTGAGAGCTGGGCATTAAATGGCCACCTTAATCAGGCACCAACCGTTAAAGTGACAGAGCACTGAAGCTGCACCATCACACACTAATAACCAGGGATCCAGGTTTTCCATTTCCCATGGAAAAACAGAGTAAACCATGGAAAAACAGAGTAAACCATGGATTTTCATTTTACAAGAGAACCCCACAGATTTTGCCATTTTGCAATGAGCTCCCTGCAGAGTGGCAGAGTTCCAGCCTGCAGGGAGCTGGGAGGGAGCGGGAGAAAGGCGGAAAGACAAGGGGTGCCACGTGCATAGACATGCGCATGGCCCCAGGCAGTTTGTAGAGCAGCTCCAGCAGGTAAGTGGGGAGCGGGAGAGGGGGATTGAGGCCCCTGTAGGGAGGGAGCTGGGCAGGGCTGGGGCTGCTACCCAGCCAGGTGGGGCTTGGGGCCCAGGGCCGCAAGGTGCAGCTGCAGGGCCTCAGTGGGGAGCAGGAGGGGGCCACGGGTGGCTTGTCCAGGGGAGAGGGAGGGCTGGTTCCCCGTTGCTGTGTGCACTTCTGGGGGGCAGGGGAGATCTGCGCCCCCCAGATCTGTACCCAGGGCAGGTGCAGGCAGTCTCTTAATGGGTTCTTAGATGAGCATTGGAGGAACACCAGTCCACCAACTCTTGACGCTGACTTGGTACAGAGTCACTTGAATAGACTGGATGTATTCAAGTTAGCAGGCCTGGATGAGCTGCATCCGAGAGTACTGAAGGAATCTGGCCAGTGTCATAGCAGAACCAGTGGCACGGTTGTTTGAGTGCTTGGGTCAGGTCTCAGAGGACTGGAAAAGGGGCAACACGGTCCCTGTTTTTAAGAAGGGGGGGGAAGGAGGATCTGAGTAATTATAGGCCAGTCAGTCTCACCTCCATCCTTAGAAAGGTCTTTGAAAAGATTATGAAGGATCATATTTGTGGGAGTTCAGTGGGAAAAATAATGCAGCAGGGAAACCAGCATGGGTTCGTAGCAGGTAGATCATGCCTGACCAATCTGGTTTTGTTTTATGACAGGGTCACGAAATGCTTAGACACAGGAGTAGAGGTGAATGTCATTTTCTTGGACTTTAGGATGAGATACTGTATTGAAGGCCTTGCTATTCTCATAAATAAATTAAGAGACTGTGAGGTAGATGTTTACACAGTCCAGTGGATGGCAAATTGGCTTCGCGGTCGCACCCAGGGAGTGGTAGTAGACAGGTCGGTATCGACTTGGAAGGGTGTGGGTAGTGAGGTCCTGCAGAATTTGGTCTTTGGACCTGTACTCTTCAATATCTTCATCAGTGACTTGGATGTGGGTGTGAAGCGTACTCTGTCCAAGTTTGCAGATGATACTAAATTGTGGGGTGAAGTACACACTCTGGAGGGTAGGGAATGATTGCAGGCAGACCTGGACAGGTTAGAAAAGTGGACAGTACACAATAGGTTGTAGTTCAACAAGGACAAGTGCAGAGTGCTGCACCTAGGGTGCAAAAATATCCAGCACACCTACTGGCTGGGAAGTGACCCTCTCAGCAGCACAGAAGCGGAAAGGGGTCTCAGAGTCATAGTGGACTCCAAGATGAACATGAGTCGTCAGTGTGACAAAATCCTCAGCAAAGCTAACCGCGCTTTATCATGCATCAGGAGATGCATGACAAATAGATCCAAAGAGGTGATACTTCCCCTCCATGCGGCATTGGTCAGACCACAGTTGGAGTACTGCATCCAGTTTTGGGCACTGTACTTAAGGCTGTTGATAGACTTGAGAGAGTCCAGAGGAGGGCCACTCATATGGTTAGGGGCTTACAGGACTATGAGGAGAGACTGAGGGACCTGGACCTCTTCAGCCTCCACAAGAGAAGGCTGAGAGGTAATCTTGTGGCCGCCTACCAATTCATTAGGGGGATGCAGCAAGGGATCGGAGATGCTCTGTTCACCAGGGCACCTCTTGGGGTAACAAGGAACAATGGTCACAAACAGACAGAGAGCAGATTTAGGCTAGACATCAGGAAAAACTTCTTTGTGGTAAAGGTGGCCAAAATTTGGAATGGGCTTCCAAGTGAGGTGGTGCTCTCCCCTACCTTGGGGGTCTTTAAGAGAAGGCTGGATAGCATCTGGCTGGGGTCATCTGACCCCAGCACACTTTCCTGCTTATGCTCCAAAAAGAAAAAATGCAGCACTCCATCAATGTTGTCTTTATTTCCCCATTACTCTTTCTGTGTGATGCAATAATCAATAGCTAAGGGCTTGATAATTAGGTAATCCCCAGTAGAAACAAAGTTAAACTACAGAAACCATTAAAGTGGTTTATTAATTTTTTTTAATGAGATGAATCAAACAAAGTTCTCCATTTCAAAAACATGCCTTTAAAAAAATGTTGAACCATCACTGTTTGACAGATTAAAGCAAAACAATGAGGAAAATGGTTTTAAAATGCACAAAGGAAACTGATGTGGTAAGACAAATTCCAGTCCTAAATTATGCATTTTATAGGATGTAGCTCCATTTATGATAGAATTTTTTTTTTGTCTGACTGTGTATGTGTGTAATACCAGACACATACACAAACACAGACACTGATAGTTTACAACAGTATTTCTCACACAGTTAAAGGATGCAATGTCTAACATGCTGATAAATTAAAATAAGTATGAAAGCTTCATACCTTATTTTGGGCTAACAATACACAGTATTTTTTCTTTTACTGTTATATTCAATAACATATCATCACTGATAACCTCTGAATTCTCTTTATTTCAGCTGATTTACAAGTGCTTTGTTAGAACCCATTCACATAATTTAAACATGTAAAGGAAATCCCCAGATTCCTTGAGAGAGGCAAATACCACTTTCTCACTTTACATTTTCCTGTCATTTTGGACATTGGAAGTTCCTTCTGTTAATCTGGTATAGACTGAAAGATGTTTTATGTAATCATGAAGTCTTAAAGCTAGTCTTTAATAAATACACAAAATATCTCAATATACTGAGGAATTCCTTAAGGGACAGCTAAAATCTATAGACTGAAATATGTCTTATTTTTAGCATGAATTATTGAACTGTCTGTATCTCAGTAATTAGCTTTTTGTCAGGCACCACTGGTTGCAGTTTTTAGAAATACTTTGTGAATACTGGCATTGGCTTTGTTGATAATTGGAGGCATGTTCATAAAACTGTACTGCACAGGAAGTAGGAAAGGTTAAGAAGGTCACCAGGCCAGAAAATGCAGCCACTCTACCGGTGACACAATGTAATGAATACCTGAGCTAAAATGAAATATACTCATCCTATTATTTGCCATTTGTTTTCTTCATGGGTACAAAGTCTATTAATCCCCCATTCAAATTTTATAACTAATCATCAGCAGTGGCCAAGATCCTGCAAGGTACTTTGGGTTAGATACATAAACACACTTAAGCACTTAAGTCCAACAGTTAGGTACCACTGAAATCAACCCTGTACACAGCTGCTGTTTAACCTGAAAGGCATGGATGTGTCTACTTTAGCGCACAAATCTGCCTAAGTTTTGGCACTGCTAAATTGCTTAGAGCCCAACTTTGCATCTAAGCCCTGACAGGATAGTTAAATGAGGTATTCTCCCCAGTCTGGATAAGCTATTTTAGAGCAAATCTATGGACTGGGTCTCACAGCTGGAAAATACTTTTCAACCAGGTGAATCATACTTTAGCTACTAGCCCAGGGGTTAGAGATTCACCTGGGCAGTGGGAGATGTTTTCCTGTTTCATGTTTCCTTTCTCTGTCTGATATAGAGTAGGACCTTGAACCCAGACGTTCCTATTTTGCTATTTGGTATTCTGGAAAGAGTCCTGTTCAGTCTCTTCTGTTGAACATATCCCCCTGCTTTTAATAATTAAATAGTAGGACCAGGGAGGGAGAAAAAAAAGATTGACTGTAGTGTGATGATTAGGGTACTTATGTGGTACAGTCAGGTTCAAATCTGTGCTCCAAATGACTGTCTAATTAGTTACACTCTGTAGAGCAACTTCAAGAAAGACTAGGTAAGGTTCATCCCAGAACACCCAATAAGCCAGTGATTGGGTAATTTTTGGGACGTGAGAGCTAGGTTCAAGATCCTGTTGCAAAGTAGGCAGAGTGGGGATTTGAAAACAGGTCTCCCACCTCCTATGTGAAGCTCTAGCTAGCAGGAGATATGAAAAGGATTTTTTCCCCCTTCCTCATGAGAGAGGGCTGACCTAGCTTGCATGCCTAACTACTGCAGAGGACTCATTGCTGAGAATCCTGAGTGGAGTTAAGTGCTTGAACTGCCTTTTGAGGAACTGGATTTAGGCCTTGTCCCTCTCCTGAGCATTTCTACTGGCAAAGTTTTATATAGTTTCCTCATCAGCCTGCTGGTTTCTGTGGATTCTGTTCTTAGGCACCTTGCTCCCCTCCTCTTCCCTCACTTACACAGGTATCCTGGGTACCCAAGTTACAGCTGAGGATTGCTGTAGTTGTTCAGACCTCTAAGGGGTAAGCATTGCAGTGCCTAAGTCCTTCTGCAGAGCTGGCCCTAAGCAACTCCTTGGAGGAGTGGCTGTGAGAAACAGCATGGTTTCATTTCGACTTCCATTTTGCCGTTTTGAAAGGACTGTTTCATTTCGCTGTTTCGAAGCACTGTTCCATTTCATTTTGTCGAAATTGTTTTGCTGTTTCAATGTTTCACCCATAGGCTATAATGGGGAATCATGAAACTGCCTATAACTTTGTCATTCTTGCCTGATTCAGATGAAAATTGCAGGGTTGGTAGCCCCTTCTGAGGGCATGGAGCCTGCCAAGTTTCAGGGAGATAGGTGCAGGGGTTTCTGGGAAACTGAACTTCAGAATGTTCAAAGCAAAACTTGTATCACTTCCTGGCAATGGCAGCCTGCTGTTATCCTGCATCATCTGAGGGCCCGTGCCCCCCTGGAAAAGCTGGGAGAAAGATCAGGGGGCTGGGGAATCCAACCGGGAAATGGGGAAATGTTTAGGAACCTGAACATCTTCCCAGCTCCCAGTTTGCTTCCCCCCAGCTCCCGGTTCGATTTTCCAGCCTTTTGTTTCATTTTGATTTTGCTGTTTCGAGCTCAAAACAGCTTCGAAATGAAACACCCGTTGAAATTTCGCACATCCCATGAAATACCCCAATGGACTTTATGAGATCTACATACTTAGTACCTTGTAATATTGGGCCACAAATATAGACAAATGTTAGTTATCACTTTAGGCAAAAATTCCATGGAAGGCATGGAATGGACGAATGACTGAAGATCCTCCTATTTACCAGACTAAATACTGAGCTGTGCATTGGGCATCTCCAGCAGAGTAGTTCTGCTGTCTGGTTAACAGTGTAGTCTGTCTACTACGGACCCTCTCATGTGAAAAATCCTGTCTTTCCCACTCGTGCAGCAGAACCAATCTGATTTCTGTGCCAGGTAATCTCTGCCTGTTCAAAGGGCAGAGTAATGAGCAGAGCAGAATTTGAGCTTAGACTGTGTTTTACAGTGAGTTCATTACAGTCTTTACTGGAATAGGTTTACAAAATGGCTCAAAGTTCTGGAAAAATACTTCATTCCCTCAAGAAAAGCTGCTTTTGCACCAAAACAATGAACAGTTGCCAAAATCTGTATAAATGAATCTGACAAACAGGGACGGTGTACCCGCTACCATCCTAATTGTGAGAAACAATATGACACATTATTTCTGTACAAAATGTTCCCTTGCTTCAAAAACACCGCCAGGATTTTGAGCCAAAAACATGAATACTTTAATGGTAAGAGATGTGTGTACGTGTGCTTCCCTAAGGAAACACGCTGAAGCCTTTTTAAATTGAAGTTTAAAAAAACAGCAGAGGCCAAATTCTATTTTCAGACACACCAGTACAATCTACTGGTTTCAGCAGAGGTTTTTTGTTTCCTGAGAAGAGAATTGCAGGAGGATCCAAGCATGCGCTCTTTTATTCCTTTTTTTGCAACGGAGGAACAGAATCGTAACATTAGTCAGCAGTTTCTGAATTTGACCCACAATAAGAAGGATACCACAAGACAGGAGAAATAGATGGAGGCAATTATAAGCAGCCGACTGATTGATGGTTGACATTGTTAGGGCCTCAACTGTATGTCAGGTTGCAGTAATGCTGAATTCCCATCACTGCCAGTGAGTGTTGCTAGGGGCAACAGTGCACTGAAGCCAATAAAAAGGAAAGGAAATAAGAGAACTCAACCTTGGAGGAGCTGTAGGGTATGTGTACTATAAATTATGTTATATTTAGCGATATGCAATATCAAAATTCAGGAAAGCTCTGTGAAGCTGCCAACAGTACTATGTCGATCATGATGTCTGCTTTTCCCATAAAGCATGCATTATATAAATAAGTTTTATACAAGCTTGCAGTAGACTATCCCAGCTCTATATTTATTGTGGAAGGAGAATGGTAATAGAAACAAGTTCAAACAGTGCTTGTATTCATAGATTTCTCCCCTTCCCCATTTCTCTTTGGTAGAAAAGACTACTATGATTCAGTAGCTTAGATTTTGCAGTGGTCCTGGAATCTCCCATGTATGCTGTCTACACAATTTAGTAGCAGCACAGAGCTTTTAAATAAGTTCTCATTTGTTTAATTATCAATTACACAGCACTGGTCAGCTTTCTAGAAAGTGCTTAGTATACACAAGCCATAAATGCCTGGATGGGAGACATTGTGTTGGGGACTGAGATCTTTTGCACATCAAGTCATATGGGCTAGATTCTGCCAGTCCAGAGCAATTGTACCAAAGTCAGTGTAGCTGTTCCGGTATATGCAGGTATAACTGAGCTCTGAATCTGGCTTTCATTTCTTATGTGAGTGCCTGTGGGCATTCCTATTTTCTAAATAACTTTCTTCAGGAACTTCAGGAACTAATGGCCAAAAGAGTGGGCCATTAGTATGTTTGTTTTTTTATTTCTTTTTTGAATGGAACAATTTTCTGTGTGTCAAGTCCTAAGTATTTTAATATGGGTCCTCAGGTATTCAGGTGCTCAGAATGGCGTGCACAGCCTCAAATCATAGGTTGCCAGCAATCTCTGCCATAATGGAGAGGTCACATAATATTAGTGAGAACTTGATGTTTGGCTTCTTGACCTATGATGTTTGATTAAAGTGTTACAAACAACTCTATCCCATATATGTGCATATGATTGTTGACTTGCTTTCAGTAACTGTAACAGGACGTTGACTTAAATTTTAAGCAAGCAGCAGCTGGCAAGAGAAAGAAGAGGCAGTCAATGTTCAGCATGATGGTACACATTTCTCCACCATTTCTGTTGGGTAACAGTCAAAATATTAATTTCATTTGGAAATTATATCAGAAAGGCATATCCACGGTGCACTCTGCAACACAGCTTCTGTAGCACAAGGCAACAGATTTCCTTTTTATCCTGTTTTTGTTAACGTCCATTAGTACTTTACTTAGGCGACAGTGCAAAGTAACATTAATATTTTAAAGGAGTGTTTCTAAAAATATATCATGCAGTAGTTTTGCCTTTGCACAAATTCCTACTTGCTGGGTAATTTACAGAATTGTTATTCTTAATTTCTTAGGAGAGCTGGGACAGTTGATATTTTTCAAGATAATAAAGTTTGTTTTTAAAGGTAGCAAAGAGAGGCAATTCTAAAGGTCCTGATCAATCAACAAGGAACTTTGTTGTAAAAAAATACTTCTGTAGAATATAAAGCAGGCTTTTCAGAACATTCAAGCATAAAAGAGGAGGAAAGAGTAAGAGAGAAACATCACAATTGCAGGCATTATTGGTTCATAATGAACACCAGAGAGATGCAAAACAACAAGGTAATTACACACTATTCTCTTCTCCTCCAGCTCCTTGCATATGAATTGACCAATGCGCATTCCCTTTCTGTTCTGTATTATTAATTTTATGAAGCTGTAAGTTCTTGTATCTCAGTCCATAGTCAGCTTTGTGTGATTTTTACAGCCGCAGCTGAAAGGTAGTGGAGCTGAATGAATGCTTCTTGTACTATAGCTTCCCTGTGACTTGATATCAACATAACCCTAATCAACATAGGCCTTCTTTCCGGGCCCACTGAATGTCCAGGCAAAAGCAACCACTGTCATCGAGATAACATCCAGTCAATTAAGTATGTCTGTGAAAGTTTTAAGTTTTTTTTCCAATTGATGGAACTAAGCTAAAGAAAGCCTTTCAGACAGCTCTCAGCACCACAATGGCTGGCATTTGCAGGCTTAATTAAAGTCTTCAAGAGACACAGTAAAGCTGGAAGAGGAGGCTGCTGCTTGAGAGAGAGGTCTTTTTTGGTGCAGCTCCTCCCATTTACTTCTGTTTGTTGCCACTGAATCCAGCATGGGCTTCAGCTTCATGTTCAGCTTTACTAGAGACTGGGGGAAGATACAAAACAGAAAGAGAAAAACAAACAAATACTGTATGTCTTATCATTTGACTCAAAGTATAGAAAGCCATAGGCTAGAAGCCTTCTGGCTGTATTGTGAGCCTTAACTGTTCAAAAATCTGGACTTGAGGCCCCAAATTCATGTAATTAGCTTAAAAAACATTACATTTTAAAATGTCTATTCTGGGTTCTGCTTGTTTGATGTTCTTGAGTGTTTAGGTTATGTACAGGTCTCATTTTCATATTTTTTACCACTATCACAAGGACTAGAAAAGGAGGGCATATATATCTAACTGTGTGAGATAGTTTCTGCTCCTCAAACATGCCATGCTGCTCTGCACATGTTGTCTTCTGTACTGAAAGGAGTGTAGCCATCTGACTACACTACTTTGGGTAGGTTAATTAGCACTGTTGGGTGACAACATCAGCCACTGTGCTCCTATATAAACTGCCCCACCTATAGTGTCATTACATTTCTTCCACTTTAGGGATAGGGATAGATATTCAAAAAGTCCAAGCCTGAATTGATTAAATTTTTGCAGGTTAGTCTAACCTGGTTAGGCTAAATCAGTTTTCGAACCAGACAGACATCCCAGAAATGCAGGCACATGCCTGCAGTGGCTCAGGCTATAAGTCAGGGGTGCTAGAGCAGCCTTCCTGTCCCTTGCACATAGCTGAGCTGAGGGGGGCGTGGCCAGGCCCTGGCGGCTCTGATTAGGGAGGGGTTTCCCCACCAGGAACCCAGCAGACAGTTACTAACACAGTGTTTATTATCCTTAACTTGGTATTTATCAGCTCATTAAGAAAACAACAGAGGGACATGTTGATTCTGCCTTTGTCCTATGTGCCACGGCTGGGAGGTAGCCAGTATGTGGTCTGCTAGCTAATGCTGAGGGATAGGGAAATGCCGGCTTACAGAGAGTGGGGAGGGGAGGAGCAGAAGCCAGGCAGACGCCTGCAGAGACTGCCGAGCTCTGGCTAAGGAGCAGAGGCGAAGGGCCATCCCTGCTGTGGAGCAGAGAGCCTGCCCAGCCCAGTGAGCATGCTGAGATGTTGGGGGAGTCTGATTTAATTTAAGCCAGCAAGGGGTCTGGGACAGACATTGCATAAACTGGTTTGAGCCAAATCAGTTAAGTCTGATACTACACTCAAACAGGTACATCTCAAACCGGTTTCAGCCATTCTCAAACTGGTTTATGTGCCTGAATCTGTTCTGTTACAGATTTAAACCAGTTTCTGATCACTTAAACCGGTTTATGTGTAATGTCTGTCCCTAGCCCACAAGACAACCCATAATAAGACAATGTGTGTGTTTTAGGATACTGTGGTGTCTTAACAGTGCAGCATAGAATTTCACCCTAACATTTTTTGTTTAAAATTAGAGATGAGAGTCTGACATGATCCATTCTCTCTACATTTTGGGTTTTAAATAAAACACTAAAAATCACAGGGATCTCAGTAAAACCATGCAAGTCGGCAACAATGGTGGCCCCCTGGGTATTTTTGAAGTTTTGTGCAGAGTACTTGGAGAGCTCATTCAAAGATGTCTGTTTCACAGGTGGAGCGTGCTTCTTGGGTAGAAGCAGTTTTTACATTGGTGAGGTGGAAGTCACAAGATGTACAAGGTTTGAGTTCAGGACTGTAACATGTCCTGTTCTGTTCCCCATCAAGACAGGGAGCTTCAGTTTCAGTTTAAGGCTAAGTAAAGAGGTTCAAAAAGCTTGAGGCAGAATTGGTTCAATCTTCACACGTTTTTCTAAGTTGCATAGCTTGAACTGATAACCAACTGAACTGACATTTACTGTTGGGTGACCAAGGTAGGTGGAAGCCTGCACTGACCCAGGCCAAGAGCCTGGGGGTGCTCATGCGCATGATCCCTCATGGCCAGCTGCCTAAGGCTGCTAAACCCCACCTAGTGGCACCCCAGGCCTGATTGGCTGCTGGACACATGCCACTCTCCTCCCCTCAGCTGTCAGCCCCAGGGAGGGGAGAGCCAGCAGAAAATCTGGCCCTTGCCCCCAAAGAGGGGGATGGGGAGGGGAATGCACCACCCAGCCCTGGCCCCCCATCTGGGGTCTACTTGGTGCAGGAAAGGCTGCCACCTGGGGGCTTTTCACCTCCCTGCAGCCTGGCTAGCAGGGCTCCCTGGGAAGAGGGCAGGGGTGAGCCAATCTTAACCTGTTTCACCAGGCTGCAGGGTAACAAAAAGCCCCCAGTGGGGGCTTTCACTACCTGGTGCTGGGGAGACACTGGCTAGGGGGGCTGGTGCTGGACTGGTGTGTTCCTCTCCCTGCCCCCGCCTCTCACGGGAGGGAGAGGGGGGGTTATACCAGCCTGGTGAGCCAGGCTGCAGGGGAGTGAAAAGCCCTCAGTGGGCCTTCACCCCCATCAGGCAGCCCAGCTGGAGGGGGCCAGTGTCTGGGTGGACTGTTGCATTCACTCCTCTACTCTGCCTCTCAAAGGTGAGGGCTGAAAAGGGGCAGAGCTAAGCTGATCGCAGCCTGGCAAGCTGGGCTTCAGGGGAGTGAAAGGCCCCCAGTGGGAGCTTCTCCCCACTCACCCACACCAGGTAGACCCTGGCTGGGGGGTCTGGGGCCAGGCCAGTGCATTCCCCTTCTACTATACCACCTGTCTTGGATATGGGGGGAAGGGAGGGGGTGGAGCTGAGCCAATGCCAGCCCAGCAAGCTTGGCTGCAGGGGAGTGAAAAGCCCCCAGTGCGGGGCTTCCTCCTGTGCTGGGCAGACCCCACCTGGGAAGGCCAGGCCACTGCAGTTGACCTCCATCCTGTTCCACCCCACATCACAGGCTCGGGGGTGGGGCTGAGCTGATGCCAGCCCTGCTTACATGACTGCTGCAGTGATGAAAAGCACCCCCTGCTGGGGCTTTCCTTTCCCTTGTCCTGTACAGACAGGGGGATAGGCAGGTCTGGGGGTCTGTTCCCTTGCCCCCCACCCGGTCCTACTGGGCTGACAGGTGTTGGCAGGGAGTAGAGGCTTTAGCTCTGTGATAGCTGGGGGAGGGGTCAGCTCTGCTCTGCTGGAACAGTTAGCACAGCCCAGGACTGCAAAGCATTCTGGGATACTGGGAGACTGTGAGTTAACTTGAATTGGAAAGGGATCTAGGATAAAAGTTCCATAAACCAGTATGACTTAATTCAGTCTGATACTATATCCAACCAGGTTTATCTTCACCTGGTTTGGGCCATTTTGAAAGCAGCTTATGTGCACTGAACTTCTGTTCTGTTACAGGCTTAAACCAGTTTCAGATCACTTAAACCGGTTTACGTGTAACCCATGTTCCTAGCCTAAATGACTAAGCAAAATGTGACTGTAACTTGCTGTTGCCATCTGCATATACCAGCAAAAGCTGGTGCTTTATTTTTATTGCTTCTCAGTTGAGTTTGGCCATTAATACTGTACTTATATAATTTATGGGAGCTTAAAACGTGCAAAACAACCCTGAATGAAGAATAGAAATTGTTTCATTTTCTAGTCTCACTGAATCCACTAGCTTCTTATAGGGCTTGAACCAGATAGCTGAAGTCACCTACAATCTCCTTGTTGATTTCTGTGAATTTGATCAGAATAATTTTTTTTATTTTAGAACTATGTATATGGTTGAAGTCACCATTTTCTTCTTGTCTATGATGCAGCACGTGTAGTATGAAACTTTATAACCGCAGCAAGCATATATCAAGAAAATGACATGCTTGCTAACCTTGAAACAAGTGCATGGAGCCCTGAGTTGGTCAGACTATGTGCTAGATTTCAATTACTGAGAGAATCCTTCATATTTCTCTTTCTGCAGCCTTTTTTGTTCATGATTAGGGGACTCTATTAGTTGGTCAGCTATGGAACATCGAGTGCATGTTTTTGGTTTGAAGAAGGGAGAACAAAGCAGCAAACACAACAGACAATGGGAAATAATTTGTATACCTTCAGGAAGATGTAAGGAAGTGGGGAAGTGTAAATTGTTTGCAGGTGAATCTCTTGATGATTTGGTTTAACTAGCAAGGTTAACAGCAGTCGGCTTTAATAGCCCCAGGAGCCCAGAGGACTCTAAAGAATAGTATTTTTATGACTAGTCTGCAAACGATGGGATTTTGGTAGCTACTGAAGTAAGTCTTGGTAGATTTTAATTGAGTTATTATATGATAATTAAGGGTTAATGGCCTGATTTTAAGATGTGCTGAAAACCTGCAACTTCAGTTAACTTTAATAAGAAATGCAAAAGCTCAGCAGTTTTCAAAATGGGGCCATAAGTAGCTAATTGATTTGTGTGGAGTGGATCTGCTGCAAAATGCTTCCAACTTGGCATTAAAATGGAAGAAAGCAAGGTTTAGGCACCGTTGTCTTGTAGTCTAGTGGATGGATTAGAGATGGAGCTTAAGGTCTTTTGGTTAGTGTCAGGTACACTGTTATTGAGCAGAGGCATTTCATTCCTTTGTAATACCATGTTAGGACTTAACAGCTTGTTCAACTGTACAACATTCTTACTGGCAACTTCCTCATCATAAACCTTCCTGTATTTTTAGCTTTTTTATTTCAGAGTGTTACATGTGTCTGCAACCCTGCGTGATCCAGCCCACTCTAAATGCCTGCAATAGAAAACTGCTCAGGGTGAGGAGACAATTCCTCCGTCCCCCTCCTAATTCAGATACAGCCAAGGAGACATCCAAGCTCAAATAGCAGCAAAGCAGTAATCCTGTCATAGCAATGGCAATGTCTGGACAGATTTTTTGTCAAGAGATGGGGTTAGAGCTATCAGTTATAGCTTCCATTTCCAATATATTTAAGTAAAAGGCCACAAATATTTTAAGAAAATACTTTGCAAAAAATAAGTAAGTAAATAAATAAATCAATCACCATTTTTCAGTAGCTCTAAGCAGGACTGATCTTACCAACCCCAGGACCTGGAAGCACATATTGTTCATGTTGTAGATGAGTATACTGACAATATCTTCCTACTGTAACTTAAAGAAGGTATAGGATAAGGGCACACCTGATCATATCTCCCAGTGGTTCTTCAGTTCCAGGCAGTTCTCCTGCTTTGGTACTTCAGCAGCCACCCATTCAGATGGTATGGCACGACTGTGATCATTAGTATTTTCACCTGCATTTCCAAGAAACTGAGTGACAGCTCTGGAAACAGTCTGCTCTTGTGCTATTCCTCTTGCTCCAGGCAGACTAACCTTTCTAAGATAAGACATCTATAATGCCTGCTTCCACCCGTGTCCAGTATGAGTAATAAAGGGGTCCTAGAACTGAGAGAAGTCTATTTTGTGCTTTCTGTAGCATGATCCATTCCCACATGCATCTCAGTATCATTAGCTGTTGCCTACTATACGCGATGCAGGGCTGGTGTTTATAGATTCATAGATGTTATGGGTTGGAAGGGACCTCACAAGATCATTGAGTCCAGCCCCTGGCACTTGGGCAGGAAAGACTGCTGGGGTCAGATGACCCCAGCAAGGTGCACATCAAGACTTTTTTAAAGATTTCCAGGGTAGGTGATTGTACCACCTCTGGGGGAAGTCTGTTCCAGACTCTAGGCACTTGAATTGTAAAGAAGTTTCTCCTTATGTCCAATCTGAAGCAGTCTTCAGGCAGTTTGTGGCCATTGGTTCTTGTCTTCCCCTGGAATGCCTTGGTGAATAGATGTTCCCCCAGGCAGTAATGTACACCACTTATAGACTTATAGGCTGCAACCAAGTCCCCTCTAAGTCTTCTCTTCTCCAGGCTGAACAGTCCCATGTCTTTCAGCCTCTCCTCATATCACCTGCTCTCCGGACGTCTAATCACATGTGTGGCCCTCCTTTGGACCCTCTCAAGCTTTTCCACATCCTTCCTGAAGTGTGCCACCCAGAACTGGACGCACTGCTCCAGCTACAAGCTCATTAAGACTGAGCAGAATGGGAGGATGACTTTCTTAGCCTTACTCGAGATGCATCGGTAGATGCGTGCCAGTGTTTTGTTCGCTCTGTCAGCTATGGAATTGCACTGGTGGCTCATATTCATTCTGTGGTCTATCATGACCCCCAGATTTCTTTCAGTCGCAGTGCTGGCAAGTGTAGCACTGCTAGGCCCATAAGTGTATTGCAGATTATTTTTCCCCAGATGGAGCACTTTGCATTTCTTTATGTTAAACATCATCAGGTTTTGATCCGCCCACCTTATGAGCCTGTCCAAGTCAGCCTGTATCCTCAGTCTGTTCTCAAGTATGACCACACTCTCTCAGAATTTGGTGTCGTCCACAAACTTTGCCAGAATGTCGAATCCAAATAAGTGATGAACATGTTGAAAAGCACTGGTCCAAGTACTGAACCCTGAGAGATGCCACTGGTCACCTTCCGCCATGTTGACTCAGTTCCGTCTATTCATATTCCTTGGATCTTACCTCAGAGCCAGTTACCTAGCCACAAGACCATAAAGTAGTTGAGGTCGTATTTTCCCAATTTTACCATGAGGACATCATGGGAGACTAAGTCAAAAACCTTTTTGAAATCCAAGTATATGACATTAGCCTCATTTCCCTTATGCAGATGGCAAGTTACCTAATTGTACAAGGAAATGAGGTTAGTCGGGCATGATCTGCCTGCAGCAAAGCCATTTGGCTGTCCTTTGAAATACTGCCTTCAGTTAGCCTATCAATAATGGATTCTTTGATAATTTTTTCCAGAATTTTCCCAGGGATTGAGGTCAAACTGATTTCCCTGTAATTCCCTGGGTCCTCCTTTCCTTGAAAATAGGCACCACATTAGCTCTCTTCCAGTCTTCTGGGACTTCTCCTGAGTGCCACGAGTCCTCAAATAGCTTTGCCATAGGTTGCGCAATGATGTCGGCCAGTTGTTTCAGCACTCTTGGGTGTAGTTCATCTGGTCTTGCTGACTTGTAGATATCCAGCCTCTCTAGACATTCCCCACAAGATCTTCGCCAACTCCAGGAGGATGATCACCTCCACCTTGATCATCTTGTATCCTGTCAAGCAGGCTAACACCCTTGGACTGGTGGAATACTGACGCAAAGTATTCATTTAGGAGTACGGTTTGCTCTTGAGTGTCAGTTATCAGCTGTCCTTTTTCGTTCAGCAGGGGCCTTATGTTTCCCTTATTTTTTCTCCGACTTCCTGTGTATCTAAAGAACTCTTTATGGTCCTTGATTCTGGTTGCCAATTTGAATTCAGTTTCTGCCTTTGTTTTTCTAATCTGCTCCCTACAGGTGTGGGCTATTGCTGTGTTACTCCTCCATGGTAGTAGTTCCTGACTTCCATTCCTTATAAGCTTCTCTTTTCAATATCAGGAGGTCCATGACTTCCCTGTTGAGCCAAGGGGGTCTCCCAGCCCTTTTGCTGCCTTTCTTTTGAAAAGGAATGAACTTCCTTTGTACTCCAAGGGTCACATCCTTGAGGAACAACCACTCTTCTTGGACTCCCTCCCCTATCGGACTATGGTCCTGAAGGGCCTCGCCAACCAATCTCCAACCAATCAACTCCAGTTACACAAATTGATGAATGAGGAGTTGTTGGTATTGCATGTGGCCAAGACATTTTGCTACCATTTTGCTGTGTAGTAACTCTGGATACATAAGCATATGCTAAGCTGGATCTAAAGGACTGAGTCCTTCTGGCTTATATATGGTCCATTAGAAGCTTTGCCACTGACCAGTATTTGGTTTTATGATACATCTCCCCTCTGTATATATTTCCCGTGAAATAAGTGTTGTAGTACTTACCCAGATACACAGGCAGCTTTTGCAGCCTGTGCTAGGCTCCATGCTACCGCAGCTAGACTGCTTCTGGTACCCTGAGCTTGTCAAGTGACTGCAGTATAAACATTCCCTAGTGCGCTTACAATGGACCTGGGCATCAGAGCTATTTTTGTATTTCAAGTTAATCAGCATATCTTATGAGCTGTAAACACCTTTTAATTCCCAACACTGATATATAGGGTCTTGTAAATTTGTATTTAAGCATATTTTAAAGTGTCTGGTAACTTGTGTGTTTACCAATTAAATAATAAGGATGAGGATACTTAATGTTCTCTTTAAGCTTACCTAAAGAACATTAACGTGGCCTAAAGTAAATTAAAAGGGGTATTTCAGGAAGAATAAAACAGGTCTTTGATTTTTAGTTTTACTATAGCACAGACAATTGATTTTGTTGAGTAGTGGTAAATTATGTAGTGCAATTTTAAGAAACTTTAGCTTGTTACACATTAGTCAAGCTACCTTTTAGGTTAGAAACATTCTACAGTGCAGACTTCGCACATGAAATATAGAATGTTTGAATGAAGACATTCATTTGATGTTTTAAATCATTACTACTATTCAGTGTACCCTAGATTTGGGACTGCTTTATTCCTTTATCTAGTCTTTCAATTAAACCTACTTCTAAACTTCCTATGGAAATTGGCTTTTACTTCATTTTTGTCCAGCTACCACAGCATTTCACTATGACTTTTTTGATACAAAATACACATATTGGATTTTTTCAGCCTGAGATGTAATTAAAAACTCATTTGATTACTGTATTTCTGGCTCTCTCTTACTTATTAAGTTCCTCTAATCAATTTTCTTTTATGAAGCTTCTGGGAAATTATCTCAAAAGCAACACAATTCTCTCCCCCACTGGCAGGTTTCTGAAAATGTACTGAATTGCATTCAGAGCACCTGTCCATATTCTGAATTAATCCACCAGTTTATTTCGAAAGCTATTTATTTGGCTCTGGTCCAGGCAGACTGTATCTTTGGCTGTTTCCTGTACTACGTACTTCATGTTTTATTGCATGAAAATCCCTTAATGCCCTGTTCTTTCATACAACCTGTCTTTTTCCATTTACTCCTAAGTGGAACTACCATACTGCTGAGCCATTTCATCTGGTACCCAGACTTGCAAAGCCAAATTCTTATTTACTTCAGAGAGCAGAGGACAGGTCCCCAACAGCTGTTTGATCCTGAATGGTTCAGAAAAATGAAAAAAATCCCAGTAATACACCTGTTAGTGTGCACTTCTTCATATTATAAGAATGTATTTTCTCTAACCCTAGCAGGTAACCATCTTATTTTCTGAAGCCTGAGCACAATCCTGGATTGACAAAGGTCTTCCACCTCTCCCTTCTGGATACTTTTGATTCTGAAACTGTTAGCAGTCCTACAAGTGCCATCTGGTCACATGAACAACAGATGCAGAATCATGTACTGAGACTGGAACCCTCATTTTACCATAACTACTCTAAGGGTGTGTCTGTATGTGTGCGTATTTAATGTACATTAGCGCAATTTAAGGCGTGTTAAAGGTGTGTGTTGCCAGACTGGTGGGGTGGGGTGTTAACGCCACACAGGTACACAGAGAGATGGAATCCTATATTGCTCACCCCAGTTAGCTAAGTAAGATTATATAGCTAGTTTGAGGAAAGAACTTACTTAAAAGAACAATGTATTCATAAACAGCCTTCCCAGGAGAAAGGGGAATCTGTCTCCTGAAAAGAAGGCCCAAGTAAAGGCTTGGAGGTAGTGGTAGCAGAAGGAAAAGGCGGGGGAGGGAATGGCTATGGGAAATGATACTCTCATACCCAACAAGGCGGAGAGCTATCCAGCAGAATTTATGGTTTAAACCTCTATTTGGAAGAGTGGTTGTCAAGTGGTCTAGTTAGTAGAAGGGAGAGTAACAGGAAAAGGCTATCTGAGTTTGTACCTTTTTCTTTAATGCTGATGAAAGACATGCATTAGAACTTGAGGGATATTATTGCTTTAGAAAAGGAAAGGATCAAGGCTCCTCTTGATACAGATTAGGGAAAAACACCATAGCGGGCGAGGGGGTGGCAGTACCATGTCTGTTGTGCAGCCAACAGGATACATCTAATCAACAGAAAAGTCTGGGAGCCATGTACTGCCTGAAAGCATGGGATGTAATGTGTTGCTATGACACACAAATAAGAGGGCTGAATTAAGGCTGTGAAAGACTACGTGAAGACTGCACGTGGGGCTGCAGAGAACATACAACTTGGCATGTCTGAATCACATACTTAGTGTCCCTAATGTACTCTTTTGCTTTGCCTACATTAACAGGTGTACATAATCTAGTAGTCTGCCTCTTGATTCTGTACTCAGAAGTAGGGGACTTCTCAGGCTGGTTGACACTGATAGCTTCTGTAGCCTTGAAGCAAGTCCATTAACCTCTTTGTTCTATTTCCTTATCTGCAACAGACAAACAGAATAATTGTCTAATTTACCAAGGTAATTCAGGGTGAGCTCTGCTGTGATAAGTAATGGCGTCATCATAAACCACAGATCCTGATGGCTATTTCAGTCAGACTGACTACAGAGGAAGATGCTATACAATGGGGTAGGCAACGTTTTTTGGCTGGAGTACCAGAAAACCCCACAATACCTACCTTGGAAGGTGCTGGAGTGCTGACATGCTAGAAAAACAAAATGAGGGCAGGGGGTACATGGCAGGATGCCCTGCTTGTGTCCCTTGCCCCCCAGCCCTGTTGCCTGTGCCCCCCAGCTCTGCTCATGACCCTTGCCTCCCACCCAAAGCCCTATCTGCTGCATCTCTGTCCTGGCCTTAGGGAGGCAGCACATACTGGCAGTGCTCCCCGCTGCGCTGCCCTTGCCACTTCTGCAAAGCAGTGTTGGAACCCAGTGCTGCAGGACACAGCGGGGGGTGCAGAAAGCTGCCTGCTCCCCGCTGCCCTGCCACACTTCCCCTGCTGGTGGGGGCAGCAGCGAGGGGCACAACTCTGTGCTGCTGCCCCCGCTGCTCCCGTACACACAGGGGAAGTCTGGCAGGGGAGCTGGGAGTAGGCAGCTTTTTGCGCCCCCAGCTGTGCCCTGCTGCACCGGGTACCAACGCTGCTTTGCAGAAGTGGCGAGGGCAGCACAGTGGGGAGCATTGTTGGTACGTGCTGCCTCCCTGGGGCTGGGGCTGGGAGGCGGCTGGGGCCAGGGCCAGGACGGAGAGCTGCAGATGTTTGCAGCTGCCCCAGGTTCGGGGTAGCTGCTGATAGCCACAGAGCCCAGGCTGCTTGCAGCAGGGCTTCCATGGGAGCAGCCCGGGCTCTGTGGCTATCAGTAGCTACCCAGAGCTGGGGTGGCTGCAGCCAGGAGGCTACAAACAGCTGCTAGCCTCCCACCTTGGCCCTGGCCCCAGCTGTCTCCCGGCCTCAGGCTCCAGGAAGGCATCAGGTGCTGGCACTGCACCCATTGGGGCTGGAGCCAGGAGGCAGCTGTTTGTAGCCTCCCAGCTGCAGCCAGCCCCGGCTCTGGGTAGCTGCTGATAGCTACAGAGCCCAGGCTGCTCCCAGCAGGGCTTGCAGCATCTCAGCTGCCTACTGGGAGCAGCTCGGGCTCCCAGCTGGCAGCAGCTACCCAGAGCTGCGGCCGGTTGCAGCTGGGAGGCTGCAAACAGCTGCCGCCTCCCTGGCCCCAACGTGTGCCAAGGAAAATGGCTTCATGTGCCATGCTTGGCATGCGTGCCAGGGGTTGCCAACCCCTGCTATACAACATGAGCCAAGGTATCAAAATCTTGCAGTCTGTATGTAAAATCAGTGTTTTATGAGGACCCTTGCTGTTGTTCCTGGTGATCCAGCCAGGTGTGTTTAAGGAGAAGCATCTTTGGAATAGAGCCAAGATAGGATGCAAAGCATTCTATCCTTAGTCTCTCTTACTGCAAAAATTCAGGGCATATGTGTGCTCCTTAAGAAAGCATGGCACCTGAAAAGAAGAGCAAAAGACCAGGGAAGGTTATGGTTCTTGCATTGAACAGCTAATTATTAGCTCTGTCAGATCACAGGCAAGCTTCAGAGTTGGGATGTCTGAGAACACACAGCTACCAGCACTGAGGCACTTAAAAATTAGGAGAACTCTTACCTTATGGCCTCCCAGCACTGATAAAGCTTGGGATAGGTATGTCTTAGTGTATGCCTGTCCTGCGGTAGATATACACCACAAGCAATTTAACTATAGTCACAGGGAGCTCAACATAGGTTAATTCAGTGGTAGGCAACCCCCAGCATGGGTACCAGTGGGGCATGCAAAGGCATTTTGCTTGGCATGTGCACCTTGGGGTGGATGGTGGGGAAGGGGTTGGGGCTGTGCTGCCACAACAAGGATCAGGCCCCTTGTGGTTCCCCCACTGTCCACCCCTGGCATGCTAACATCTTACAAATCAAGATGTTGGGCATTCTGCCCAAAAATGTTGCCAAGCCCTGGGCTAATTTATACCTGCTGAGACAGTCAGCAAGGTAGACTGTCCCACACTGAGTTCTGTGCTGCTTCTGGTAAGCCTGCTAGGTCAGATTCTCTCCTTTACACTCTTGCAGAGTAACAGAGATTCAGGCAGTCCAAACTGCTGCTCAGTTAAAATCAGCATCTCTGTGTCCTTTAGTACCAGTGCCAAATCTGTTCAAGTGTAAGCAAGGCACCTCTTGAATGACAAATACTCTTTTCTGCAGAACCTCAGATCTGCCTTGGAGGCTCCCATTCAAGTATTGACCAGTTCTGACCTTGTCTAATTTATGAGCATTGACAAGATTACAGCTCACGGAAGCCTGGCTCTAGTTCTGATATTTGTAAAGTGAGTCTATGGAATAAGACGATATAAATTCAGTTTTATTACTGAGCACATATCAGAATGTTATAGGTCACACTGTTCACTCTACTTTGGAACCCAATGGCTTCTAATTAATCATTTTTATTATGTAGACAGTTTTTGATTTCCAAGGGAAGACTAGTGACCAGGAAGCCGGAGGGATAAATTCAGATAAATTCTCCTGGTGTAAGTGCCACTGATGCCAATGGCTTCACAACTCAGCTGAACCTGAACTATATAACTCCAAAGGGGAAGTATTAATTTCGAACTCTTTTTAACTTTTATCATTCAGGTAAAATGGGAGCTATATCTTAGCCACTCAAAGCTTTGGTCTTATACAACAACTGCCTGACAGAAGACATCTTGAAAAGCTAAAATAATCTCTATCTACGTGGGCTAGAACTGGAAATTAAAACTGTTTCTGGAAGAACCTGCCTATGGCAGCCTAACTATAGGGATAATAAAGGGAATAGCTTCCAGGTGCTATTTATATGAATCATGTCTTTGTTTTAGGAATACAAAATGTTTCAGCTGCTACACTCCAGAACTTGTGTGTACCATGGGAGGAGTATGTATTGGTGGAAAATGGCTGTAATTTTCTTACTGTTAACTGGGTGCTTTTCTTGTCCATTGTGGGCCAAAATCTTTGCTGGGGAGGGATATGGCAAGGGCTTCTAGAGGTGTAGCACATCAGCGCGCTCATTCTGGACTTCAGCCAGTGGAATTCTTTTGGAGCTCACCAATCTAAGTTGGCAGAAAACTTTGGCAGCTTTCTTCACTGTCAAAAGAGGGCCATGAAGAATATATTGCCAGACCTGAGTAGGGATTCCTCCCCACCCAGGGAAGTTATAGCAAATCCTAATGCAGCAGACAGAAGCTAACTGACAGACCAGCTCTAGCAAACATATATATTCAGGTCCTATGAATTTAGCTTTTGTTAAAGCTCCTGGTTGCCTCAATCCTTTCCTAAGAAAGATTAAGGCTGGGTGGTTTACAATAACATACTTCTTCATTGGTAAAATATGCCCAGGTACTTTTACTGAGGAAAATAGGGATTATATGTTTTAGCAAAGTGTGCTCTGATCAGAGTGAAAACTTTTTGCTGTCAAAGGGAAGGAATGGGTTACTGAGAGAGTGGAGATCTTTTGAAATAGCTCAGATAATATGTTACTGTAGTTGCTAGGCAAGCTGATAACCCATCTGTTCACAATAATTTAATAAACCTGAGAAGTTAGTAATTTCCTGGTAGAAGAGGAAAACACCATTTCATAAACGTCACCATAATCTCTTATTTGGCTCTGCAAGTCAGTGGTTTTGTTCTTAATCTCACATGCTAACAGCTTGTGCAGAATATAAGAGGACTCAGCACCTTTCCTTTCAACACGTCTTTTGAGCAACGATCAATACCTTCTGCCTCATCATTAAATAGATTTTGAAAATCTCTTCAAGCCATATCAGATTCATATCCTTATTTAGGTCTTTAAAATTTATCCTCAGCTGGGAATTCTGCAAGTAACTGTGATTCTCTTGTTCTCAACACTTACTTGAAGTATTCCATCCATCATCATTTCTAGTCCTTTTCTGATGCAATGTAGTTTGTGCTTTGTCTTTCTTGAAAACTGAATGGCTGTTAAATTATCCATTTATCTTCTTTCAGATTTGCAGTACAATTTGAGTAGATTGTGCTGGCTGTCTCTCTCGCTTATTGGCCATATTTTCAGTTTACTTCTGGTTTTATATGTTTCATTCACCAGTATAAGTCCATTTGCAATAAACTTTGCAGCTAATTTTGAATAGGATGACAACATAAATTGTCATTGCACAGATGATTCATTTTTTTATAGACAGTGGTGCAAAAGTGTCTAACCCTGAAATTCAGGCTCCCTTGACTTCAGTGAAGTGTCTCCCACAGATTTCAGTACTCCTCACTTATTCTTATGTTCCTTAGTCATTGATCTACTATTCCTTCTGGGGATGGGATAGGTCTTTGTCAGGTAGCTGCTTGTAGAGCAACCTGAAACACTTTGTTCCTCAAGGGGCTAAATATACTGCTGTCTTCCTCTCCAGCTAGTCTGAGAAAGCTTGCAGACTCCATAAATTCTGAGCAGCAAGGCAGCAGACTGCTTCTTTGATCTACCTCTTTGTCAATAATTCTTCCAAAATCACATATTAACAAAGAAAAAATACCATGCTAGGGAATGGAGGAAGGAAAGTTAAGATTTTTTTTTCTAAGTTCATTGTAATGAGAAGTCTGAAGATTGTAGAAACCCAAACGATCTTTGCTGCAGGCCCTCTACAGACCCTCCAGCATCATAACCCTTTACATATGCACTTTCCTTTCCTTCTTCCTTTTTCATGTCCTTGTGACAAGGTATTTAGTAGAATTCATATAACTCATTTGATTAGGAAACTGTAAATCATATGATTTCTTTTATGCCCCCTCACACTGGCTTACTTTCTGTTGTGCTGCAAACTGAGGACAGGTGTTCATTTGAAGCACCAAGAATTTCTGGGGAATTTGCAGTATCTTGAAAACACAGTGGGAAATACATACACAACAATTCAAGTGTCTGGCTGTCCAAACCATCATAGAGCACAAGAACCTGTACTTTTGGTGCACAGCAGCTAGATGGCCAGTGTGCAGAGATCTGGTCCTTGGACATTCCTGAGGACAGCCAAACATAGAAGAAAGTACCGCTTGGCTGGCCAGAGACCCAAAGTTCAGAGCTGAACTTACTCAAAGTCCAGGTGGATTTGGTTTGAATGCCTTGGTTTAAGGTCATCATTAGTAAAAATGGCAACAAACTGTGAACCATGTCCTTCTGTTCCTGCTTAAGACCTACTAAAAGCCCCATTTTTTTTTTTTTAGCTGTAAGTGCCCTTTCCCTAACAAGATCCCCAGCTACCTAGGCCCCAGCCAACATGTCTGCTAGGCTTAATTAGCTTTTCCTGAAGCAGACATTTTTATGAACACACCAGACAATGCTGCCACTGCTCCTTGAAAAGTTTGGGCAATATTGCCCTGTGGATGTCAGCATTCTCAGTGGAGAATGATACTGTCATTTAAACTGCCAGCCTCTGCTGGGTGTGGTCTGTGGTGTATCATGTACTGCATGCTGAGACAATATGCTTTAATTATCTATGTCACTTGGGCTTTCCCAGGGAGCACAGGCATTATATTTCAATGTCAGTGCTCAGCTTAACTGTCAAATATGAACCCTTCCAAAAGTTTACTTCTCTGCGGGCACATCTACATGAGACATTTACTGCGGAGCTGCCTAAATTAACTTCGCAGGAAACGTCTGAACGTCTACACATGCAGCCGTATTAGAGTTCAGGAAACCTATAAACTCCACAGTATGTTAGTACTTGTAAATACAGGTACTGTCCTGCTGTAGAGTTTTTTTATGCACAGCAGTGTGCACGTAGATCCCAACCCAGCTGGCTGGGGCACAAGGTTGCTTCAGTGCAGGGGCTGCATGCTGGCTATCCCCACACTAAAGCACCCTCATGCCCCAGCCAGCCGCTCCCGCAGCACATTGAGCTGGGTTGGATCAGCCCGGGGCTGGCAAGGTGACCTTCCCCAGACCCCTGCCAGCCAGGGCTGCTCCAACTCAGCTCAAAATACTGCAGTCCTGGGCACGTGTGTAAACATGGTGCCCAGGAACAATAAACTCTGGTGCGATATGCACTGAAGTTTATTGCTGTTCATAAATATGCATGTATAGGTGTGTCCACCAGTATTCTCTAACATCCATCAAAAGTTTTATAAAAAGAGCCTCTTGTATCTTCAGTGAGGACCTGCCCATCAGGAGCCAGCCATGAAATCTTCTCTGAGGTAAAACCAACTTCAGTGAAAGATGTGTAGAACTGATCAAAGTATTTTTGACAACATTTTCGGAGAGATTTGATGAGGTATCAGTGCATTCTATAAAATATTTTTAATGTCTGAAATATGGAGAAACAATAATCACACTGCACTTGACACAAAGGCAATAATCAAGTAGTTCCCTCTGTCTACAGCCCCAAGACCTTTGATATACCTACCTTTCTCATTTTCCTACAGCAAGTTGTTTGACTCATAATTAAACTTACCTGTGGAATAACATCTCTAGGATGATGTCACTACAACAGCCTTTTAAGTTGGTCCACTCATCATCAAGCATGTATTAAAGGCAAAGGCTTTTAGTGATAGAACTTCTGGGAAGTGCAGGGAAACAAGCAGATCTCCAACAGATATAGCAAACAATTTGCTGTCTTTTTAATCCTGCAAGAATTTGCCATGATATCCAACATCTGAACTGCAAATGCATGCTAAAGGATTTGTGCCAAAAGTTTAAATCATTGTGAAAATCAGGAGACTGACTTTATCTCTTTACTTAGGAGGAGGTAAATTGAAGCATAGGGACCTACACAAGAGACACCAACTCTTTTTTTTAACTCATAGTCAAGTACATTCATTGATTTCAGTGAAGATTTTGCATGAAGAAGAACTGCAGGAGTTCCAAGATTTGAATCTCTCCTTTCACAATGAGAGTGAGCAGAGCACTCTCCAATGCACGTAAGTTGTGGGCGTGTTTATCTCCCATAAAGACATCTCTTTTAAACTTAAAACAACTGCTGTCGATGTCACTGACTATCTGATTATGTATTTATACACAGAAGAGCAAGAGAGCATGACCTCTGGCCTTGCTATTCAGGATGTAGCTGTCTGTTTAAGGAGGCTGTGAGCAAAGGCTGGGCTTCTGTAAGCATCCTTTGTTTGAAGTGAAATGCTTTGATATTGTTTGTGGAAATCTCCCTGTTCTCTGAGACAGCCTTATATGGAGTGCTAGGATCTAGTTGGAGGAAATCCAGGCTCTAAGGCCGTTGATCCTGTCCTATGTTCACTCCGAATGCAACAAGTTTCTGGTGATGATGAAACTTGAACACCATTTGAAAAGAAGCTCTGAGGACCTTTAGTCTGAGAAATGCAAATGAATGCATCTTAATGCTCCAAATGCTGTATTCCAGTTACAGAGAAGCCAAGTGAACACTTAATACTGTTACACTGGTTGCCTCTAGCAAAAAAGGCTAAGTTATTGATTTAAGAAAAGAATATGTTGCAAATGTGAGATGTTCATAGTAGCTAGGGTCAGGAGGGACTTGAACGGATCATCTAGTCTGACCCCCTACCACAGGCAGGAATGAATGCTGGGTTCACAATACCCCAGACAGGTGATCATCCAACCTTCTCTTGAATTTGCCCAATGTAGGGGCGCGGACCACTTCCCTGGGAAGTTGGTTCCAGATTTTGGCTACCCTAACTAAAATATTGCCTTCTGATCTCTAACCCAAACCTATTCTCCATCAGCTTATTACCATTGTTCCTTGTCACCCTAGGTGGTGCTGGGGAGAAAAGAGCTCTGCCTATTTGCTATTGATCTCCCCTGATGTACTTGTAGGCAGCCACCAGGTCCCCCCTCAGCCTCCTCTTGCTGAGGCTGAACAGGTTCAGGTCCTTCAGTCTCCTCGTAGGGCCTGTCCTGCTGCCCTCTCACCAAGCGGGTAGCCCTCCTCTGAACCCTCTCCAGGCTGGCCACATCCCTTTTGAAGTGTGGCGCCCAGTACTGGATGCAGTACTCCAACTGCAGTCTGACCAAAGTCGCATAGAGGGGGAGTATCACTTCTCTGGACCGGCTTGAGATGCACCTTTGGATGCATGACAAGGTATGGCTGGCCTTGCTGGCTGCGGTCTAGCATTGGCAGCTTATGTTCATCTTGGAGTCAATAATGACTCCAAGATCCCTTTCTGCCTCTGTGCTTTCAAGAAGGGAACTCCCCAGCCTGTATGTATGCTGTGGATTCCTTCTCCCAAGGTGCAGGACCCTGCATTTGTCTTCATTGAACGCCATCCTATTCTCGTCTGCCCACTTTTGTAGTCTGTCTAAATCTAGTTGCAGCCTCTCTCTCCCTTCAAGTGTGTCCACCTCGCCCCACACCTTAGTGTCATCAGCAAATTTGGACAGCATGCTTTCCACCCCCTTGTCCAAGTTGCTGATGAAGATGTTAAACAGTGCGGGCCCGAGGACCGAGCCCTGGGGTACCCCACTGCTCACATCTCTCCAGGTTGAGTACAACCCGTCCACCACTACTCTCTGAGTGCGCCCCATCAGCCAAGTTTTTACCCATCCAACTGTGCAGGCATCAATGCCGCAGTCACTTAATTTATTGATGTGGATGGGGTGAGAGACAGTGTCAAAGGTCTTTTTAAAGTCTAGAAAGACTACATCCACAGTGACACTATCATTCAAGAATTTAGTTACTTGGTCATAAAAGGCAATCAGGTTGGTCTGGCAGGACCTGCCTTTAATGAACCCATGCTGCTTGCCCCTAAGCGTGATCTCCCCTGCAGGCCCCCCACAGATGTGCTCCTTGATGATTCTCTCCAAGATCTTCCTGAGCACCAAGGGTGTTTGCATAGTCAAATAGGTAATTGGTACAGTACTGGCAGCATGGCTGTATAAAATACCTCAGTTTTCCACAATTAGAAATTAAGAATGAAACTATTATTTCTGTAAGTTCTAAAAGACAGAGCATCCTCCAGTGCAGATAGCAGTTCTGTTCACTTAATGGAGATCCTGACACTAATGGTGGGTTCAAAATGCTATATATAACAAATATTCTTAACAGACTACATTTGCAACATCTTTATTGCAGACCACTAGTACCATATGTAATGTTTAAAAAAAATATGCAGTGGCTTAAAATGGATGTTATAAAGCTGTATTAAACAACAGTAGATTGAAATGGAGCATACTATAGGATAACCAACAGAAACCAGCTTATCCGGGGTGAGGTGCTGCTAAAAAAACCTAATTTTAGCTTCCCTAACAGTCCAGTGAATGGTTTTCTTAACTGAAAATGGCCAACATACTTGGGAAGCAAAAGCAATTTAATCTATAGAGACTTTGAGAGGTTATTGTCAGTTGCAGTTCTGAACACAGTTGTGATAGCTTGTGGCCTGAATAAAGTCAGAAGCAACAGTTCATACTGTCAATGCAAAAAACAATCAATTTTCAGGTATCTGATCCTGGCCCTGTATTGCAGCAATGCAGGGTTCATTTCTGGGCAGGCTAAGGATTTGACAAGGCAGAGCTGAAATGCACTGCATTCTAGCAGGCCTTTAGTGATGATCCTAGTCACTATGGCTGGGTACAGACAGTCAGAATCCTGCGGCTGAATCGATTCAGTCTTTGCAGATTAGTCTAAAATGCACAGATTAGACTGAAACAGAAGTGAACAGACATTTACCTTAGATTCAGGAAATGCAGCCACATGCCTGCAGTGGTTCAGGCCAACCGCCAGGGAGTGCTAGAGCATGGCTCTCTGGTTGTGTGTTCACTTCCTCTTCCTGCTGCCCCTGAGGTTTCTGGGATTTGCAGTCTAGACTTACAATAGCAGCCCTCTGCAGAATTGCTTATCACTTTCTCTTCCTCCTTCCAGGTGCCTCTGGGATTTGTAGTCCACAGTTGCAGCCAGCAGTAAGTTTGAGTGGGGGAAAGAGTGTTTAACCCCATTCCCCGGCCCCAGACGGGGTTTCCATGGGGGGGCAGTTCCCCCCACTGCAGACTGGGCTGCATCCGCAGCCGGGCTTTCCTTCCCCCTACCCTCCTTGTCAGCCAGCCCTCACTGCTCCCTCTAGGAAGCAGAGGGGCGGGGCCAACCCTGCTCTCTGAGCAGACAGCCCAGCCCAGGGCTGGAAAGCATTCTGGGAAGCTGGGGGACTCTCATTTAACTTGAACCAGGAAGATGTCTGGGACAGAAGTTTCATAAATCAGTTTGACCCGAATCAGTTAAGTCTCATACTACATTCAACCAGGTTTATCTTAAACCAGTTTCAGACATTTTGAAACTGGCTTATGTGCACTGAGCTTCTGTTCTGTTCTGTTACAGGTTTAAACCAGCTTCTGATCACTTAAACCGGTTTATGCATAACTTCTGTCCCTAGCCCATAAATCTGAGCAGTCCAAGAACAAGGGAACAGTGAGGTGGCTTACAACCATCAGTCCTCCACATTTCAAGGCCTATACTGATCATGGCTGACCCCAACCTAGAGAGTAGGCCTGCCTATTCTAAATGGATACAAAAAGTTGTCAGATTTAGAGCTTGGCAGCTAGTGTTACTATTTAGGAAATGTTCTTGATATTATGGCCTCTGAAATGGGAGTTGAAGTTGATATTTATACATATTCAACTTGTCTGCTTTCCCTGTGCTTTACCTCAGCAGTGTACTCAATTCCAAGGGGTGATGAGGCATGGCTACTATGGAGAATTGTTAAGTCTTGATGAGCTGCTGCTCGCATGGAAGGAACTTGCTAAAAGAAAGTGGCAAAACCAAGAAAACTAATCTGCTAGATGGCTTTAATAACCAAAGAACAGATCAGTTGGTGGGCAACTTTAATCACTTGACAAAAGGGGCTTCAACTTTAATAAAGGATGACTTTTTCACAAGCTATTCTGGAGTCAGCGAGAGGTGGTAAGAGGAGAAGGCAGTATTGTGCACAAGAGGAGGAGGTTTATCTAGGATGCACTAGAGGACTAAAGAATGCTTTGGAGTAGTGAGAAGACTATAAGAAGTAAGGGTGGGCATGGAAGTCTTACTGTTTCATCTCTATGTGTATGTCTTAAGCTGTTTAAGAGAAATGTTATTAGAAACTGTATTTTATGCTTTGGCCCTCATGCTTCTGTTGGGGTAAAATGCATAGCCAAATGGCACCAGGATTGAAGCTATGGTAAAGGGTGTTCTTAAACCATTGGCTTGTCTTGGAAGGGATGGTGTCAGCAGTGGTCTAGGAAGTCTAGGCCAGTTGGACTACAAGGATGTTTTTACAAGTGCTCTGGAAATGGGGAAAAGGGGGGGGGGGGACTCTTTTAATTAGAGTGGTTCTGAGAGCCAGTCTGATTAAGGTGCCCTCATGTATCGGCGTTGCTGCACTTCAAAATGGTGGTGGGAGCACTTTATTTAAAGCTTGTTGAATGAGCTTTAGTTAAAGTACCCTCACCACCATTTTGAAGTGTGGGATGAACATTCAGTATGGGGTTGCTAGGATTGTGATACTGAGTTTCTTGTCTGTTTGCTTTCTCTGACACTTCAGAGGAATGCCCAATAGCATATTATCTATGTGACTCATAGGCATTTTACTGCAGTTCCTGCTAAGGCAGGACTCCGCTCTGGCTTCAGTGGGAGTTGAGAACAGTTAGCTACAGGTTGAATTGTGCCCTCTGTGTAGAAATACGGCATAATGGAACAGATTTAAATGACTGGATCTCTGTTGGTGGATATATGTTCCCACATGTAGTTCTGGTAAGGACAATGGACATCAGTTTCTGCCTGCATGGATCCAGGGCTAGCATTGTTATTATGAAAGGGGTTACTTGCTTGGATCATGCACCTGATGGATTAATGTTGTATTATCATTTGGGTACTTATAGAATTCTGTAACAAACATTTGATTTCCTAAATAGGACACTAGTGGATTTATGTAAGTGTCATTCAGGTTTTGTGAATCTTTATCAATGAGAACTCCACCTCTTCATACTTTATTCTTAATGAAGTAACCATAATGTTGTAACCCACTCTGTCTTAACGTAGTCTATACTCTATACAACATATTACAAAGGCTGAAATTAAAAGATTTTTTAGAAGGGAAGACAACCCAAACCCATATTATATAGCCGACAAAATGCACCAACTGTAGGTTTTGTACCCTCTGTAAACAGAGGATTTACAGTGTCTGAATGTGTCATTGGTGTGATGGGTGTACTGAGGTTTGATTAAGTTGGATGTGGAAATTAAAACTTGACTTTATATTCAAGAGAGTAGCTCACACAGTGTGATACTGTGACATCGAGTTTTCTGTTTACCCCTAAGGCTGGTGCTGCAATGACTTCAAGGTTTGATAGTGTCTCTTTTTTTTAAGTTGTTGAGCAGCAGGCTAATAGCTGCACAGCATGATGAAAAGACAGCAGAAAGTAGGGGAATCAGATGTGAATATATTCCCCAGAGAGCTCCTGCTAGGATGGAGCTAACTAACCAGTGCTTTAGTATTCAAGATCTAGTCTTTTCACACAGAGGTTGCTTTGTTTCTCCACCCACCCTGCTTTATTGTACCCTTTCATATTACAGATTCTGTCACAACATAAATCATGACTTCTGGCTATAACATTACCTAGTTTGGGGAAATAACTTTGTTTTTATATTTTGCTCTTCTTCTGACATTTTCCCCTTATCCTAGTCTATGTAAGAGATGAGTCTAGTGAATTTAAAAGACTGCATGGATCTGTATTCTCCCATGAAGCTAAATATTCATCAGATCATTAAATACTTACTTTATTGTAGTAGACAGTGACTTGCTGTTGTGGCAACTCAGAGCCAAAGGTACCACATCCTTGTGTAGCAGGGGCACAAGGACGAACCAGCTGGCAGGACTGTAGCTTCCTCATTCACAAGGATGCAGAGGAGGGGGAACACAGTCCATCTTCTTACATTAGTAGCTACTAGAGACGCATCCTGTCTATAGCAGGGAAGTATTCCTAAATCTTTTTGTGCATGCATATATATGTAGAAAGGAGTTACAGTCGCAGTTACATTTCTGGCATGACCAGTCATTCACTTTATGTACACCCAAATACCGACTGAGATCACTTGGCGACTGGGCTTCGTGAAGAGCAGGAAGAAGAGAACATTACATTTTGTACAGATTTCAGAGGGAATGTTTGATCAGGAGAAAAAGAGTAATTAGTCTGTTTGTTTGTTTTTTCTACATGATGAGAGCCAACTCCTCCAGTCTTTATCCGGGCAAAACCCTGATATCAGTAGGAGGCTGGCCTCAGACTGCAGGGTTGGCCCCCAAGCTTGGCTGATGAAGAAGTATGCAAGCTGGTGATGACAGGATTCCACAATGTTGCTTACCATCTGTAGCCTTGCTTGCATAACTATTTTCTAGTCAGGCAGAAGAAATAAGCATCCATCTGGGCCAAACACTGCATCTGATGTAATTTGATTAGCAGTGGCACTTTATTGTAGGTATCTGCAGCCCATAACACAGCCATCCATCTTACAGCTGTGGTACTTATTCCAAGCATCCAAGTAATCTGTGTGGGTGCACGACCACATTAGCACATTCTAAGCTGGATGCAATATGTGCCTGTACCAAGTGATCCCGTGGGCTGTGCCATGGAATGTCCCTTCCATCTCTCAGGTTGGAGGAGCCAAAACTGGGGTTGAAAAATTCAGGCCTGTGTTTTCCCTGGGGTCCTGCCTATTCAGGTCTGTGCTTATATGCAGAATTATTCATTGAACAAAACACAGTGCACAGTAGGGAACTTTTACCGCATTAAGAATCATTGCCTGATATAAAAGAGATCTTTGTCTGGGCAGCTCTGGATTTCAAAGAGAAATGATATTTCTGTCTTCATAGTCCGTAAATTAAACATTTCTGTCTACGATTCAAAATTCTGAGCAAAGGGAAGGGAAGGAAGGTAAGTGTGCTGTGTATAGCAGCATTAGAGACTGCTATATAAACAACTCTCTTATTTGGAAATGAAGGGCCAGTGCTGTCCTGACTCTGCAATGGCAGTAAGTAAAATTACCTCGTATAAGGGCATGCAGATGCTATCAATCCATTCCAGCTGCAGCCTGGGCAGTTCATCTTTTCTGTTCCGATCAAAAATAGCCTGAATTGAGAGGAAAACAAAAGTATCATGCTTTACTATACTGAAATATTTTTACCAATACAGTACAGAGTCAGTTATCCAAATTATTTGGGATAAAAGCTCATTCATAAGATCGAACTGGTTGACAAAATGAATATTCAACAAATATGTATATGTGCAATGTATACAATATGTCTACAGACTTTTATTTCAATATGTCAGTTATTTTACATTTTTCTCAGTAGTTAAAACAGTTCACTCTCCTTTTGTTTAGTTACTTGTACCTTTGTACCACATATCATGTAGGTTGACAGCACATCCTACTTTGGGTAACTAACTACTGTATGTAATCCAACACTTGGGTGTTCTGAACAGATTGTTAACAAGAGAACACTTTGTAAACCATAAACAATCTTTACATATACTTTTTAGTTTTTTGTCCAGGATGAGATATAATTTTCAGCTTTTTTTTTTTTTTTTTTTTTGAAGTTTGTAAGTTGAAGTTATTTGATTGCTATAGCATGCAATTTCTAAATGTCAATATAATGCTGCCGGTGGACAAGAGCAAGAACCCTAAAAAGGATGCATGGTAATTTTGTGTAGACCAGATAATACCATTCTCTGCCACAAAAGAAGCAAAAAGGCTTTGAATTAATCAGAATAAACTAAGGAGAGTATGTGTCATGCTGCCTTGAGAGGACCCAGGAGCACAGCCATATCTTGCAGTCTTCTCGCTGGGGAATCATCAGATTGAGCTGGGAGGAATACTCGCTCTACAGTTTGCTCCTTTGGGAAAGAGAGCTCAACTTCTTGGTCATTTGTGAATCTACCACAGGGAATACTGCAGGGGATGAAGGCAATTGCTGGAACACTTGGAAGTTGACCATGCTGTCAGAGTCAAGGAAGACTAGAGATAAGGAGGAAAGACTTGAGCTCTGTGAGGTTTGAACCCATGTTTCTTGCATATTCTGTATACCAGCGTTTCCCAACCAGTGTGCCACAGCACACTGGTGTGCAGTCAGGCACGCCCAAGTGTGCCATGGCATTTTGGGTTGGAGCCAAGCCCCCTGCCTGCTGCTGCTGAGGACACAGATGGGGAGTGTGGCTCCAGCCAGGCAGGGGGCGTGGCTCCAACCCAAAATGCTGGCTGGCTGGCTGTGCACCCCCTACCTCCCACCCCGTCTGGTGTGCCACGGTGCTTTTTAATTTAGGTAAGTGTGCCGTGGGGCAAAAAATGTTGGGAAATGCTGCTCTATACCCTCATTTCCTGCCACTTGTCTGAGGTTGTCCTACTTGCTTGATGGGAAGGATGCAGGCAACATGAGTCAGTCTACTGTTGTCTACTGTTGTTCCCCTGATCCTGGGTACTTTTAAGTTTTACTTTTCCTTAGGCTTTTCCTGAACAAAAGGGCTTGTCCTGGATCCATGTTTTCTAGGTTCTGATGCTAATATAAGCTAAGTTTTCTGTACTTTTTGGAAACTTAATATAGAATCAAATAATAGAAACTTATTGTCAGAAGGAACCTCAGGAGTTCATCTAGTCCAACTCCCTGCTCAAAGCAAGAGCATCTCCAACTAGATAATCCCAGCCAAGCTTTGCTTAGCTGGGTCTTAAAAACCTTTAAGGATGGACATTCCACAACCTCTCTGGATAGCTTGTTCCAGTGCTTGACTACCCTCCTAGTGAGAGTTTTTCCTGATATCTAACCTAAACTTCCCTTGCTAAAACTTGAGACCATTGCTCCTTGTTCTATGTTACCACTGAGAGTGGTCTAACTCCATCTTCTTCGGAACCACCGTTCAGGTAGCTGAAGGCTGCTACTAAATCCCCTCTCAGTCTTCTCTTCTGCAGACAAAATAAGCTCAGTTCCCTTGGTCTCTCCCCATAAGTCTTGTTCCCGTGCCATCTAACCATTTTCATTGCCCTCCACTGGACTCTCTCTAATTTGTCCACATCCTTTCTGTAGTGGGGGCTCAAAACTAGACACAGTACTCCAGATGTGGCTTCACCAGTACTAAATAGAGGGGAATAAGCACTTCCCTCAACCTGCTAGCAATACTCCTATTAATGCAGCCCAGTATACCGTTAGCCTTCTTTGCAACAAGGGGACACTGTTGGCTCATATTTAGCTTATTGTCCACTGTAATGCCCAGGTCCTTTTCGGCAGAGCTGTTGCTTAGCCAGTTAGTCTCCAGCCAGTACCAGTGCATAGGTTTGTTCTGCCCTAAGTACAGGGCTTTGCACTTGTCCATATTGAATTTAATGAGATTTCCTTTGGTCCAATCCTTCAATTTTTCTAGGTCCCTGAATCCTGGTCCTACCCTCCAGTGTATCTAGTACTCCATCCAGCTTGGTGTCATCCACAAACTTGCTGAGGGTGCATTTTATCCTATCTTCCAAATCGTTGATGAAGATATTTAACAAAACCAGCCCCAGGACTGACCTTTGGGGCACTCCACTTGATACTGGCTGCCAACTAGACATTGAGCCATTGATTACTATCTTTTGCGCCTGACAATCCAGCCAGTTTTCTGTCCATCTTACATTTTATTAAATCCATACTTCCTTAGCTTGCTTGAGAGAATGTTGTTATTTAAAAGCATGTCAAAGAGGGAGATCATGTCAAAAGCAAAATTGCGTATGTTACATTAACTGTCCATGCTCATTGTTCTTTCTTAAATGCACAGATATCCTAATGGATCTTAGTAGGAACAGAAGTTTCAAGAAGTTATAGATCAGAAAAGGGAACAGCATTCTGGATGCAATTTGAAATGTTTTCCCCTTTATTCTTAAGGTAGTTGAGTACTATTAAAATTTTCATTCTATGGCCTGTGAAGACTCTTATAATATTTTAATGCAAGGAAATTGCACTTTATGTGTACTGCATATTCTCTATGTAGCTTTTGTAGAGCTACATTAGCTTTTGTAGAGGCAGCAGTTCTTGCATTTGACTCTGTTGAGTGATCTGGAATAGAGTTATCACATGAAACATTTAAGTGACTGCTGTAGTTTTTTAAAATATCCACCTTTTTCAAACAATAAAGCTCCAAATGACTTTAACCCTCACACCCTAAGCTTTGTGAACACCATCAACATTAAATAAATATATAAATATTTAAAATTATGTACATTAATAAAAATAATGTGTGTTAAAGTAAAATTATTTTCTCTTACAGAGGGATTTTATTAGTGTTTCAAGGACCACTTTATGTAAAATGCACTATGTATGTGCTATATGGAATAGTATTTTCAGTTATTCAAGGTTATATTTGATCCAAGACCCCAGCCTTGTCAGTACTATGGCTGACTAACTGTACTAGAGATAATTAATTTGTTTATGTGCAAAGGAAGGCAGAAACTGAGAACTACTTTATGAGAGAGCTATTAACATCCCTTAGCATACTGTACAGAGTTGATAACAATTGAATCAGATCCTCAGCTGATATAAACGATGCAACTCTTGATTTCATTGTTATGCTGGTTTACATCAACTTGGTGCTTCCCATATTGTAGTATGCAAGTGACATTTTTTGTGACTGCTTCCTTGAAGTATTATTATATACAGATTGAAAAGATAGATGACTTATTTTTTTTAATGTTTTGAATATGAACTCCTTAAAAGTCCTTCCTGTGTTTCCCCAGATGATGATCTGTAAGCTTTTAAACATATTTAGGTGTGAATAAGGTCTCCTCTTCATTTCACCCACTTCAAATCTTTGTTTTCTTTCTTCCTCTCTGTGGTTTCAGTTTACACTTTGTATCCTTTTTAGGTATTATATCTTATCAATTATAGTAGATGGACCGACAATCCCAAATTACCCAAGAACCATAGGACTTGTTGTGGGTACACCAAAATGGTTCTTTAGAAATGATACTGCAAATAAAACAGATATCAGAGATAGCTGACTTGGTAATTATTATTTCTGTGAATATACAGTAGTTGTTTGAATATGGTTGTAATCACTGCTGTTACAGAACGTCCACAGAGAATATAAGGGTATCAACAGTACGTGGGGAGTAAGGGTTCAGCCCAAAACTTACTTAAGTCAATGACAGGCTTTGGACCAGGTCCTAAAAAATTCTGCTTTTAAGCTGGTCATATATTTATTCCAATGTGCTTCTCTGGGCATATCTATACGTAAATTTATGCGCACCTAACACTTAATGTGCCTTAGTCTAAGGCACATTAAGGCATGCAGGTGTGCCCTACACATAGTACCCTCTGTGTACAAAACTGAGGTGCTTCCTTGAGGTAAAGCAGCAACATGATCACCATTTTCTTAGAAAGTGCGTTTCAAGAGTGGTAACAAACTTACTGAAGGGGTTAGTTTGAGTTCAGATCTCTCTCTGTCTCCTTGCTCGAAGAACTCACTGGTTACCAGTTCAGCTGCCTGAAATATAATTATATTAAAGGTAGATATATTTGTCAACTGTTTTTACGGTCAAGAATTTCTTACCTAAGGCTCTGGCTAAAATATTTTAGCGTGTGTATATCTGTAAACACAGTAGTCCTATGCATACATTTAAATATGCTTGAGTACATATGCTAGGCACATGCTTGAGTACCTTGGTGAATTGGGGTTTATAGAGCTGTACGATGTGGCCATGTTGCAAAAACACATTCTAATTTTCCTTTTGATGCCTGTGGCAAAGACAAGACAAACTGATGGTGGAGTTAGTTGGAGTTTCTTGTAATTTACTCAGGCATGGAGAGTAAAATAGACCCCTATGATAGTTCCATGTAGGCATATACAATTATTTCTACAAAAGACTGTAAAGTGTGCATGAGCTCTCTGGCAGACAAGGTTCCTTGGGTGAATTTGATATCTTTTATTAGACCAACCCAAATGGTTGGAGAATAGTTATTAAGCAAGCTTTCGAGTTCAAAAACCCTTCATCAGGCTAAGGAAGCTTCAGCAGTTGGTGTGTGCTCACACCAACTGCTGAAGCTTCCTTAGCCTGATGAAGGGTTTTTGAACCCAAAAGCTTGCTTAATAACTATTCTCCAACCATTTGGGTTGGTCTAATAAAGGATATCAAATTCACCCAAGGAACCTTGCCTGCCTATGTCCTTAGACCAACACGGCTACAACCCAAACCCCATGAGCTCTCGGGGTACTTTATAGGCTGCTGCCTATGAAAACTCTCTCTTTTGTTAGAGAAACTCAGCTGACCAGTAACTTCAGCCAGCTAAAATGAAATCCTAAACCTTTTTGTCCACTAAGATATATTTTGTTCTATTACTGTCATTATTCTAGCACCTGAGCATCTAAAGAACTTGGGGATGACTTTTGGAAATGGAAATGCTTTTGGCAGCATGAGTCAAACTGCTTTTCTTTTGGTTAATATGTGTTTCTTGGAAGCGTACAGGATTTAAAGACGAAATTATTGTTGCAAACACTAGGAACCTAAAGACAGGCAACTACTGTAATAACTAAATGTACTCTCACCCTTGTATGTGAGGGCACACAGGTACACACACAAATATTTGATTATTATTGGGATACAGGCATGATTTACATAGCAAAAGGAAATTTGGCCATTCAAGGTGACATTCTGTTCTTAACATCCTGTTGCACCTTCCTATTCTTCTCAGATATGGTGACAAAAAAACATTTCACACATGGAACCAAGGCACAACAGGCTGAATTAAGGATGGAATCTGTATTTCATGCTAACTCAATATCCTAGTCTAGCATGGGGAAAGCAAGTAGAGGTCACAGCCTAGCAGTCAACAAGCAGCAGTCCTTAAACATGCTCTATCCTGTAAAAACAGATGGAGTAACATAATAAAATGGCTTTAAATCTTCAGCTAAGCCATGATTTTTCCGTTTATTAGTATGATTGCACAGTTTGGATCACACATTTTGGAACATGTAACATAAGTAAACCCATATCACTGATTAAAATTATGGACCAGCATGTCACACACGAATAATTTAACAGCTCAACAGCAATTAAGAGTTTTCCAACTGCATTGTATACGAATAATCAAGGCGTTTTCTTCTCCTTGACTCCTGCTGCTCTGATTCTGCTCTTCTCAGCATTCCATCTCCCTATCGCCTTTTGTATGTTTTATCTGTCTCATCTTTAGGAATGTTTATCCTCTGCACTTTCTCCCTTTTGTCCCTTCCATTTATGTGTTTTTTGTCTACCTCCTTCGCTTGTCAAGATCTCCTCCTCCAGGCATGGTGGAGGTCAAAAGATTTCCCCAGATGTCCCTCTGCATCCTTATTAGCATCTCTGTTCAACCAGATAATGCTGGCTGCTCAATAGAAAATAGACTTGTAGTTAGGCCACAGGGGCAGGTCTACTTACAGTCCTTGAGAAGCATAAGAACAGAAAAATAGTTGATCATAAATTGCAGCACTAGCTCTCCTATAGCCCAAAACTCACTGAAGAAGCATTAAGCAAATCCTGCCTGACTTATCCCCATTTCCTATGCACGAAAATTAATTAGGTTGAGGCAGGAAAGGAAGGAATACTGCATATAGGAAAATGCCAAAGTTTGGGGACCTGATTCTCCCACTTCCAGATAAAAGTAATTTTCTGAATAAAAGTAATTTTTGGTGATATTTCATGGCTATTTCTCATAGTCTGCAACAAGAGAATAGGAGCTTTGGAAGGAAATATGCACAAAAATACAGAAAAATTAAAAATTAAATATATTTATGATATATCTTTTAAAACTTTTGAATTCAGTACCAAACAGCTATACTACTCTTTTAAAGGTAAAAAATTCTTTTATAATTTAGTCAGTCTGTCTGTCTGTCTGTCCGTAATGCTCTAGGAACACTCTGATTGGTTAGTGAAACAACCAATCAGAGTGCAAAGCGCTGCCATGATGGCAGGGATGGAGGGGACAGAGTGGGGGGGCAAGGCCAGCAGCGCCATCCCCACCATCATAGATTCATAGATTCATAGATGTTAGGGTCGGAAGGGACCTCAATAGATCATCAAGTCCGACCCCCTGCATAAGCAGGAAAGAGTGCTGGGTCTAGATGACCCCAGCTAGACACTCGTCTAACCTCCTCTTGAAGACCCCCAGGGTAGGGGAGAGCACCACCTCCCTTGGGAGCCCGTTCCAGACCTTGGCCACTCGAACTGTGAAGAAGTTCTTCCTAATGTCCAGTCTAAATCTGCTCTCTGCTAGCTTGTGGCCATTGTTTCTTGTAACCCCCGGGGGCGCCTTGGTGAATAAATCCTCACCAATTCCCTTCTGTGCCCCCGTGATGAACTTATAGGCAGCCACAAGGTCGCCTCTCAACCTTCTCTTGCGGAGGCTGAAAAGGTCCAGTTTCTCTAGTCTCTCCTCGTAGGGCTTGGTCTGCAGGCCCTTGACCATACGAGTTGCCCTTCGCTGTACCCTCTCCAGGTTATCCGCATCCTTCTTGAAGTGTGGCGCCCAGAATTGCACGCAGTACTCCAACTGCGGTCTGACTAACGCCCTATAGAGGGGAAGTATCACCTCCCTGGACCTATTTGTCATGCATCTGCTGATGCACGATAAAGTGCCATTGGCTTTTCTGATGGCTTCGTCACACTGCCGGCTCATGTTCAACTTGGAGTCCACTAGGACTCCAAGATCCCTTTCCACCTCTGTGCCACCCAGCAGGTCATTCCCTAGGCTGTAGGTGTGCTGGACATTTTTCCTCCCTAGGTGCAGCACTTTGCATTTCTCCTTGTTGAACTGCATCCTGTTGTTTTCTGCCCACTTGTCCAGCCTATCCAGGTCTGCCTGCAGCTGTTCCCTGCCCTCCGGCGTGTCCACTTCTCCCCATAGCTTTGTGTCATCTGCAAACTTGGACAGAGTACATTTCACTCCCACGTCCAAGTCGCTGATGAAGACATTAAAGAGTATCGGTCCAAGGACCGAACCCTGCGGGACCCCACTGCCCACACCCTTCCAGGTCGAGACCGACCCATCTACCACGACTCTTTGGGTGCGACCCTCTAGCCAATTCGCCACCCACCGGACTGTGCAGTCATCCACATCACAGCCTCTTAATTTGTTCACCAGTATGGGGTGGGATACCGTATCGAAGGCCTTCCTGAAGTCCAAGTATACGACATCCACCCCTCCTCCTGTGTCCAGGCGTTTCGTAACCTGGTCATAGAAAGAGACTAGGTTGGTCAGGCACGATCTGCCCGCCACAAACCCATGCTGGTTTCCCCTCAGCATAATTTGTCCTGCCGGGCTCTCACAAATGTGAGCCTTGATAATTTTTTCAAATACTTTACCAAGGATGGAGGTGAGACTGACCGGCCTATAGTTGCCCGGGTCCTCCTTCCTCCCCTTTTTGAAAATGGGGACCACGTTAGCCCTTTTCCAGTCCTCCGGGACTTGGCCTGTGCGCCACGAGCATTCGAATATTCCCGCCAGTGGCTCTGCAATGATGTCGGCCAGTGCCTTCAGCACCCTCGGATGGAGCCCATCCGGGCCTGCCAACTTAAAGGCATCCAGTTCTTCCAAGTGACTCTGCACCACCTCAGGATCTACGCATGGAAGTCTGGCACCTTGCTGCTGCCTCTCTACAACCCCAGTGAGAGACTTGTCGTGCCCCTTGCTTAGGAACACTGAGGCAAAGAACTCGTTGAGGAGTTCAGCCTTGTCCCCCCTATCTGTCACCAATTCATCATGGTGGTGCTCCGCTACCTCCAAGGGTGGGGGCGAGGCCAGCAGCACTGGAGGCAGCGGTGGTGCAGGGTGCTGGTGGAGAGGGATGGAGGGAACGGCAAGGCAAGCTTCCCCCCCTCCCCGGGGGGCCAGCAGCAGCGCAGGGTGGTGGGTGGTGGCGTGCCATCCCCACCTCCCCCATCATTCTTGATGGGCAATTCGCTAGTACATTAATATTCCAGATCATGAACTGTAGTTGTGTTGATAATTAATTCCACTGAGGAGGAATGTTTTGTACTATCTTCAGTATCTCCTCATGTTCCAAACAGAGTCTTACTCTCTTTTAAGCTATTGTTCCTCCTTTCCCTTCTCAAGAAAATCAGACTACTTCATCACACTTTGCCTCTTTACTAGCCTCTATCTTTCACTTCTGTGTATTTTCACGCCCTCTCTGATCACTAATTCAGGTGAACTGAGTTATTAGCAAAATGTGGGTCATACTGGTGATGGATACTTGAGGAGAGCAAGTTTTCTGGGAGTTGGTGGCTTTCAAGGCCAGTCTTGACCCAGATGGCCTTCCAGTTACAGAAGGCTCTCTAGTTACACACTCTAGTTGCTTACCTTGCCAAACTTTAGACTTTAAATGACTGCCTGGGTATAATGTACGCTTTGAAGGGCCCTGTCTGATAAACTGTCACCCTAGGAAAGGGTTGCTGAACAGAGTCCCAGAACTACAATATTTAATGTTAAACCACTGCTAAAACAATAGTCAATTTCTATTTATCATGAAAAAATACATATTCTGTCTCCATTATAGCATGTGGATCCAAAGGCTCTGACTTGTATTTTTGCTGGGGGTGGGCAGGGGCTTACGATGATGGACATGTGGAAAGTTTTACACATTTCAGGTGACAGCCCTCTTCCTGAGGGGAGTCAGGGCCCTTAGGCCCCCCAAGTACTGAGCACCTCTGTGTGGATCAGCTGCAAAAAACCTGTTGATGTTCTCAATGTGCAACAGATTCCATCAGTGTCATTTGATCACAGAATTACAATTACATGTACTGTAAAAAAACAAAACCGGGACTAGCAGAAAAGTACCTGCACAGGGCCAACATTTTTTTAAGTCCTTTTTTTTTTTAATGGAGTTAAAAGTTTAATAGAGGAGGAGAGGTCATAAAATAAGATCTCTTCAGGTGTCTAAATATTACTCAGCAGAACCAGCAAATGAAAAAATTGTGCAATAAACCATGCCTTGGAGAACCCCCTTGCTATTTTTTACTGCATTAATACCGCTGTAAATTGACTGCAGTTCTGGTCCCTTGTAAGTCAGGTCCCTGGGAATATTGTCCCACCAGTCCTGCCTCTTCCCAGCCCTGCTATTAATCATGACTTGCCTGTCTTGAAATCTCCCACGGTTTGGTCACAGCTCCAAGGTCACAGGCTGTCATTAGCATTGATCTGGAAAAAAGAAATGAACAATACAGGCTGAATAAAGCTTTGTTATATTTCTAAACAAATCTGCCCTGGACACACAAATAAGGAAAAAAGGCAGAATTAGAACCTTGTCTAGCAGGAACCTTCTCTCTAGCAGGACCAGCACTGTTTGAAATCTTAACTGTTAGTGTAGTTTTCAAATCATCATTATGCTTAGGAAGCCTAATGCATTATAGATCATTAGATAATGATTTTTCAATGTTATGCATTGTGTGTTTGAAAAGAAACCGGTATCACTACATATTAGGCGACTGGCATTGATGCCTACGCAATCAGATGGGTGGCAAATTGGCTCGATGGTCGCACCCAGAGAGTGGTGGTGGATGGGTCGTTTTCAACCTGGAGGGATGTGGGCAGTGGAGTTCCCCAGGGCTCGGTCCTCGGGCCTGTGCTATTCAACATCTATATCAGCGACTTGGAGGTGGGTGTGGAAAGCACTCTGTGCAAATTTGCTGATGACACAAAGATGTGGGGAGAAGCGGGTACACTGGAGGGGAAGGACAGGATCCAATTAGATCTAGACAGGTTACGGGAGGTGGGAGGATGAGAATAGAATGGAATTCAACACAGACAAGTGCAAGGTACTGCATCTAGGGAGGAGGAACCTGCAACATACCTATAGGCTGGGGAACACCCTTCTCAACAACACAGTGGCTGAAAGGGATCTTGGAGTCATTATTGACTCCAGGATGGACATGAGCTGCCAATGCGAGGAAGCAGTCAGTAAGGCTAACCACACCTTGTCATGCATCTACAGATGCATCACAAGTAGGTCCCAGGAGGTGATCCTTCCCCTCTATGCAGCACTGGTCAGGCCACAGTTGGAGTACTGCGTCCAGTTCTAGGTGTCGCACTTCAAGAGGCATGTGGCTAACCTTCAGAGGGTCCAGAGGAGGGCCACTCGCATGGTCAGGGGGCAGCAGGCCAGGCCCTATGAAGATAGACTAAAGGGACTGAATCTATTCAGCCTCCACAAGAGAAAACTGAGAGGGGGAGACCAGGGGAAAATAGATGAGCCTTACCAGGGGGGACCAACAGAAAATAGGTGAGGCTGTGTTCCCCTGGGCACCACCTGGGATAACAACAAATAACAGCCACAAATTCATTGAGAGTAGGTTCAGGCTTGATATCAGGAGGCATTACTTTACGGTTAGGGCCTTTGGGCTCTGGAATGGGCTCCCAAGGGAGGTGGTGCTCTCCCCTACCTTGGGGATCTTCAAGAGGAGGTTGGATAGATATCTGGCTGGGGTATTATGATATCAGCACTCGTTTCCTGCCCAGGGCAGGGGGTCAGACTTGATGGTCTGTTCAGGTCCCTTCCGACCCTAGAAACTATGAAACTAGCCACTACTTTTGCTGTACTACTAATAATTGTGATATTTTAATATACCCCGTAGCATGTTCTTTACCATGTTGTAAGTTAAAGGAGTTATTATATAATAAAATGCTGACTGGATTAATTTATTTGCCTATTTATAAGTGACTGCTCTAGCAAGAGAACCTATAATCAAAAGAAGCATCCCAGACACTGTTTAAGCAGTTTCTATCGCTCATCTGTAATAAAAAAATTAGATTTACTGTAAGGGCTATACTGTTGCAGTGTAGTTTAATATCTGGCTACAACCAAGTTTTATAAGCATTAGAAGAAAGAAACCATTCAGCTGTGGAAAGCGTTTATGTACAGTAGATGATGCAGATAAAAGTATGAGAAACTTTAAATGAAAAACAAGGACACTGAAAATGAAGCATCAAATATACTGCTCCATCTCTGAAATAAGCAATGGGTGAAATGATATGGAAAAAAGTCAAAACTTCATTCAAAACACCAAAATGAAACAAATTGTTTATGAAATTTCATCTAAATCAAGAGATACATGCATCTGTGAATGCATACATTAGAGTTTTAATATCTCAGTTGTGCCCAAGCCACACCTAGTCTTTGAGGTTGTGGTTGAGGTGGGCACTCTGAAGATCTGGCAAACCTGCTGGGTTGGACCTTCAACCCTTTCGCCAACTGGCAGCTCTCAAGGAGGAGCAGGGTGCAATGTTCTATCCTCATGGGAATAGAATGGGAAAGAAGTGCAATGAGGGGGTGGGGGTGGTGGTAGGGGGCAGGAAAGAAGAATCAATAAGTCCACAGTAAGGTAGAGGGATGATGCAAAATGTCAGAATATTTTTGAGAAATGGGAGAAGGGCTGAGCTGGGGAAAGAGGAAAGAAAATGTAGCTGGATCAGAGGAAGTAAGAAAAAGAACAGATTCAGGTACAAGGTAAGTGAGGCCAATGCTGACCAACCCTATCAGCTTTTGGTAAAAGTGGATTCAAACAGTGGCTTCTCTGACCAGGATTGTCAGCACAATGTTTCCTGGATCAAGTGGCCTCGGTTTTCCAGACAATATCCAATAATTGTGGCAAAATACTTAGTTATTTTAAAACAATGTGGCTCTTTCTTAAGACTGTAAACCTTTTAGGAAGTCAGTATACTAGAAATAATTATAAATAGTGATATCTTAAAGTAATCAGAAAGCTTTGGAATAACGGCACTCACTGAAATATTTCACGGTAGCTTTTGACATTCCAGTCATAGTCACCTTTACTGACAAGTTCAAAAAATGCAGTCCTTCTCCTGCAACAAAACACATAATCAGGGGAGAAAGAGATACTTCTAGGACTGTGCTGTCATACAAATGCTTCTGTGAGAGTACATCACTACCTTAATGTTAGAAAATGTTACACTGACAAATTTTGAACATTAGTGCTGTCTGATAAAACAGACTGTGCTGTGCAGTATTTACACACAGAAAAGATAAGGAAATAAATGGCACCATAATACTGAGAGTTCTGTGCTTCAACAGCAAAAACACAAAGCTAGTAGGGACTTAAGCCCATAAAGTATACCTTAAAAATACTTTGCATTTGTATACTGCTTTTCATCAGAGACTATCAGAGCAGTTTGCAAGCATAAGTAAATTCTGTTATTTCCAATTTAGAGATGGGAACACTGAGGCTCAAAAATGTTTTATGATTTGTCCAAGGTCACATGATGACTTGTCTTTTTCATGAATAGAAGCTTGGTTTCCCTACATCATTTGGTGCTCTAACTGCTGGAACATTCTGCCTATTCCCACAAGACAGACAAAAACACTGTCTAGAACACAATCCAAATTGATGCTTCCTGTTTAACTTTCTTAATTATGTTATGTAGAAGCCCACAAAACCACATGCAGTCTCTCCATCAAACCCTGTGTTAATTTTTCATTCAAGTAGGCAGTGGGTATACAGCAATAGTATGTGAGAAACAGAGCTGGCTTTATGGAAAATGGTGCCCGGGGCAAACTGAGTTTGCCACCTCCAAGCCAGCAGCACTGGTGCAAGCAAAAGCAGGCAGGGGTGCAGTCCAGTGGGGATGCAGAGTGGCATGGTGCACCAGGCAAGTGGGTGGGCAGGAAAGTGCTGTGCAGGATCAAAGCAGGCAGACTGGAGCAGGCGCCACCCCACCCACACATGCCTGGCCTGACGACTCCTGAGCAGTGGCTGGTGGTGGGCTGGGCTAAGCACTGCTCTTCCTGCCTGGGGTGGGGATTGACTAGGACAGCACAGATAGAGTGCTGCTGTGAGCACGAGCTGCTCGTGTGTGTGCGTGCGTGTGTGTGTGCGCGCGTGTGTGGCAACCCCCCCAACCACGGTGCCCTGGGCAGTTGCCCACATTGTCCACCCCCAAGTATGGCTTTGGTGAGAGATGTAGCTTATCTCTTGCAAGTGGCAAGAGTAGATAATGGGTCAAGATTGCCAGCTAGAAACCTCCAAATGAGATAAACAGGAGCAGAACTGGCACTGGGCAGTCCATGTAGAGGCCTATTTACACCCAGAGCTGTGTCTTTGGCCACCTTCAGTGAGAGTAAGAGTTGCTATCTGTGTTCAAAGAAAGAATTTTGCTCGCTATGTTTAGAGTATTTTAATAATGTTTAGGGCAGGGGTGGGCAAAATACAGCCCGCAGGCCGGATCCAGCCCACGAGGCCATTCTATCCAGCCTGCAGGGCCCCTAAAAAATTTAGAAAATTAATATTTCTTTGCCCTTGGTTCCTGTCAAAAATGACAGGAACCAAGGGCAGTAGGACCCAGGGGAAGCCCGGCGGACTCCCACAACAGCAGGGCCCACCTGGCCCCACCCCTGCAGCCGGAAACCCCAGCCGGGGCTTCTGGCCTGGGAGCACGTGGATGCCCTGATGGTGCCAGAACCTCAGGTAAACGGGAACTGGGGTGGAAGGGCAGGGGGGTCCCTGGGCAGGGAAGGAGCCTAGGGAAATGTGGCCCAGGGAAAAGCTGGCCATGGGGGGAGAAGCGGCCCCTCCCCCATCCTATGGCTGGTGCCCCACACTCCAGCCGCTTGTAGCCCGCTTGGAGCTGCCTGTGCCTGCTCTGGACAGCCCCGTGTGGGATGTGAGTGGCTGCAGCAGGGAGTGCCGGCCACAGGGCCATGGAGGGGCCACTTTTCCCCTGCCCCATGCTCAACTTTTCCCCAGGTTCCTTTCCTGCTCCTTCCTGGCATGGAGGAAAGTGGCCCTTTCCTGCCCCAGGGCTGGCACTCCCTGCTGCAGCCACTTGCAACCTATGTGGGGCTGTCCAGAGCAGGCACAGGCAGCCCCACGTGGGCTGCAAGTAGCTGCAGTGCAGGGCACCGGCCACGGGGCAGGTGAGGGCCACTTTTCCCCCCACCTTGTGCTCAGCACCACCTTGTAACCCAGCCCCGCTGCCAGCCTGGGCCCCGTGGTGGCTCTGGGCTCGCCCATCAGGGCTGCATGTGGCGACAGCAGCTGCAGCCCCCCTGCTTGCTGCGCAGGGGAGTGCTTGCCTCCGCTGCCTCTGTGCTGCCCAGCGCATGAGCTCCAGGCAGGCAGCAGCAGTCAACAGTGCCCGGTGCAGCAATTTGGGGGCCACAGCTGCTGCTGCCATGCACAGCTCTGACAGGTGAGTCCGGAGTCAGTGCAGGGCCCAGGCTGGCAGCAGGTCCAGGTTACAAGGTGGTGCTGAGCATGGGGAAAAGTGGCCCCTCACCTGCTCGGTGCCCGGTGCCCCACACTGCAGCCGCTTGCAGTCCGCGTGGGGCTGCCTGTGCCTGCTCCAGACAGCCCCCCATGGGCTGCAAGCACCTGCAGCAGGGAGCGCCAGCCATGGGGTGGGCGAGGGGCCACTTTTCCCCGTGCTCAGCACCAACTTCTTCCCTGCCGGTGAGCAGGGGGTCAGGGCTGTGTGCTGCCCCCTGCCTGTTCTGCAGGGCTGGGGGGGTCACTGGGAGTGAGTGGGCGGGGAGCCAGCAGAAGCACACACTGGTGTCCCGGTGCCAGCGCTGGCAGGGCCCAGAGCAGGGCAGCAGGGGTCCAGGGTCCTGGTCAGCAGGGGCTCTATGGAGCTGGACCAGCTCCCCCCTCTCCTTGCTGGTTTAGCCCAGCACAGCTCCACAGACCCCTGCCAGCCTGTGCCCCACTTTGGGCCCACCAGTGCTGGCCCTGAGACATTGGTCCCAAGATGGTGACCAGGGGGAGGGGCAACTGTCAAGGGGCAGGGCTACCCATGTTGCCCTCAACAGCCTGAAAAAATTGGGTAAGCGGCCCTCCGCCCAAAATAATTGCCCGCCCCTGGTTTAGGGTGACTAGATAACATGAGTTAAAGAAAGATTGGATGAAGGATAGACTGTTTGGCTTTTGTTGTCAATATTCATGGTTTATCTCCACACTGATTTACAATTTTTCATATTTTATGCATGATGAGGATTGCTCCAGAACCTCTTCAGTATCAAAATCTTTACTTATGAAAATCTATCATTATTATTTGTCAGATACTAATGTCCAAAGAACCCAGTTGAAACTGGAGTTGCTAGGGGCACTTTTACATGTGCTGACATGTTCTGATTAGAACATGTTGGTGCAGACTTGATTAATCATTCTAATCAGAATGTTCCAGCATGCTGTAGTGTCTCATGTATTCAGCATCCCCGCATTTCAAAATGGCAGGGGGGTGCTTTAACTAAAGCACGTCAAATGAGCTTTAGTTAAAACACCCCTGCTGCCATCTTGAAACACAGGTCACTGAATACATGAGACGCTGAGGGAGGTTTAATTAGATTGCCTCCTGAGAGTTGTTTTAATTAAAACACCTTCCTCTGCCGAAGCATGTGTATAGGTGTCCCAGATGTTAAGTACAGTACAAACATAGTGTGGAATAGACCTTCTTCCAAAGAATGTTAAAAAGCATCTGGAATAGGAGTGGGAACAGAACAACACGGAAGTGACTCACTCAAAGTTGCACAACAGATTAGTGTCTGAGGTGGGAACTGAATCCAAGAATCCTGAGCAACTATCCAGGTCCTTATGCTGTACTAGTTTATGTTGACTCTATCAGATAACGGTAGTTTGATTTCTAGAATGGCAAAACTTAGGGGCTAGGGACAGACATTCAAAAAGCCTAAGCCTGAATTGATTCAATCTTTGCAGGTTAGTCTAACCTGGCTAGGCTGAATCAGTTTGTAAATGCACAGGCATCCCAGAAAAGAAGGCACATGCCTGTAGTGGCTCAGGCTAGAAGCTTGGGGGGTGGGTGCTAGAACAGCCGTCTCTTCCCTTCCACAGAACTGAGCCGAGGGGGGCGTGGCCAGGCCTGGCAGGATGCTCTGATTAGGGAGGGGTTGCCTTCTGTGAAACTGGTAGTGCCTGCCACTTTAAGGACTGGGCCAGGGAGGGGCAGGTGCCTGATAGGGAGCTGGGCCTTAAAATGGCTGCCCTCGAGCTGAGGGCAGTTCGTGATCAGCCAGCAGAGGAGAAACACCTCCCTGCTGAGCTCTGCCAGGAACACCTTGAAGGTAAGGGTGAGCCTATGGGGATGGCTTGGAGGCCTCATTGGTCCTGGGCATGACCTAAAATTGCACCCTGCCAGAGCAAGAAGGCCTGGTGGGGCTGCTGGTGGCATGGCAGTCCCCATGTAAATGCCAGGAGTGATCACCTCCCCGGTAAGGTAGGTCAGGGCGCCTTATCCTCAGCCCCTCACCTTTGGGTGGGTTATAGAATGCTGGGAAGGCCAGCTAAGCCTCTTGAAGCGCCAGAGCCTGCTTAGGTGAGTGGGCCCGTGGGGACAGGCACGCTTTGCAAAGCACCTGAGCTGGGAATGGGGGACCCTCTATGCAGTCCTGCAGCTTAGACCTGACATGAGGTACCTGACTGGTCCATGCAGGGGCCAGGACCCAGAGAGGGGTCAAAAGGTCCCAGGGGACCACTGCAAGGGACGCCCACAGAGCAAAGAAGCTTAGGGTCCTGACTAAACATTGGGGTTCAAAATCGGCAGCCTCCTGCCTGATTAACATCCTAATACTATTACATCAAGGTATGGCAGACAAGTGAGATAGGTGGCTGGCCCATAGATGGGAGGCGGACTGGTGCTGGCCCATAGACAGGAGGCGGACGGGAAGCATGAAAGGTTGCCCCTGTCACAACTCCACCCTCCCCACCCCACACCAACCTTCTGACCAGCCCAGCAGGGAATTGATAACACAGTGTTTATCACCCCATTAAGAAAACAACAGAGGGACATTCCCAGTTACCTGTTGATTCACCTTTGTCCCATCTGCCACAGCACTGACTGTAGCCAGCATGTGGTCTGCTAGCTAATGCTGAGAGGTGCCTGCGTAAGGCAGAGAAGACCCCTGCTTAGCAGGGAGTGGCAAGGGGAGGGGGGAGAAGGGGGAAGCCAGGCAAATGCCTATAGTCTCTGCCAGAGCTCCAGCCAGGGAGCAGAGGGGGGAAACCAGCTCTGCAGTGGAGCAGAGAACCCCACCCAGCCCATAGAGCATGTTGGGATGCTGGGGGAGTCTGGTTTAACTTAAACCAGCAAGGGGTCTGGGACAGACATTGTATTAAACCAGTTTGACTCAAATCAGTTAAGTCTGATACTACATTCAATCAGGTTTATCTCAAACAGGTTTCAATCATTTTCAAACTGGTTTATGTGCACTGAACATCTGTCCTGTTACAGGTTTAAACCAGTTTGTGATCACTTAAACTGGTTTATGTGTAATGTCTGTCCCTAGCTAAGGTGTCTTATAGGTTGCTACAGTTTGCAAAGCAATGGTCTACCTGAACGAAAATTATAGACAGAAATCACTTCATCCGCCCTCAAAATACATGCACTTTTGCATTGGTTTTACACCGAAATGAATGCATCAATATGTTCATTTGAAAATACAATCTAGACTTGATAATTAGTTAACATTTCATATACTTTGTTGGGCACATAAATAAAACTGAAAACAGGGCATATACAAATCCAGTTGAAATGAGGTAAACTCTAGTGTGCCTGAAAGTCACCCCTGCTTAAATGTTCCTCCATTATAGAATTCAGTGTGGCAATTAGAATTTTGATGCATAATGGGAGATTTTTAATTAATACATGTCTAAAATAAGAGCAGAATTAAGTAGAAATAATTGCCTGTTTTGGCTGGCTGGACCTCAGTAAAGCAAAGCTATCTCAGGAAATTGTTGCAAAGTACAGAATTTGTCATTCAGTTTTCCATTTATTTTAATGCAAAGGTTCCTACCATATTATTGAAGCAGCTGATAGGATGATGCTATGCCCATGTTCTATGATACATGATATAAAGTGGTTGCACACTACAAAAGTTGCTAACACAATGCAAAGTCACACATGCAGAAAACAAAATTCATTTCTCTCATACAAATTAATGGCATGATGGTATAACAGCTCCTGTAGGAATAAATACTGCAATAATGAAAATTTTAATGGCCTCAAGGAGCTGGCACATAAACATTAAATCAGCCTAATCCTGAGCTAGTCCTCGGCAACTACAGCTATTACATTGTATTTGCACCACTAGAGATGGCCTTTAAAAAAATACATTTTGCTTATTTTTAATTCACATTTTATTGAAAAAAGTCTTAGCAGAAAAAAATGTTATTGGAGGAAAATAATTCTTTCATTTTCCTCCTAGGCAATGCGTATATTATCAAGACAACAACAATTACATATTGAGAGTTCAGAAGAAAATGTGACCTCTTATTTCCACCCTGAATTGTGTGGCATCAGAAATATGGAACAGAGCAATCTCTAAGTATTAACTTAAATGTAGGTGGTGGAGGCATTTTGCTGAGCCATGCACTTCTAAATGACAGAGCCACTTTAAGATCCACTGGAGTGATTGGAGAAACAGACTAAATCCCCACAGAGGTTCTTGTCTGGAAAAATCAGCCTTGTATATGAAAATAGTTGAAAATGCTGCCTTAGTGGATGCTTAAACATGGTTTCAGCTAGGAAGACTAGTTTAGTTACTTGGGTAAATAAAGCTACACACATGACATCCAAGAATGCAAAAATAAATTAATGTTCATGTCCATTTAAATGTTGTTCTTCAGTATTCAATGCTGTTTTTATCCTCAGAGAGCTGGCTTTATATAATAAGTGTATATACTTCAATGAATCAAGACCTCACTTCAGTGAATCTAAATTCAGTGAAATTATAAGAGATGAAACATGATGTTTATGCATTCGGGGGAGAAGAGGTTAAGCATTCTATGAAAACTTGCATCTTCTAAGTGATTTTTCCATGGCCTGTGTTAAAATTATCTATTAAAATATCACAATAATTTACTACCCACATATCTAATACAGCCCAGATCTGATTTTTCACTTCCAGGTCATCATTTTATTTGTTGATTAGTTAAAGTTCTACAAATATGCAAAAATGTGAAGAGGTTCTAAGGGTTTTTATCCACATACTATTTTTTATTCCAGCACAAACCAAATCTCTGATTCATAGATGGACTTTATAAATATCACTCTTAGTACACAGGAAATTCAGGAATGCTGTTTTTGTTTGCTTGTTTTTTTAAATCCAAAGGCATGTAAGAGGCAGAAAACTGAAAAAAAAGTCAATGAAGTAAGCATGTACTTGCTCAAAAGTCTTTATGTTATTTGACATGAGTATTGCTGATATAACCCCAAAAGACAGTTTGACCCTGAGACACCCCTTTTGGTGTAGGAAGGTGTAAAAGGTTACTGTCCTGGTGGGGATTCATCCCAAAGAGAAAGCAGCTACTGTCTGCCCTCTCCTGGCCATGTTTACTGAGGAAGAAATCTCTCTACAGGATCTCCACTGCTGGAGTCTGTTCAGGATCTATCTCAAATCATTTTAGCCTTCTGCCTACCAGTGTACCCCCTTCCCAATAGTATGAACTATTTTTTTAAATTCAAGACACTTATGTTAGGACATCAAGAGCAATACTGAGCACTGTGTGCGCCTGAAAATATCACTGCCCTCAGTACTGCCCGTTTCTACTGTCATTACCCCTTAAAATCATAAGCAGTCTTCGCAGACAGCTTCAAAAGCCAGAAGGCCCAGAAAGAGTGAGATAAAAAACTATGAAGGTCCTTTCTGAAGCCTACTGCAAATTTGCAAAAAGAATATTTGGATAAAGTTATTTTTAGAAATGATTTTTAGCAACACTAATTTTTTTTAGAATGCAGCTTTAGAGGCAGATGCCTGAATTTATTGATCAAGCTCTCTCTCATAATAGGCTAAATGGGGGAAAAAAGGAAGGAATATTCTTTCTCTGAGATAAAGAAAATATTGACAGAGAGTGAGCTCTTAACAGAAATAATGGAAGAAGTAGTCAGAGCAAACTTTGCACCATTTTAAGTAATACCTAGTGATTTGGCAAATCTTTAAAAGAGAAAGGGAGTGACGTGCATTGTATAGCAGCTAAACATTTGCCCAGGGTTTGTTAGAATCTTGGTTTGGCATCAAGCCGTCAGTGCTCATGACTGAGGAGAAATAATCCATATCTCCTTGCTTACAGGCTCAAAAATCAATGAGTAGAGTGCAAGGAAGATGCTAATAGACAAGTTATTTCCTAATACAGAAAAATTCCTTAGGATGGAGCCTTGTCATGCTTATGACAGTAAGCTACAACTGCATTTCAATCTCTGTACCATAAACTTATCATAGTGCGTGACCCACAAACCCACTGTGCTGCTCTAAGATTAAGGGACCACTTTTAAACTGAAGCAGTGTAGCAGTATCTTCATTCTCAAGGTAATTTGCTTGGGCTAACTGGCATTGCTACTCAGCAGAGCTAAGTAGCTCATTTACACAGTTTCTGGTTTAGGAAATAGCCCATCTCAAGCAATGTAATGTATCCGAAGACCCTGATACCAGGGAGTGTGAGTTTGCTATGTACACACAGCCCCAGAACACGTCCCCCAGTGAATTATCCATGTGGGCGCTAGCAAGTAAGATTTTGATTGACACTTTGTTGGAAGTGTGATGTGCAGGAAATGTAACATCACTGCACTGCAAATTATCATACATACAACGCCATGTCCAAGACATTGACTTAGTTTGACTCTCCTGGTGGAACTTACTAAACTTGCAAGAAAATGAAAGGAAATGGTATTATCTTGATCACTATAATGATCTTGATCACTAGCATGATGTAAAAACAAGGAAGAGGAAAGAACAGAATTTGAAGAAGACATCTAGTAATGTCTTTTGCCTCAGTTTTGCAAAATGGGGCACTCTGGTGAAAAGCAGTATAACTTGACTTCAAAAGGACCTACCACAGTTTGCTACCTAAGCACCTTCCTGTGCAACTAAGTACAGCTCTTTCTTAGCACAAGAAAAAAACTCACTCTGAACTGGGCTAGCAGTTCAGAAAAGGTTAAAAAAGTAAAGTTACTTTGTATTTCCTAAAAAGCCCAAAAAATGGTTGTGTGCTCTTCACACATGTAAGCTTCACACAATACAGGACTGGAGTGTGACTCCTTTCTGCAACAGCTTCAAAGTTTGAGGCTAAGACTTCTCTTGGGTTTTGTTGACACAGACAAATTAAACATTAAAATAAAACTTATCTGGACACAAGATACTCCCATTAGTCTAATATATAAGCATTAGACTAAATCTCTCCAACCACAATTAAACACTAATTTCTCATATCATATATCGCTACTGGTGTTTAATAGGTCATTAGAGAACATTCTTCGAATTTTCATTTGTCAAATACAAAAATGCCAATACTTACTCAAAATACAGAGTGAGGTCTGTTGCCAGTATTGACTGCTTCAGAAGCTGCATAAGGTCACTATAGTCCTTGGAGGACAAGTTAGCAAAGATGTTGTGACCCTATAATGAAAGAGATAGAGAAGGTAAAGGGCTAACAATCAATATAGTTTTTTAAAAGGTTTCCTAACTGCATTCTGCTACTTTGTAACATCCGATTTTTTTTCTGGACTATGGGAAACCAAGACAAAATAAAGTTATTGCTGTTAAGGTTATATTCAGACTGGAAATGTTAACCACTGTAATCAAGAATCTGGGCTGTGTTTCTCTAAGCAGTACCAAAATTATAGCCTCTTGTGAAAAGATTTATTCTTTAGTTTGACTCTGCACCGATTCAGTTTATGGAGAAAAACTATGGATACAGCTCAATCTTTCCCTATACCAAATGTTTTTGGAACTATGTTTTGCAGCTTTTGAGCTGTGTTCTTAACAGATTTATCTGTGCTGCTGCCCACAAGCTGCTGTTAGAGCAGTCAAAGGCACTAAATCAATTTTTCGTTCAAAATAGTCTTTCTGCTCACCCCGACCATTATTCCACTGTCTTGCTGTATGTACAGATTTTTCTCACACAGACCGAGGTAGCAAAGCACATGGAATGTGAGCCAGCTTAACAACAGGGGTGGGCTCAGTAGAGTACTTCTGAAGGAATCTAAAGGAGTAAGACCCTGGAAAATGTTTTATAGCCATAATGAAAGGAAACAAAATATTTAAATATTGATATTTTAAATAAGGAAGGTAGAAGGAACAATTTTACAGATCATGATCTAACAAATTAGGGTGAACAGATTAGCCATTCGTTTCTCCATAAATCCAGGGGAGAAAACAAATTGAAAGAATATACTGCCATTCATTTAAGTTGAACTTTAAGCTAAAGACTGAACTGTAGAACATCAGTCACGTGTGCTTACATTCATATACATAACACAGCACTCACATACTGCTTTGTTACCCTTCGAAATAACAATGGTTGTATCAAACCAAATGTAATTTTGGTAGCTTGTAGCAGTCTAATGTTCAAATCCAATATGCACTGCCATCTAGCGCTCAGGAAGAAGAACATTACAGTAAGGAAAACAAAGAGTTTTCCATACATAAAAAGGACACGTTTCCTTCCCTGAGTGACCTTATCCTCAAAAAAAGATTTTTTTTCACTCAATCATTGGGAAAGCTGGGGGAATCTAGAAGGTTAATTATAAATACAATTTAAGTTCAGTGTAGCCAGAAAAAAACATGCCAGTGTGTATTAAAAAACAGCAGCTATTCAGAGTATAGATTAATGCACCAGCATATCTGAAATACTGCCTTACAAATAGCTAAGGAGGATTTTCCTGTTGTCTTCAAGATTCTAGTGCCTTGTTGACTTAATACATCCTGTGAAAAACTAAATGTTACCACAGTGTGCAAGACTCTCTCAAAGGTGCCTAGACACCTTTGAGCAAAATATAGACAAATATAGACACCTTTTGTATAGAGCAAAATATAGACACCTTTTATGGCACGAATAGGAAGCTAACAAAATAATCAAATATGGAAGTTTTCCTGACGATAACAATTGCAGACTGTTGTGTTAAATACCAGTGTATTCCATTGAGTGTAATTACAATGTACTAGAGAGAGCAGGCCAGGTCCTTCGGTGATGCAAACTGGTTTAAGCTGTTTGACTTCAGTGGCAACCTGGCATAACTTGTTTGACTCCAGATTGTGCTAGCAGAGGTTCTGAATCTGCACTTATTCTAGCTTGAAAGCATTTTGTCTTACTTCTACATTTTTTTATCAAAGAAGTAGTAATACAGTATATAAAGATTAGAATCCTGGCAAGATGAATTGCCTGAGTTAGAAATGTGCAAGGAGAGACAGTAGTTGGATACGCACCGGATAAAGCAATGGTTTGTCCAAGAAGGAGATTCTGGTGGATCACAAGGAAGAAATATTTTTCAGATTCACTGATTTTATGGGTGGCCACAGTTATTCCACATTTCTACTGCGCCTTAAGTTGAATGAGTGGCCTGTCAAACCCCATGTGCTGCCCAGCCAATGGAGATACACATCACGTCCAAACCCAGCTGGACCGCACATGGGGTTTTGACAGGTCTCGGTGTATGGGGAGCCTGGTATTGGGCTGCAGCAGCTTGATGTTGGGCTCCCCATGCACCAGTAGCCATATAAGCCCTGTGTGCCACCCAGCTGGGTTTGTGTGTGGTGTTTATTTCCATTCCCTGGCTGGTGAAACAGCCCACCAAGCATATAACAATAAAACAGCTGCTTTTTACCTCACTTTGAAGAATCATGACAGCATGATTAAAATGATGGTGTTCCAAGGTAGCAGAGGTTCCATAAAGCTGAGCCAAAGCTGATCCACTCCTGAGAGGCAACACATGGAATTAACAATCAGCAATCAGTAAAAAACACAAATAAATATTACAAAAATTGTTCATAGTGTCCGCCCCCCCCCCGCATCCCCCCCTTGATTTAATGGGATTTTTTTTTCTTAATTTAAGAGATTTAGTTACCAGGCCATCCACCCATTCTCAGATACAGTGTTCTGAAATGTAAGTGGAATTTCACATTCACTATATTAATTTACAGCTATGGCCAGGCTTTCAGATTCTGGTGCCTGATACATTTACTCTGACCAACTGATGATTCCTTTTGAGCAACATTAAATTTTTGGTGGGAATATTCAAAGACATCTAAATGATTTAGGAGGACAGGCCCCTTTGAACCAAAGAAATCTAGAAACAACACTTTTGGTACCTTCTCAATGTCTATAGTTAAAAAAAAAGTTGGGTACATCTCAAGTCACACTGTGTTTCATAGTTTATATATACTTGTAAATAAGCAATCACACCTATATATATGGTATATCACACAAATATATGTGTGCATATCTAGCGCGCGCGCGCGCACACACACACACACACACACACACTATGAACTGTAAGTGCCTTGGGGCTTGCAGTCAATTCCTGTACTTCTGCACAGCTCCAATCCTCAGTATACAGAACAAAAGTGATATCTACTGGGTATCTGAAAAACTCTGCTGTGGAAAAGCTGTAAGAGTAGTCCTTACAGCTTCTTACAGGTAACTTCCATGTAAATTAAAAAATGCTAAGGTGAATAAGGAAATAGAAGCCATACCTGAAGATAGAAAAGGAAAGTCTAAAATAATCCTTAGAATATATTTTCCAGTTATGCTTATTGTTTAAAAAAAGATCAGCCACAAAATATATATGGTATGGGGCTTAAAAATTCTAAGTTTAAACTTTAAAGGAGGAAAAACTATGAAATGTAATTATGAAATTGAAAATTGTTGGGAGGTGGAAAGGAATAGGATTGGACTGTCAGGGTAGATTAATGTTCACCGCTATTTCACTTCTGGGACCCAGCCTAAAGCGACAAGATGGGTTTTCTTTCCAAAGAAATGAGTATAAGAGATTATGCTAGAAACGAATAGAAGGAGTCTCCTAGGAGTATATACTACAAAGCTGTACCATACTGATATTTAATCATCAGGGGCAGCTGTATTAGAGAGGGGGATGACTGGAAAACATCATCCCTAGAGAAAACAGTGTTGAGGTGTATTAACAGAGCAATTTCAGAGAACTGTGATGCTGCTTCTATCATATGCCTCTTGATCTTTCATTGCACAAAACACTAGTCTTGAACACTAAAGATAAAATAGGAAAATGTGATGCTTAACTTTATTAGTTAGGTTGGAGGAATAAATCACAGTTGGTGTTATGAAAGTTACAACTTCTATATTCAGGGATATTTTATATGTCACACCATGTCTTTTGTTAAATGTCTTCAACTATTTCTTTATGATGTTATAAAAAGACAGCCTCCTCTTTGTATGCAGTTGTCAAACAACTGCAGAAGATAGCATTCTAATGCTGAAACCCTCTGCTTCACAGTCCCCAAAACAGAATTAAATGGCGATTAGTTTAATCAGAGCCCAAACCTGTAAGAATTTAAGTTGTACACAAGATCCATTTTTATAAATTAGGAACACAAACATCAATTGGTACAGCTTTTCCAGTTGTCTTACACAATTTCCCATCTTTTCTGCTTCTCTTTGAGACTCCAGCTGCAGAAAGCAACTGGTGATGCTTTGTAACCTTTGCACCAGCAGTTCTGTTTTTCAGAACTGCAATTCATTTCCCTTGTAATGGCAAGCAAGGATCCAGATAATGTCAGCATTTCATTGAGACTGCAGGAACACCAAGAGCTAAGGAGACTGCAGTTTAAGGAACAGCCAGATATCAATTAGAGGAGTTCACCAAGGCAGTTTGCCCACAGAAACAGCAGTCTGCAAACAGCACACATTCTGGCAAATATCCTCCTCTTTTGCACAAAAATAGGGAAGAATAAGCTAGCATAGGGTGTGGACATGTACACTTGGAGCTGTTTCAAAAGGGGAGCTGTTCATTTGGTGGGGGGCGGGGCACAGCAGCTGTTATGTTTTAAGTAATGTGTGCACAAGCCAGAAGCAATACAAATGCAGCAAAACTGATCCAACTTTAACTCTGAATGAAAGAATATTAAAATTGCAGCTACTCTGATACATTTGTATCACTCGGGTCTGGAGGGCCACTGCGAGATTCCACCTAGCTTATATAAGAATTTATATGGCAGTCGGGGCTCGGGGGCTGCTGAGGAGAGGTGGGGGGGCTGCAGACCCTGGCCCTGGTCCCAAAACCTTGGCAGCTGGGGACTCCCTCTGTCAGGGTTAGAGGGGGACGGGGCTGCGGGTTGAGAGTGCGAGGCCATGTTCAGGAAATGGAGTAAGCCCAGCTAACAGCTCTGTGGGATGTTTGACAACCAGCCAGCCCATCTCCCTTGAGAGCATATACACCTTACGTTATGTCAAATGCTCACAGATTCATAGATTGTAGAGTCAGAAGGGACCACAATGGATCATCGTGTCTGACTCCCTGCCCCTGGCAAGAAAGAGGACCGAGGTCAGGTGACCCCAGCCAGGTGACTATCTAGCCTCCTCTTGAAGACCTCCAAGCTAGGTGATAGCACCACCTCTCTCAGAAGCCCATTCCAGATCCTGGCCACCCTTACTGTGAAAAATGTCTTTCAAATATCTAACCTAAATCCACTCTCAACTAGTTTACACCTGCTATTGCTAGTCACTCCCTGGGATGCCTTAGAAAACAACGCTTCCCCTATTCCCTGTTGACCTCCCCAATGAATTTATAGTTCACACTAGTCCAGCACACAAGTTCACACTAGTCCAGCACACAAGATATCTAGCAGATGGGTTGGGAAGGAACCATGTATCTGTGTTACACAGAGTCAGCAGTTCTAGGTCAGCACTTCCCAACCTTGAGGTCATGACCCCCTTTGAGGTCACAATGTTAAAAAATGGGGTTGCAAAGACAATCACAGATTTTCTCCTTTAAAGGAGAAAAAAGTGGGAAATGGCAGGTTCCTCTTGCATGCTTGCATAATTCCAGCTTGCAAGGGGCTGCTTGGGACTGCAGGGAATGGGAGGAGGGTGATCAGGCAGGGGGTGCCACATGCATGTGTGCGCACATGCACATGGCAGCCAGGCAGCGTGGAGAGCAGCTCCTGCAGCTCCCTCTAGGTAAGTCTGGGCGGGGGAAGGCAGATTGAGACCCCCACAGTGAGGCTTGTCTGGGGGGGCAGTAGAAGGGCCAGCTCCCTGCCATTGTGTGCTCTCCCAGGGAGGGAGGCATAGGCGGGGAGCGTATGCCCCCCAGATTTGTGTGCACGATGAGGGCAGATGCAGGATGCCTACTGCGGGCTGAGGGCTCTCCACCACCCTGCCTGTGTCCACAGCAGAGTGGCTCAGTGCCACTGCTGGGAGCCCCACTCTGCCCACACTGCCATGGCAAGGTGCCCCCTGCCCACCTGACAGCAGCAGGGGACACAACTCTGTGCTGCTGCTGTCACTGCTGCCAGGTGGGTAGGGGGCAACTTGCCATGGTGGCACCACCAGCATGAGACTCCCAGTAGCAACACTGAACCTCCCTGCCCTCACATTCCCACCCACTGAGCTGCAGAGGCCCCTGTAGGGAGGGCAGCAAGGTGGGGAGCCCTGAGCCCACACCAGGTAGCTTACATCCTCCCCCCTCAAGGATTTATGGGTCATGGGCTCTGCTCCAGCCGTGCTGCCTGCAGGATGGGGGAGAGGAGCTGGGTTCTGCACTCTGCTCTGGCTACAGCAACCACCACCTCCTGAGGGTGGCAGCCGGGGCTCGGGCACTGCTGAGGAGAGGTGCGGGGCTGCAGACCCTGGCCCTGGTCCCATAGCCTTGGCAGCTGGGGACTCCCTCCAGCAGGGTTGGAGGGGAGCAGGGGGCTGCAGGTTGGGAGTGAAAGGCCATGTTCAGGAAATTGAGTTACGCTGAGGAAATGGGGTCATAAATGGAGTCATGCTGAGGAAAAGGTTGGGAAGAGCTGGTCTAGGGCTTTTCATGGTGGATGTGAAAGAAATGCATTTGGTTTTTCAGCCCATCTGTTCTGGGCAGCCTACACTGTGGTTCTAGACAGGTGCCAACCATTCCACAGTCCAAAAAAATAAAAGCTGGGCTTCATGCACATTAAATAGATGCCATCCTTTGGTGAACATGTGGTTTCAGTTTTAGCTTATTTAATTTGATCTGATATAATTGGAAACATTTTCACTAGGGTTCCAATACCAGTGAGGGAGAAATCAGGGTAGTTGCAAAGCTCCTCATGGTTAGCACTTACAGGACTGTAACTGACAGAAATTTGACAGGAAGAGGCATCACTGTTTGGTGCCACATTTCTATACTAGGTGTCAGTTCACAAAGGGTAACCAAAATCAACAGCATGACACTAAGGGCAAGTCAGCAATTACCAAAAAGAATAGGGAATTATAAAGATGGATAGTCCCTCATTACATGCAAGCATAGAAATACTTGGCCTTGGCCTAGGAGCCCTGAAATTAATGCTTCATTCTTTATCCCCTGTCACCTTTTGCTCTTGTATAGAAGGAAAACAAATTAAAGTAATAAGAATTAGAAAACTTACTTGGCTTGGAAGGCATTGTTGGTTCCCCTGTGGTCAAGGTCATGACATAAACATCC